>NC_091285.1:221480257-221786298 GCF_032444005.1 Ranitomeya imitator
CAAAGACATGGTGGTTGGAACCAAAGATCTCAAATTTGGACTCATCAGACCAAAACATAGATTTCCACTGGTCTAATGTCCATTCATTGTGTTCTTTAGCCCAAACGAGTCTCTTCTGCTTGTTGCCTGTCCTTAGCAGTGGTTTCCTAGCAGCTATTTTACCATGAAGGCCTGCTGCACAAAGTCTCCTCTTAACAGTTGTTGTAGAGATGTGTCTGCTGCTAGATCTCTGTGTGGCATTGACCTGGTCTCTAATCTGAGCTGCTGTTAACCTGCGATTCCTGAGGCTGGTGACTCGGATAAACTAATCTTCAGAAGCAGAGGTGATTCTTGGTCTTCCTTTCCTGGGGCGGTCCTCATGTGAGTCAATTTCTTTGTAGCGCTTGATGGTTTTTGCCACGGCACTTGGGGACACTTTCAAAGTTTTCCCAATTTATCAGACTGACTGACCTTCATTTCTTAAAGTAATGATGGCCACTCATTTTTCTTTGCTTAGCTGCTTTTTTCTTGCCATAATACAAATTCTAACAGTCTATTCAGTAGGACTATCAGCTCTGTATCCACCAGACTTCTGCACAACACAACTGATGGTCCCAACCCCATTTATAAGGCAATAAATCCCACTTATTAAACCTGACAGGGCACACATGTGAAGTGAAAACCATTCCCGGTGACTACCTCTTGAAGCTCATCAAGAGAATGCCAAGAGATTGCAAAGCAGTCATCAAAGCAAAAGGTGGCTACTTTGAAGAACCTAGAATATAAGACATAATTTCTGTTGTTTCACACTTTTTTGTTAAGTATATAATTCCACATGTGTTAATTCATAGTTTTGATGCCTTCAGTGTGAATGTAGAATTTTTATAGTCATGAAAATACAGAAAAATCTTTAAATGGGAAGGTGTGTCCAAACTTTTGGTCTGTACTGTACATGTAGACTCTATGGGAACATTTTGATTTCTCAGTATACCTTACAATAACATCTCTCTAAAACAATTATTAAAATAGCTAATTTAATTAAGGATTTGTTACTTATAGGTATGGTTATTATATGAGTACAATGTATATACTCATCCAATAGTAAAACAGTTTTGGAATTGTATCAATGAATAATGGTCATTGTAGGCATAGATTCATTTCCTCGGTCATACAATAAATTTAAATGTATCATGATGAGACACAATTTTAAGGAAAAAAAAGCTCATGAATTATTAGCTTTTAGAATTATAAAAACCTGTCACTATGCTGGAAGAATTGTTACACATGTTATTTTATATAGCTAGTAACTTCTGACGTAAAGAATACAGCTGCTCAACCACTTGTAAGATCTTCTGAGCAGAGAATGCTACCTTCTGACTAAGATTAAACAACTGCATCATTGCTATGTTATTTTAAGTTGTTCTTCTGAAATTGCAGCTCAGCAGAGTCTATAAGAAGACTTATAATTCTATTATATATTGTAATTATTGCCTATATGTCACACAGTGCAGTTTTTAAGAGGTCTGTAACTTCTAAAGCTCCTTCCTTATCAGAAGATATGGCCTTTTTAAAGACAAACCATCACTTGTCATAAATATGCAACATTTTCATCTGTTGTAATTACAGCTGTTCTAGAATTTGGTAAAAAGTGAGGTTAAAAACACAAAAATATGAATTCCAGTATCTCAACCCCATGATAGATATATACATAGGCATTCCTATACTCAAAATCTGTGTACTTAAGTAAAAAAAAATATTTATAAACAAATCCCTCAAGAACATTAAAATACCACATCCTAGACACAGTATCTCTGAATGAAGTATTCCAGTTGCAAATTTTTATTCATTGCATTGTGGAATGTGTTCAGAACAATAAAACATAACAATTATCAATGTAAATCAAAATGAATATCCCATGGAGGTCTGGATTTGTAATGATACCCAAAATCAAAGTGGAAAATCAAATTAATCAACTAATCAAATAATCCAACTTCAGTGGAAATGCCTCATGTCAAGTAAAAGATGCTCAGTATTGTGTGTGGCCTCCACGTGCATGTATGACCTCCCTACTGTACAATGCTTGGGCATACTCCTGATGAGGCGGCGGATGGTCCCCTGAGTCCTGAGGGATCTCCTCCCACACCTGGACTAAAGCATCCTCCAACTCCTGGACAGTCTGTGGTGCAATGTGACGTTGGTGGATGGAGCAGAACATGATGTCCCAGATGTGCTCAAACGGATTCAGGCCTGGGAAAGGGCAGCTAGTCCATAGCTTCAAACCTTCATCTTGCTGGAGCCTCTGACATACTCCAGTCACATGAGGTCTGGCATTGTCCTGCATTAGGAGGAACCCAGGGCCAACCGCACCAGCATATGGTCTCACAAGTGGTCTGAGGATCTCATCTCAGTACCTAATGGCAGTCAGGCTACCTCTGGTGAGCACATGGAGGGCTGTGCGGCCCTCCAAAGAAATGCCACCCCACACCATTACTGACCCACTGCCAAACTGGTCATGCTGAAGGATATTGCAGGCAGCAGATCGCTCTCCATGGCATCTCCATACTCTGTCACTTCTTTCACATGTTCTCAGTGTGAACCTGCTTTCATCTGTGAAGAGCACAGGGCGCCAATGGAGAATTTGCCAATCCTGGTATTCTGTGGCAAATACCAAGCATCATGCACAGTCTTGGACTGTGAGCACAACCCCATCTGTTGATGTCGGGCCCACAAGCCTTCCTCATGGAGTCGGTTTCTAACCATTTGTGCAGACACATGCACATTTGTGGCCTGCTGGAGGTCATTTTGCAGGGCTCTGGCAGTGCTCCTCCTGTTCCTCCTTGCACAAAGGCTGAGGTAGCGGTCCTGCTGCTGGGTTGTTGCCCTCCTACGGCCCCCTCCACATCTCCTGGTGAACTGGCCTGTCTCCTGGTAGCGCCTCCAACCTCTGGATACTACACTGACAGACAGAGCAAACCTTCTTGCCACAGCTCGCATTGATGTGCCATCCTGGATGAACTGCACTACCTGAGCCACTTGTGTAGGTTGTAGAGTCCGTCTCATGCTACCACGAGTAAGAAAGCACAACCAACATTTAAAAGTGACCAAAACATCAGCCAGAAAGCATTGGTACTGACATGTGGTCTGTGGTTCACACCTGCAGAACCACAGAATGATTTCACAGAAGTTTGATTTACTTGAAGTTATATTCTGTTGTTTAAGTGTTCCCTTTATTATTTTGAGCAGTGTATGTATATATATATATATATATATATATATATATATATATATATAAATGGGACAGCTGTGTTTCACCATCATCAGAGAAGTGCTGCGGTGGTCATCTGGCAGGGTGCGCTACCCCTCCCACGTACTCATCCTCCAACTGAACAACTGGTTGAATATCAGTGCACTCAATCTCTTCCACTGGTGGGGCATGGCCAGGTGGAAGGTCCACAGAACCACAGGAAACAAGTCATCAAAAAGCACAAGTGACTGTTGCATAAGTTGGGGCTCAGTTGGGGCTGATTTGCAATGGAGTGAAGTGGAAGCCAGATGCGCATGGTCGGTGGGTGCCAACTCTACACTTTCAGGAGGGGACCGGGTGGAAGACAATGCAATAGAACTGCAAAGGAACTGAAGACACTCTCATACATTCTATTTCAAACCACCTCTACATGTTCTGGCATCACCATTCATCCAGCCGTACTCGGCCCTACAAAATTACACAGAATGTCCTGTCACCCACATGCACCAGAGGAAGGTGTTTCATTTGGGCTTGTAGCAGGCACAGATTGACCACGTCCTCTCCCTGCAGAAGCTACACCACCACCACCAGCAGCAGCCCCATCTCGCTCACGTTGATGTATCCATTTGATGCTCTCCTCATTCTTTGCACCCCAAAAAAGTGCTCAGTAGAGAAGAGAGAAAGCGCCCAGTAGATTATTACACTGTTAGGGTACTCTGCTCTTGGCTTTATTAGGGCATTCTGCATCAATCTCTATTAGGGTACTTTGCACCAGGCTGTATTAGAGTACTCTGAACCAGGCTGCATTAGGGCACACTGCAGCAGGCTGTATTAGAGTACTCTGCAACAGGCTGTATTAGGGTACTCTGCAACAGGCTTTGTTAGGGTACTCTGTACCAGTCTCTATTAGGAAACTGTGCACCAAACTCTGTTAGGATTCTCTGCAGCAGACTCTTTTATGGGAGGAGTGCTTCTTTAACCCCTCTGTGACCTTAGACGTACTATCCCGTCGAGGTGCCCTGGGCTTATCTGACCCTGGACGGGATAGTACGTCATAGCCGATCGGCCGCGCTCACGGGGGGAGCGCGGCCGATCGCGGCCGGGTGTCAGCTGCTTATCGCAGCTGACATCCGGCACTATGTGCCAGGAGCGGTCACGGACCGCCCCCGGCACATTAACCCCTGGCACACCGCGATCAAAGATGATCGCGATGTGCCGGCGGTGCAGGGAAGCACCGCGCAGGGAGGGGGCTCCCTGCGGGCTTCCCTGAGCCCCCCGCAGCAACGCGATGTGATCGCGTTGCTGCGAGGGTCTCCTCACCTCCCTCCCTGCTCGAGCCCCGGATCCAAGATGGCCGCGGATCCGGGTCCTGCAGGGAGGGAGGTGGCTTCACAGAGCCTGCTTAGAGCAGGCACTGTGAAGGCTGCAGCGCTGCATGTCAGATCAGTGATCTGACAGAGTGCTGTGCAAACTGTCAGATCACTGATCTGTGATGTCCCCCCCTGGGACAAAGTAAAAAAGTAAAAAAAAAATTTTCCAAATGTGTAAAAAAAATAAAAAAAAATATTCCAAAATAATGAAAAAAAAAAAAAAATATTATTCCCATAAATACATTTCTTCATCTAAATAAAAAAAAAAAAACAATAAAAGTACACATATTTAGTATTGCCGCGTCCGTAACGACCCGACCTATAAAACTGTCCCACTAGTTAACCCCTTCAGTAAACACCGTAAGAAAAAAAAAAAAAAACGAGGCAAAAAACAACGCTTTATTATCATACCGCCGAACAAAAAGTGGAATAACACGCGATCAAAAGGACAGATATAAATAACCATGGTACCGCTGAAAGCGTCATATTGTCCCACAAAAAATGAGCCGCCATACATCATCATCAGCAAAAAAATAAAAAAGTTATAGTCCTGAGAATAAAGCGATGCAAAAATAATTATTTTTTCTGTAAAATAGTTTTTATCGTATAAAAGCACCAAACCATAAAAAAATGATATAAATGAGGTATCGCTGTAATCGTACTGACCCGAAGAATAAAACTGATTTATCAATTTTACCAAACGCGGAACGGTATAAACGCCTCCCCCAATGGAAATTCATGAATAGCTGGCTTTTGGTCATTCTTCCTCACAAAAATCGGAATAAAAAGCGATAAAAAAATGTCACGTGCCCAAAAATGTTTTCAATAAAAACGTCAACTCGTCCCGCAAAAAACAAGACCTCACATGACTCTGTGGACCAAAATATGGAAAAATTATAGCTCTCAAAATGTGGTATTGCAAAAAATATTTTTTGCAATAAAAAGGGTCTTTCAGTGTGTGACGGCTGCCAATCATAAAAATCCGCTAAAAAACTCGCTATAAAAGTAAATCAAACCCCCCTTCATCACCCCCTTAGTTAGGGAAAAATAAAAAAAAATGTATTTATTTCCATTTTCCCATTAGGGCTAGGGTTAGGGCTAGGGTTAGGGCTAGGGTTAGGGCTAGGGTTAGGGCTAGGGTTAGGGTTAGGGCTAGGGTTAGGGCTAGGGTTAGAGCTAGGGTTAGGGTTAGGGTTAGGGCTAGGGTTAGGGCTAGGGTTAGGGCTAGGGTTAGGGCTAGGGTTAGGGTTAGGGCTAGGGTTAGGGCTAGGCTTAGGGCTAGGGTTAGGGTTAGGGTTGGGGCTACAGTTAGGGTTGGGGCTAAAGTTAGGGTTAGGGTTTAGATTACATTTACAGTTGGGAATAGGGTTGGGATTAGGGTTAGGGGTGTGTCAGGGTTAGAGGTGTGGTTAGGGTTACCGTTGGAATTGGGGTTAGGGGTGTGTTTAGATTAGGGTTTCAGTTATAATTGGGGGGTTTCCACTGTTTTGGCACATCAGGGGCTCTCCAAACACGACATGGCGTCCGATCTCAATTCCAGCCAATTCTGCGTTGAAAAAGTAAAACAGTGCTCCTTCCCTTCCGAGCTCTCCTGTGTGCCCAAACAGGGGTTTACCCCAACATATGGGGTATCAGCGTACTCAGGACAAATTGGACAACAACTTTTGTGGACCAATTTCTCCTGTTACCCTTGGGAAAATACAAAACTGGGGGCTAAAAAATAATTTTTGTGGGAAAACAAAAAGATTTTTTATTTTCACGGCTCTGCGTTATAAACTGTAGTGAAACACTTGGGGGTTCAAAGTTCTCACAACACATCTAGATAAGTTCATTGAGGGGTCTAGTTTCCAATATGGGGTCACTTGTGGGGGGTTTCTACTGTTTAGGTACATTAGGGGCTCTGCAAACGCAATGTGACGCCTGCAGACCAATCCATCTAAGTCTGCATTCCAAATGATGCTCCTTCCCTTCCGAGCCCTCCCATGCGCCCAAACGGTGGTTCCCCCCCACATATCGGGTATCAGCGTACTCAGGACAAATTGGACAACAACATTTAGGGTCCAATTTCTCCTGCTAACCTTGGAAAAATACAAAACTGGGGGCTAAAATATAATTTTTGTGGAAAAAAAAATATTTTTTATTTGCATGGCTCTGCGTTATAAACTGTAGTGAAATACTTGGGGGTTCAAAGCTCTCACAACACATCAAGATGAGTTCCTTAGGGGGTCTACTTTCCAAAATGGTGTCACTTGTGGGGGGTTTCTACTGTTTAGGTACATTAGGGGCTCTGCAAACGCAATGTGACGCCTGCAGACCATTCCATCTAAGTCTGCATTCCAAATGGCGCTCCTTCCCTTCCGAACCCTCCCATGCGCCCAAACGGTGGTTCCCCCCCACATATGGGGTATCAGCGTACTCAGGACAAATTGGACAACAACTTTTGGGGTCCAATTTCTCCTGTTACCCTAGGGAAAATACAAAACTGGGGGCTAAAAAATAATTTTTGTGGGAAAAAAAATTTGTTTTATTTTTATGGCTCTGCATTATAAACTTCTGTGAAGCCCTTGGTGGGTCAAAGTGCTCACCACACATCCAGATAAGTTCCTTAGGGGGTCTACTTTCCAAAATGGTGTCACTTGTGGGGGGTTTCAATGTTTAGGCACATCAGTGGCTCTCCAAACGCAACATGGCGTCCCATCTCAATTCCTGTCAATTTTGCATTGAAAAGTCAAACGGCGCTCCTTCCCTTCCGAGCTCTCCCATGCGCCCAAACAGTGGTTTACTGCCACATATGGGGTATCAGCGTACTCGGGACAAATTGGACAACAACTTTTGAGGTCCAATTTCTTCTCTTACCCTTGGAAAAATAAAAAATTGGGGGCAAAAATATAATTTTTGTGAAAAAATATGATTTTTTATTTTTACGGTTCTGCATTATAAACTTCTGTGAAGCACTTGGTGGGTCAAAGTGCTCACCACACCTCTAGATAAGTTCCTTAGGGGGTCTACTTTCCAAAATGGTGTCACTTGTGGGGGGTTTCAATGTTTAGGCACATCAGTGGCTCTCCAAACGCAACATGGCGTCCCATCTCAATTTCTGTCAATTTTGCATTGAAAAGTCAAACTGCGCTCCTTCCCTTCCGAGCTCTCCCATGCGCCCAAACAGTGGTTTACTGCCACATATGGGGTATCAGCGTACTCAGGACAAATTGGACAACAACTTTTGAGGTCCAATTTCTTCTCTTACCCTTGGAAAAATAAAAAATTGGGGGCAAAAATATAATTTTTGTGAAAAAATATGATTTTTTATTTTTACGGTTCTGCATTATAAACTTCTGTGAAGCACTTGGTGGGTCAAAGTGCTCACCACACATCCAGATAAGTTCCTTAGGGGGTCTACTTTCCAAAATGGTGTCACTTGTGGGGGGTTTCAATGTTTAGGCACATCAGTGGCTCTCCAAACGCAACATGGCGTCCCATCTCAATTCCTGTCAATTTTGCATTGAAAAGTCAAATAGCGCTCCTTCCCTTCCGAGCTCTCCCATGCGCCCAAACAGTGGTTTATTGCCACATATGGGGTATCAGCGTACTCAGGACAAATTGGACAACAACTTTTTGGGTCCAATTTCTCCTGTTACCCTTGGTAAAATAAAACAAATTGGAGCTGAAGTAAATTTTTTGTGTAAAAAAGTTAAATGTTCATTTTTATTTAAACATTCCAAAAATTCCTATTAAACACCTGAAGGGTTAATAAACTTCTTGAATGTGGTTTTGAGCACCTTGTGGGGTGCAGTTTTTAGAATGGTGTCACACTTGGGCATTTTCTATCATATAGACCCCTCAAAATGACTTCAAATGAGACGTGGTCCCTAAAAAAAAATGGTGTTGTAAAAATGAGAAATTGCTGGTCAACTTTTAACCCTTATAACTCCCTAACAAAAAAAAAAATTGGTTCCAAAATTATGCTGATGTAAAGGAGACATGTGGGAAATGTTACTTATTAAGTATTTTGTGTGACATATCTCTGTGATTTAATTGCATAAAAATTCAAAGTTTGAAAATTGCGAAATTTTCAAAATTTTCGCCAAATTTCCGTTTTTTTCACAAATAAACGCAGGTACTATCAAAGAAATTTTACCACTATCATGAAGTACAATATGTCACGAGAAAACAATGTCAGAATCACCAGGATCCGTTGAAGCGTTTCGGAGTTATAACCTCATAAAGGGACAGTGGTCAGAATTGTAAAAATTGGCCTGGTCATTAACGTGCAAACCACCCTTGGGGGTAAAGGGGTTAAGTACATAATCTGTTGCATGAAATATACTTGACATTGTAACCACTACATGTGACATGTCAGTTATTATTGTACGAGTAAGACATCTGGATTTTTTTTTGTTTTAATAATTGTATAACTCACAAACACGGTTTAGTTTCCGTTCTCGACTCCAGGACTTTTGAAAACTGGAAATAAAGGTTATTCCAAATCAAGAGGAAAGGGACAGGATGACTAGTTTCCCCTCCAACCCTTCTCATGTTTTATCAAAACCTATGGAATTTTGCCAAAAGAAGAGCTAATTAATTCCATGTGCAAAAGAAAAAAAGTAGTAACATGAAAATGGTCTAGTCCTTCCTATTCAATGTGGATTTTCAGTTACTTATCACTTCTGACATCTTTGTTTGTTGAAACCTTCTTGTTTACATCCACAGGATGAAAACTTGCCAAACTATCACAGGTGTTAGACTGTTGAGCGCAATTTGTCTAGCAACGAGGTGTTCATCAGTGATCGGGCACAGTGAGGACAAGTCCTTGGCATCTGAATGTAAACAAAAATCTTTTCATTTTATAATAAGCAGAAAAGATCTTGAAAGATGTAGATAAGTTGAAATATAACAAGAATTAGAAAGTTGTCTTACATATAATAGTAAAGTTTCATGGAAACGTATTTGTGTTAATGTCACATCTGTGTATTTATGTTATGAGATTGATACAGAACACATCAGGGACAGATTTATCATTGGTGAACAGTTTTGTCCACACAGAGGCCCTTGATGTAATGGAGACCATTTCCACCTAAAATGCAGTTGGAATTGTGCATAATGAAGAGCTATTGGCCTGCAAAGGGCCAATATATTGTTCTTGCAGAGGGGCCGTTTTCTCTCTGTATCCACCAGTGGAACACAGAAATTTTCCAAAACTCAGACAAATCTATATAGACAATTTCTTTGACGTCATCATAATATTGGTGCATTGCAATTGCATTTTTCATATACAGTGGGTACGGAAAGTATTCAGACCCCTTTTTAAGGCATTTTTATTACATACTGCAAAGTCAAAAGTTTTCGTACATTTCATTAGTATTTGGTACCATTGCCCTTAAACTGAATGACTTTGGTCAAACATTTGGGATATATTTCCACAAGCTTCTCACAATAGTTATTTGGAATTTAAGCCCATTCCTCCTGACAAAACTGGTGTAACTGATCCAGGTTTGTAGGTCGCCTTGCTCGCTGCCTTTTCAGCTTTGCTCATAAATTTTCATTAGGATTGAGATCAGGGCTTTGTGATGGCCAATCCAAAACAATGACTTTGTTATCATTATACCATTTTGTTACCATTTTGGCAGTACGCTTTGGGTAATTGTCCATTTGGAAGACCCATTTCCGCTCAAGCTTTAACTTCCTGGCTGATGTCTTGAGATGTTGCTTCAGTATTGCAACATAATCTTCTTTTCTCATGATGCCATCTAGTTTATCAAGTGCTCCAGTCCATTCTGCAGCAAAACAACCCCCCAACATGATGCTACTACCCCTGTGTTTCACAGTTTGTATATTGTTCTTAGGCTTCTAAGCTTCTTCTTTTTTCCTCCAAACATTATGCCCCAAAATTTTAGTTTCATCAGACCACAGAACATGTCTCCAAAAATTAAGCTCTTTGTTCCTGTGTGCATTTGCAAACAATAATCTTGCTTTTCTATTTTTCTTTTGGTGTAACGGCTTCTTCTTGGAAGAGTGGCCTTTCAGACCTTGTTGATACAGTACTCGTTTCACTGTGGCTATTGACACAATCTTACCAGCCTCCACCATCATGTTCACAAGGTCTTTTACTTTAGTCCTTGGGTTGATATGCACATGTAGGACCAAAGCAAATTCATCTCTGGGACATAGAATGTTGTGAGTTCTGTTTTTGGGCTCCCTCTGGTGGTTACTGATGGTACTGGGTGACTTGTCTTTCCTGGGTCTCTGGGTTCCACCTGTTCCATCAGGATATGGGAGTTTCCTATTTAACCTGGCTTTGCTGGCATTTCCTCGCCGGTTATCAATGTATCCAGTGTGTCTTGTTACCTCTGCTCCCTGCTCCTAGAATCTTCTGGTCAAGCTAAGTTTGGATTTTCCTGTTTTGGTGTTTTGCTTTACTTGGTTTTTAGTCCAGCCTGCAGATATGTGATTATTGCTGCTGGTTGCTCTAGTGGGCTGAAATTGCTCCTCATGTACCATGAGTTGGCACATGAGTTCAAGTAATTTCAGGATGGTTTTTTGAAGGGTTTTTCGCTGACCGCGCAGTTCACTTTTGTATCCTCTGCTATCTAGCTTTAGCGGGCCTCATTTTGCTGAAACTGTTTTCATACTGCGTATGTGCTTTCCTCTCATTTCACCGTCATTATATGTGGGGGGCTGCTATTTCTGTGGGGTATTTCTCTGGAGGCAAGAGAGGTCTGTGTTTCTTCTAATAGGGGAAGTTAGATCTTCGGCTGGAGCGAGACGTCTAGGATCATCGTAGGCACGTTCCCCGGCTACTTTTATTTGTGTGTTAGGTTCAGGGTCGCGGTCAGCTCAGGTTCCATCGCCCTAGAGCTTGTTTGTATCTGTGCTTGTCCTTTAGTGATCCCCTGTCATTGGGATCATGACAGTATAACCGGCCCACAAAGTGTTAATTGTATTGGCTGAAGTAGGAGGATAAGTAGTCTGAGGAAGTTTTTTTTTTTTTTTTTTTTTTTTCCCCTCAGAGTTTGCTGCCTAGCCTTATTGCAGCCTGGCTACTTCCTCCTCCTCTTAATCTTTGAATGGCTCTGATCCCAGCTGTTTATCATGGACGTCCAGAGTTTGGCTTCCAGCCTGAATAATCTTGCCGCTAAGGTTCAAAATATACAGGATTTTGTTGTACATGCTCCTATGTCTGAACCTAGAATTCCTGTCCCAGAGTTTTTTTCTGGAGATAGATCTCGTTTTCTGAATTTTAGGAACAATTGCAAGTTGTTTCTTTCTTTGAAATCTCGCTCCTCTGGAGACCCTGCTCAGCAAGTAAAGATTATTATATCTTTCCTGCGGGGTGACCCTCAGGATTGGGCATTTGCATTGGCACCAGGGGACCATGCGTTGCTTAATGCGGATGCGTTTTTTCTGGCATTGGGTTTGCTCTATGAGGAACCTAACCAAGAGATTCAGGCTGAAAAAGCTTTGTTGGCCCTCTCTCAGGGGCAAGATGAAGCAGAAATTTATTGTCAAAAATTTCGGAAGTGGTCGGTGCTTACTCAGTGGAATGAGTGCGCCCTGGCTGCAAGGTTCAGAGATGGCCTTTCTGAGGCCATTAAAGATGTTATGGTTGGGTTCCTTGCGCCTACTGGTCTGAATGAGTCTATGACTATGGCTATTCAGATTGATCGGCGTTTACGGGAGCGCAAACCTGTGCACCATTTGGCGGTGTCGTCTGAACCGTCACCTGAGATAATGCAATGTGATAAAATTCAGTCCAGAAGTGAACGGCAAAATTATAGGCGGAAAAAAAGGTTGTGCTTTTATTGTGGTGATTCAGCTCATGTTATATCAGCATGCTCTAAACGCACAAAAAAGGTTGATAAGTCTGTTGCCATTAGTACTTTACAGTCTAAGTTCATTCTGTCTGTGACTCTGATTTGTTCATTATCATCCATTTCCGTCGATGCCTATGTGGATTCAGGCGCTGCCCTGAGTCTTATGGATTGGTCATTTGCCAATCGCTGTGGGTTTAGTCTGGAGCCTCTGGAAGTCCCTATTCCTTTGAAGGGAATTGACTCTACACCTTTGGCTATGAATAAACCTCAGTACTGGACACAAGTGACCATGCGTATGACTCCTGTTCATCAGGAGGTGATTCGCTTCCTGGTACTGTATAATTTGCATGATGTCCTAGTGCTTGGTCTGCCATGGTTACAAACTCATAATCCAGTCCTTGACTGGAAATCGATGTCTGTGTTAAGCTGGGGTTGTCAGGGGGTTCATGATGATGCACCTCCGATTTCTATCGCTTCATCTACTCCTTCTGAGATTCCTGTGTTTTTGTCTGACTATCGGGATGTTTTTGAGGAGCCTAAGCTCAGTTCGCTTCCTCCTCACAGGGATTGCGATTGTGCTATAAATTTAATTCCAGGCAGTAAATTTCCTAAAGGTCGTTTGTTCAATCTGTCAGTGCCAGAGCATACTGCTATGTGGGATTATGTTAAGGAGTCCTTGGAAAAGGGACATATCCGTCCATCTTTGTCCCCTTTGGGAGCAGGTTTTTTTTTCGTGGCCAAAAAAGATGGTTCCTTGAGGCCTTGTATAGATTATCGTCTTTTGAATAAGATTACCGTAAAATATCAGTATCCTTTGCCATTGTTGACTGATTTGTTTGCTCGCATTAAGGGGGCTAAATGGTTCACTAAGATTGATCTTCGGGGTGCGTATAATCTTATACGAATAAAGCAAGGTGATGAGTGGAAAACCGCATTTAATACGCCTGAGGGCCATTTTGAGTATTTGGTAATGCCTTTCGGACTTTCTAATGCTCCTTCAGTCTTCCAGTCCTTTATGCACGATATTTTCCGTGAATATCTGGATAAATTTATGATTGTGTATTTGGATGATATTTTGGTTTTTTCTGATGACTGTGAGTCTCATGTTCAGCAGGTCAGGAAGGTGTTTCAGGTCCTGCGGGCCAATTCCTTGTTTGTAAAAGGCTCAAAGTGTCTCTTTGGAGTCCAGAAGATTTCTTTCTTGGGGTATATTTTTTCCCCTTCTACTATTGAGATGGATCCCGTCAAGGTTCAGGCTATTTGTGACTGGACGCAGCCTACATCTCTTAAGAGTCTACAGAAGTTCTTGGGCTTTGCTAATTTCTATCGTCGTTTTATAACTAATTTTTCTAGTGTTGTTAAGCCTTTGACGGATTTGACTAAGAAGGGTGCTGATGTTGCTAATTGGTCTCCTGCGGCTGTGGAGGCCTTTCAGGAACTTAAGCGCCGGTTTTCTTCTGCTCCTGTGTTGCGTCAGCCAGATGTTTCGCTCCCTTTTCAGGTTGAGGTTGATGCTTCCGAGATTGGAGCGGGGGCGGTTTTGTCACAGAGAAGCTCCGATGGCTCAGTGATGAAGCCATGCGCGTTTTTTTCTAGAAAGTTTTCGCCGGCTGAGCGGAATTATGATGTTGGTAATCGGGAACTTTTGGCCATGAAGTGGGCATTTGAGGAGTGGCGTCATTGGCTGGAGGGTGCTAGACATCGTGTGGTGGTCTTGACTGATCACAAAAATTTGATTTACCTTGAGTCTGCCAGGCGTCTGAATCCTAGACAGGCTCGTTGGTCACTGTTTTTCTCTCGTTTCAATTTTGTGGTTTCATACCTGCCAGGTTCAAAGAATGTGAAGGCGGATGCTCTTTCTAGGAGTTTTGTGCCTGACTCCCTTGGAAATTCTGAGCCCTCTGGTATCCTTAGGGATGGGGTGATTTTGTCTGCTGTCTCCCCAGACTTGCGACGTGCTTTGCAGGAGTTTCAGGCGGGTAAACCTGATCGTTGTCCGCCTGAGAGACTGTTTGTTCCGGATAATTGGACCAGTAGAGTCATCTCCGAGGTCCATTCTTCTGCGTTGGCAGGTCATCCTGGAATATTTGGTACAAGAGACTTGGTGGCCAGGTCTTTTTGGTGGCCTTCCTTGTCGAGGGATGTGCGTTCTTTTGTGCAGTCTTGTGAGGTTTGTGCTCGGGCTAAGCCTTGCTGTTCTCGGGCCAGTGGATTGTTGTCACCTTTGCCTATCCCGAAGAGGCCTTGGACGCACATTTCCATGGACTTTATTTCGGATCTCCCTGTCTCTCAAAAAATGTCCGTCATCTGGGTTGTGTGTGATCGCTTTTCTAAAATGGTTCATCTGGTACCCTTGCCTAAGTTACCTTCCTCCTCTGAGTTGGTCCCTCTGTTTTTTCAGAATGTGGTTCGTTTGCATGGGATTCCTGAGAACATCGTTTCTGACAGGGGATCCCAGTTTGTGTCTAGATTTTGGCGGACGTTCTGTGCTAAGATGGGCATTGATTTGTCCTTTTCGTCTGCATTCCATCCTCAGACGAATGGCCAGACTGAACGAACTAATCAGACCTTGGAAACTTATTTAAGGTGTTTTGTTTCTGCTGATCAGGATGACTGGGTTACCTTTTTGCCGCTGGCCGAGTTTGCCCTTAATAATCGGGCTAGTTCTGCTACCTTGGTTTCTCCTTTCTTTTGTAATTCGGGGTTTCATCCTCGTTTTTCCTCTGGTCAGGTGGAACCTTCTGATTGTCCTGGAGTGGACATGGTGGTGGATAGGTTGCATCGGATTTGGAGTCATGTGGTGGACAATTTGAAGTTGTCCCAGGAGAAGGCTCAGCAGTTTGCTAATCGCCGTCGCCGCGTGGGTCCTCGACTTCTTGTTGGGGACTTGGTGTGGTTGTCTTCTCGTTTTGTTCCTATGAAGGTCTCTTCTCCTAAGTTCAAGCCTCGGTTCATCGGTCCCTATAGGATCTTGGAAATTCTTAACCCTGTGTCGTTTCGTTTGGATCTCCCGGCATCGTTTGCTATTCATAATGTATTCCATCGGTCGTTGTTGCGGAAGTATGAGGTACCTGTTGTTCCTTCGCTTGAGCCTCCTGCTCCAGTGCTGGTGGAGGGAGAATTGGAGTATGTTGTGGAGAAGATCTTGGATTCTCGTGTTTCCAGACGGAAACTCCAGTATTTGGTCAAGTGGAAGGGTTATGGTCAGGAGGATAATTCTTGGGTGGTTGCCTCGGATGTTCATGCTGATGATTTGGTTCGCGCTTTTCATAGGGCTCATCCTGGTCGACCTGGTGGTTCTCGTGAGGGTTCGGTGACCCCTCCTCAAGGGGGGGGTACTGTTGTGAGTTCTGTTTTTGGGCTCCCTCTGGTGGTTACTGATGGTACTGGGTGACTTGTCTTTCCTGGGTCTCTGGGTTCCACCTGTTCCATCAGGATATGGGAGTTTCCTATTTAACCTGGCTTTGCTGGCATTTCCTCGCCGGTTATCAATGTATCCAGTGTGTCTTGTTACCTCTGCTCCCTGCTCCTAGAATCTTCTGGTCAAGCTAAGTTTGGATTTTCCTGTTTTGGTGTTTTGCTTTACTTGGTTTTTAGTCCAGCCTGCAGATATGTGATTATTGCTGCTGGTTGCTCTAGTGGGCTGAAATTGCTCCTCATGTACCATGAGTTGGCACATGAGTTCAAGTAATTTCAGGATGGTTTTTTGAAGGGTTTTTCGCTGACCGCGCAGTTCACTTTTGTATCCTCTGCTATCTAGCTTTAGCGGGCCTCATTTTGCTGAAACTGTTTTCATACTGCGTATGTGCTTTCCTCTCATTTCACCGTCATTATATGTGGGGGGCTGCTATTTCTGTGGGGTATTTCTCTGGAGGCAAGAGAGGTCTGTGTTTCTTCTAATAGGGGAAGTTAGATCTTCGGCTGGAGCGAGACGTCTAGGATCATCGTAGGCACGTTCCCCGGCTACTTTTATTTGTGTGTTAGGTTCAGGGTCGCGGTCAGCTCAGGTTCCATCGCCCTAGAGCTTGTTTGTATCTGTGCTTGTCCTTTAGTGATCCCCTGTCATTGGGATCATGACAATAGAACCCATCTCCTTCCTGAGCAGTATGATGGCTGGACATTCCTATCTTGTTTGTACTTGCACATAATTGTTTGTACAGATGAACAAGGCACCTTCATGTATCTTCAAATTGTACTCACGGATGAACCAGACTTGTGCAAGTCAACAATTCTCTTCCAGATATCATGGCTGATTTCTTTGACTTTAGCATGATGATAGACAAAGAAGCAGTGTGTTTCAGGTAAGCATTAAAACGCATCCACAGGTGTGTGTCTAATTAACTTAGATTCTTCTAAAAACATGACATAATCATGTGGGCAGTTCAGAATTGTTTGAAGTCATCGTAATCTTAGTGTATGTAAGCTTTTGACTTTGCAGTAAGTAATAAAAATGTCATAAAACATTCTCTTTCATTATTCTGGCAATTGGCAAACATTAATAATTATGGTAATCCTAATCTACCTAAAATGGAAAAGGTTTATTCTGATTTCATGTCAGATATTGAGAAAAACATGCATACAGTAGGTACGGAAAGTACCGTATTCAGACCCCTTTAAATTTTTCACTCTTTGTTTCATTGCAGCCATTTGGTAACTTCAAAAAAGTTCACTTTTTCTTAATGTACACTCTGCACCCCATCTTGACTGAAAAAAAACAGAAATGTAGAAATGTTTGCATATTTATTAAAAAAGAAAAACTGAAATATCACATGGTCATAAATATTCAGACCCTCTGCTCAGACACTCATATTTAAGTCACATGTCCATTTCCTTGTGATCCTCCTTGAGATGGTTCTACTCCTTCATTGAAGTCCAACTGTGTTTAACTAAGCTGATAGAACTTGATTTGGAAAGGCACACACCTGTCTATATAAGACCTCACAGCTCACAGTGCATGTCAGAACAAATGAGAATCATGAGGTCAATGGAACTGGTCAAGGAGCTCAGAGACAGAATTGTGGCAAGGCACAGCTCTGGCTAAAGTTACAAAAGAATTTCTGTAGTACTCCAGGTTCCTAAGACCACAGTGGCCTCCATAATACTTGAATGGAAGAAGTTTGGGACCACCAGATGTTTTCCAAGACCTGGACATCCAGCCAAACTGAGAAATCATGGGAGAAGTGCCTTGGTGAGAGAGGTAAAGAACAACCCCAAGATCACCGTGGCTGAGCTCCAGAGATGCAGTAGGTAGATGGAAGAAAGTTCCACAAAGTCATCTATCACTGCAACCCTCCACCAGTCAGGCCTTAATGGCAGAGTGGCCCGATGGAAGCCGCTCCTCAGTGCAAGACATATGAAAGCCTGCATAGAGTTTGCTAAAAATACACATGAAGGACTCCCAGACAATGATAAATAAGATTATCTAGTCTGATGAAGCAAAGATAGACCTTTTCAGTGATATTTCTAAGTGGTATGTGTGGAGAAAACCAGGCACTGCTTATCATCTGCTCAATACAATCCCAACAGTGAAACATGGTGGTAGCATGGGGGTGATTTTCAGCTGCAGGGATAGCACTCTGGTTGAGTGCTCTGGACCTCAGATTTGGCAGAAGGTTCACCTTCCAACAAGACAAAGACCCTAAGCACACAGCTAAAATAACAAAGGAGTAGCTTCAGAACAACTCTGCGACCATTCTTGACTGGCCCAGCCAGAGCCCTGACATAAACCCAATTGAGCATCTCTGGATAGACCTGAAAATGGCTGTCCACCAACGTTCACCATCCAACCTGATGGAACTGGAGAGGATCTGCAAGGATGAATGGCAGAGGATCCCCAAATCCAGGTGTGAAAAACTTGTTGCATCATTCCCAAGAGGACTTATGACTGTACTTGCTCCCCTTTTCCTCATAGTTTGTAAGCTTGCGAGCAGGGCCCTCATTCCTCCTGGTATCTGTTTTGAACTGTATTTCTGTTATGCTGTAATGTCTATTGTCTGTACAAGTCCCCTCTATAATTTGTAAAGCGCTGCGGAATATGTTGGCGCTATATAAATAAAAATTATTATTATTATTATAAAAGGGTGCTTCTACTCAATACTGAGGAAAGGGTCTGAATACTTTTGAACATGTGATATTTCCATTATTATTTTTTAATAAATTAGCAAAAATTTCTACATTTCTGTTTTTTTCAGTCAAGATGGGGTACATTAATGAGAAACCGCTGCGGATTTATGGCGGATTTACCGCGGTTTTTCTGCGCATTTCACTGCGGTTTTACAACTGAGATTTTCTATTTGAGCAGTTGTAAAACCGCTGCGGAATCCGCACAAATAAGTGACATGCTGCGGAATGTAAACCGCTGTGTTTCCGTGCAGTTTTTCCGCAGCATGGGCACAGCGATTTTTGTTTCCCGTAGGTTTACATTGAACTGTAAACTCATGGGAAACTGCTGCGGATCCGCAGCGTTTTCCGCAGCGTGTGCACATACCTTTAGAATTAGGCTATGTGCACACGGTGCGGATTTGGCTGCGGATTCGCAGCAGTGTTCCATCAGGTTTACAGTACCATGTAAACATATGGAAACCAAATCCGCTGTGCCCATGGTGCAGAAAATACCACGCGGAAACGCTGCGTTGTATTTTCCGCAGCATGTCAATTCTTTGTGCGGATTCCGCAGCGTTTTACACCTGTTCCTCAATAGGAATCCGCAGGTGAAATCCGCACAAAAAACACTGGAAATCCGCAGAAAATCCGCAGGTAAAACGCAGTGCCTTTTACCCGCGGATTTTTCAAAAATGGTGCGAAAATATCTCACACGAATCCGCAACGTGGGCACATAGCCTTAGGGTTAGGGTTGGAATTAGGGTTGTGGTTATGGTTAGGGGTGTGTTGGGGTTAGGGTTGTGGTTAGGGGTGTGTTGCGGTTAGGGTTGTGTTTAGGGTTATGGCTACAGTTGGGATTAGGGTTAGGGGTGTGTTGGGGTTAGTGTTGGAGGTAGAATTGAGGGGTTACCACTGTTTAGGCACATCAGGGGTCTCCAAACGCAACATGGCGCCACCATTGATTCCAGCCAATCTCGTATTCAAAAAGTCAAATGGTGCTCCCTCACTTCCGAGCCCTGACGTGTGCCCAAACAGTGGTTTACCCCCACATATGGGGTACCAGCATACTCAGGACAAACTGCGCAACAATTACTGGGGTCCAATTTCTCCTGTTACCCTTGTGAATCAAAAAAAATGCTTGCTAAAACATAATTTTTGAGGAAAGAAAAATGATTTTTTATTTTCACGGCTCTGCGTTGTAAACGTCTGTGAAGCACTTGGGGGTTCAAAGTGCTCACCACATATCTAGATAAGTTCCTTGGGGGTATAATTTCTAAAATGGGGTCACTTGTGGGGGTTTCTACTGTTTAGGCACACCAGGGGCTCTGCAAACGCAACGTGACACCCGCAGACCATTCCATCAAAGTCTGCATTTCAAAAGTCACTACTTCCCTTCTGAGCCCCGACGTGTGCCCAAACAGTGGTTTACCCCCACTCATGGGGTATCAGCGTACTCAGTAGAAACTGGACAACAACTTTAGGGGTCCAATTTCTCCTGTAACCCTTGGGAAAATAAAAAATTCTGGGCTAAATAATTATTTTTGAGGAAAGAAAACGTATTTATTATTTTCACGGCTCTGCATTATAAACTTCTATGAAGCACTTGGGGGTTCAAAGTGCTCACCATACATCTAGATAAGTTCCTTTCGGGGTCTAGTTTCCAAAATGGGGTCACTTGTGGGGGGTTTCTACTGTTTAGGCACATCAGGGGCTCTGCAAACGCAACGTGACGCCCGCAGAGCATTCCATCAAAGTCTGCATTTCAAAACGTCACTACTTCAATTCCAAGCCCCGGCATGTGCCCAAACAGTAGTTTACCCCCACATATGGGGTATCACCATACTCAGGAGAAACTGCACAACAAATATTGGGGTCAAATTTCTCCTGTTACCCTTGGGAAAATTAAAAAATTCTGGGCTAAATAATTATTTTTGAGGAAAGAAAACGTATTTATTATTTTCACGGTTCTGCATTATAAACTTCTATGAAGCGCTTGGGGGTTCAAAGTGCTCACCACACATCTAGATAAGTTCCTTTCGGGGTCTAGTTTCCAAAATGCGGTCACTTGTGGGGGGTTTCTACTGGTAAGCCACATCAGGGGCTCTGCAAACGCAACGTGACGCCCACAGAGCATTCCATCAAAGTCTGCATTTCAAAACGTCACTACTTCACTTCCGAGCCTCGGCATGTGCCCAAACAGTGGTTTACCCCCACATATGGGGTATCAGCGTACTCAGGAGAAACTGGACAACAACTTTTGGGGTCCAGTTTCTTCTGTAACCCTTGGGAAAATAAAAAATTCTGGGCTAAATAATTATTTTTGTGGAAAGAAAACGTATTTATTATTTTCATGGCTCTGCATTATAAACTTCTATGAAGCACTTGGGGGTTCAAAGTGCTCACCACACATCTAGATAAGTTCCTTTGGGGGTCTAGTTTCCAAAATGGGGTCACTTGTGGGGGGTTTCTACTGTTAAGCCACATCAGGGGCTCTGCAAACACAACGTGACGCCCACAGAGCATTCCATCAAAGTCTGCATTTCAAAACGTCACTACTTCACTTCCGAGCCCCGGCATGTGCCCAAACAGTGATTTACCCCCACATATGGGGTATCAGCGTACTCAGGAGAAACTGGACAACAACTTTTGGGGTCAAATTTCTCCTGTTACCCTTGGGAAAATAAAAAATTGCAGGCTAAAAGATCATTTTTGAGAAAATAATTTTTTTTTTTTTTTCATGGCTCTGCGTTATAAACTTCTGTGAAGCACTTGGGGGTTCAAAGTCCTCACCACACATCTAGATTAGTTCCTTTGGGGGTCTAGTTTCCAAAATGGTGTCATTTCTGGGGGATCTCCAATGTTTAGGCACACAGGGGCTCTCCAAACGTGACATGGTGTCCGCTAATGATTGGAGCTAATTTTCCATTTAAAAAGCCAAATGGCGTGCCATCCCTTCCGAGCCCTGCCGTGCGCCCAAACAGTGGTTTACCCCCACATATTGGGTATCTGCGTACTCAGGACAAACAGGACAACAATATTTGGGGTCCAATTTCTCCTATTATCCTTGGCAAAATAGGAAATTCCAGGCTAACAAATCATTTTTGAGGAAAGAAAAATTATTTTTTATTTTCATGGCTCTGCGTTATATACTTCTGTGAAGCACCTGGGGGTTTAAAGTGCTCAATATGCATCTAGATAAGTTCCTTGGGGGGTCTAGTTTCCAAAATAGGGTCACTTGTGGGGGAGCTCCAATGTTTAGGCACACAGGGGCTCTCCAAACACGACATGGTGTCCGCTAACAATTGGAGCTAATTTTCCATTCAAAAAGTCAAATGGCGCGCCTTCCCTTCCGAGCCCTGCCGAGTGCCCAAACAGTGGTTTACCCCCACATATGAGGTATCGACGTACTCGGGAGAAATTGCCCAACAAATTTTATGATCCATTTTACCCTACTGCCCATGTGAAAATGAAAAAATTGAGGCGAAAAGAATTTTTTTGTGAAAAAAAAGTACTTTTTCATTTTTACAGATCAATTTGTGAAGCACCTGAGGGTTTAAAGTGCTCACTAGGCATCTAAATAAGTTCCTTGGGGGGTCTAGTTTCCAAAATGGGGTCACTTGTGGGGGAACGCCAATGTTTAGGCACACAGGAGCTCTCCAAACGCGACATGGTGTTCGCTAACGATGGAAATAATTTTTCATTCAAAAAGTCAAATGGCGCTCCTTCCCTTCCGAGCCTTACCATGTGCCCAAACAGTGGTTTACCCCCACATGTGAGGTATTGGTGTACTCAGGAGAAATTGCCCAACACATTTTAGGATCCATTTTATCCTGTTGCCCATGTGAAAATGAAAAAATTGAGGCTAAAATAATTTTTTTGTGAAAAAAAAGTACTTTTTCATTTTTACGGATTAATTTGTGAAGCACCTGGGGGTTCAAAGTGCTCACTATGCATCTAGATAAGTTCCTTGGGGCGTCTAGTTTCCAAAATGGGGTCACTTGTCGGGGAGCTCCAATTTTTAGGCACACGGGGGCTCTCCAAACGTGACATGGTGTCCGCTAAAGAGTGGAGCCAATTTTTCATTCAAAAAGTCAAATGGCGCTCCTTCCCTTCCAAGCCCTGCCGTGCGCCCAAACAGTGGTTTACCCCCACATATGAGGTATCAGCGTACTCAGGACAAATTGGACAACAACTTTCGTGGTTCAGTTTCTCCTTTTACCATTGGGAAAATAAAAAAATTGTTGCTAAAAGATAATTTTTGTGACTTAAAAGTTAAATGTTCATTTTTTCCTTCCATGTTGCTTCTGCTGCTGTGAAGCACCTGAAGGGTTAATAAACTTCTTGAATGTGGTTTTGAGTACCTTGAGGGGTGCAGTTTTTAGAATGGTGTCACTTTTGGGTATTTTCAGCCATATAGACCCCTCAAACTGACTTCAAATGTGAGGTGGTCCCTAAAAAAAATGGTTTTGTAAATTTCGTTGTAAAAATGACAAATCGCTGGTCAAATTTTAACCCTTATAACTTCCTAACAAAAAAAAATTTTGTTTCCAAAATTGTGCTGATGTAAAGTAAACATGTGGGAAATGTTATTTATTAACTATTTTGTGTCACATATCTCTCTGGTTTAACAGAATAAAAATTCAAAATGTGAAAATTGCGAAATTTTCAAAATTTTCGCCAAATTTCCGTTTTTATCACAAATAAACGCAGAATTTATTGACCTAAATTTACCACTAACATGAAGCCCAATATGTCACGAAAAAACAATCTCAGAACCGCTAGGATCCGTTGAAGCGTTCCTGAGTTATTACCTCATAAAGGGACACTGGTCAGAATTGCAAAAAACGGCAAGGTCTTTAAGGTCAAAATAGGCTGGGTCATGAAGGGGTTAATGATACCAGATAAAAACATAACAAAAGGATAGAATGATCCCTGCACTACACAAAGCATGTAAAGAATGGACAGGCGATAGGTGTCCACATTGTAAACGTATGCATATAACTATACTGTGAGCACAGCTTATCTATAGTACAAGCCGTATAAAAATGGCCCAATATAGTAAAGTAAACGAAGAAAAAATTATATAGTATAAATAATTATGGCCGCACCCTTGCATAGCAGAGTATATACATACCAGATCTTATGTATAGGTAGACACCACACTCCTGTCCCCCCCGACGCACGTTTCGGCTTCTGCCTTTCTCAAGGGGTATGCTAGTGACAGGCTGGGTGGGATATAAAAAGGAGGGGGCACACGGTGATAGGATAAAATCTAACTATCAGACTATTAGCGGCAGAAAATACCTGATGACAGCATGATGCCTAATGAGTCTGCTCCCAGAGCACCTGGACGCCACACCGCAGCAGCCACATGGGGCCCCATGTACTTCCGCAGCGATGGCGCCATGATGGCAGGGCAGAAACACGGCTTCCGGAATGCTAGAGTGTCATACAGTGTCCGCGCATGCGCACATCGCGTTAGTCGGCCATTTTAGAGTAGACCGAAAGAGAATACACTAGTGGCCGTATAGATAAAAAACAAGGCTTCCGCGCATGCGCAGACCGCAAACAACGGCCATATAAAGGAAGACCAGTATAAGCACACATAATGTGGCCATTTTAAGAGAGACTATATTATAACCAGCGTAATGGCCACAGTAAAACGGTCTACATCACCGGTACTAGGGGGAAGCCTTAGATATAGTATATGGATAGTGTCTATATCATAAAATGTCTGTCCCAACGACTTTGTATTATATCCATGTACATAGAAGGAAACCCACCTTACTACATCAGACCGGTGCAACCCAGATGGTACTACCAATAAAGCGCCCATGACAATATATGTACAATCTATACTGTGGTGTGCTCTAGAAGCATAATTAGTCAACTCAGAATCACTAGAGGTCATATTAAACGTGCCCAGATACAAAAGAAAAACAAAAACAGCAGAAAAAACAGTATATATATATATATATATATATAGATATATATATATATATATACAAAAACTATAGAAATAATAATATGGATCATACAGAGAGGATGATTAATTATAGAACCCCCCGATCACATCACATACGGGAGGATATGCTAAATCGAAGTCAATTGTATATACAACAGTGGAATAAGAAGATGTCCGCCAAAGTCCATCAGGATGAAGTTCCTAAGATGGCCCATTTCAGTGGTTGTCTCATCAGCTGGGTAGATATGCGGAAATTCATGGAAACGGCTCCCTGGGATATTCATAAGATAGTCACGATAAGTCATCCTCCCGTACCAAACACCTCAATACTAGAGAATAAAAGATAAAAAACACCCATTAAAATCACATATAATAAAAAGCATGCGGAAGTGCACACAGAGATACTAGCGACAGCAACCGGTGGACTACAAAAATGGGGCGAATTAAATATTTTCATTCAGACCCTCTGGGTGGGTAGTCTGGAGACGCCAAATCCATCGCGTCTCTAGCATACCCAATTTCTTTGAGAGTTGGCCCCCCCTAATGTTAATTCGTAGGGCATCAATCCCCCTTACCCTTAACAACGTTGCATCACACCCGTGGTGCTCCCAGAAGTGTCTGGGTAACGTCTTAAGCATTGATGAGTCCGCGTAGGCTCACGCTGTAATCAGGTATTTTCTGCCGCTATTGGTCTGATAGTTAGATTTTATCCTATCACCGTGTGCCCCCTCCTTTTTATATCCCACCCAGCCTGTCACTAGCATACCCCTTGAGAAAGGCAGAAGCCGAAACGCGCGTCGGGGGGGACAGGAGTGTGGTGTCTACCTATACAGAAGATCTGGTATGTATATACTCTGCTATGCAAGGGTGCGGCCATAATTATTTATACTATATAATTTTGTCTTCGTTTACTTTACTATATTGGGCCATTTTTATACGGCTTGTACTATAGATAAGCTGTGCTCACAGTATAGTTATATGCATACGTTTACAATGTGGACACCTATCGCCTGTCCATTCTTTACATGCTTTGTGTAGTGCAGGGATCATTCTATCCCTTTGTTATGTTTTTATCTGGTATCATTAAATAAAGTTTTCTATATATTTTCATTATTCTGGACTATTTGCTGCCTTTTTTCTCTCCGTTGTGTGTGTTTATGATATGGTAAGAATATTTCAATGGCTCTACTTAAAGTTTAAAAATGTAATTCTATAGATATAAGAAAATTACAGCACAAAAACATTTCCATTGGGTTTTTTCCACTGGAAGTAACACAGCCAGACTGTAGCGCAGGGGCAGCACACACACATGGTAAATGCCTCCCAGCAACTGCTGGGAGGCATTTAGTTAAATGTGTGTTCACCTGCAAGCCATCTCCCAGCCAATAGCTGGGACACATCTTGTATAAAGGCACCCTCCCCTATTGGGATGTGCCTGTGCAACCCCTATAGAACTGTTTAAGTGGTTGGTGTGTTTGCAACTGTATGTTGCTAGGTCCCCCATCCCTAGTCTGTTAGTATCCTGTATCCCATATCCTGTGTTCCTGTTAGTCCACCATAATTAGTCCTTGTTTCATGTGACCGCTTCAGTGGTGTTCGAATCCCGAAATTTCATCTGCGGTACCTATTCCCTGCAGCCTAATTGGTGGTACCTGTCTGCAAACCTGAGTGCTAAATACCCAGGCCAGACCTGTGAGCCTATCCCTGTAGCCGTCTAGCCTGCACTGTGTGAACCTGTCTCTGTAGCTGACCAGTATCCACTGTGTGAACATGTCCCAGTACCCATCCAGTGTGCACTATGTGAACCTGTCCCAGTTGCAGGCCTGTCGGCACAGTGAGAACTTGTCCCAAGTGGGTATCCTGTTTTTTCTGTGAATCTGAAGTAACATCTCTACCTTTTGGGGTCAGCAGCTACTGCTGACATTTCTCTGGAGTGGCACCTGGCAGTTACCTAATCTCACCATGAGAGGCTCCAGCGAACACCAAGGTAGATGCTTAGCCATGCCCCTCCAGTGCAAGTCCGGTCTGTGGCACAGTGAGACAAGAAACAACAATAAACTTTAAAAAAAATGTTTTTAAGTGTAGTAAAAAAATATTAAAAAGTAATCATTAGTGATAAACGAATGTGCTTGGATAAGGTGTTATCCGATCATGCTCAGGAGCTAACTGAGTGACTTCGGCGTGCTCCATAATATGTTTGAGTCCCTGCGCCTGTATGTCTCGCAGATGTTTGACAGCCGCAATACTTGCAGAGATTGCTTAAAAAAAGGCAGTCCCTGCATGTATTGCAGCTGTTGAACAGCCGTGAGACATGCAGCCATGGGGACTCAAACATATTTTTCAAGCACGCCAAAGTTACTTGGTTAGCACCTGAGCATGATCGGATAACACCTTATCCAAGCACGTTCGCTCATCACTAGTATTCAGCATAAAATCATAGATTTAATAATAATAATAAAAAAATTATCTGTAAAAAAAAATTTGCAAATTGCCTCTTCAGCGAAAAAGGGGACTAGAGTTCAAGTCCTCTTTTTCTCTGAAGAGGCAATTTGCATATTAAATTTTCCAGAGGAGCATTGCACGGTGAATAAGCCTCCTTACCTTGACAAGCCAGAGCTGGTATGTCACTCTCCACAAGGAGAAACCTTACCCCATAGACGTCTGTCCAGAGCCTCTCACCTAGTCAAATCAGTTCTCATGCTTCGCACTGACGAGGGCCAACAGCCCGAAACACCGTGTCTGCGAATTGAAATACTGATTTGGCATTTTATCCTAAGCCATATTGCACGACTCATTAAAGAGTTGATTGTGACTTGTAGGTCGCTACTTCCAACAGGTGGCGCTATAGAGTTCAAGTCCTCTTTTTCTCTGAAGAGGCAATTTGCATATTATATTTCCCAGAGGAGCATTGCATGGCGAATAAGCCTCCTTACCTTGACAAGCCAGAGCTGGTATGTCACTCTCCATAAGGAGACATCTTACCCCTTAAAAAATAGTAGCATTTATAACAACCTGCATTATAAAACTATCAATTTTCATTTCATATGGTGAATGTCGGGGAAAAAAATGAAAAGCTATGCCATAATTGTCCTTTTTGTTAATCTTGACTCAAATAAAATATAAAAAGTGATTAAAAAGTCATATGTATTCCAAATGGGTAACACAAAAATCAAGCCCTTAAATGGTTCTACTGTATAAAACAGAAACAATGAAAAAGCTAAAGCTTTTACAATGTGATGACCACAATATTTTTTTTTGTGAAAAGGCAGTTACACACAAGTTAAACAAAGTTATAAAATGGGTATCAACGTAATCGTTGACCCACAGAATAATATTTACTTGTCAATTATGTTTACTCTGTAAAGCATACTGCGCACGCGCGAGGTCACATTGCAATGCACATGCGCAAAATCTGTACGCGCTCTGTGAGATTCATGGCGTAGAATGCATACAGCAAGCCGAGGAGGGGTGGAGTGAGGGAACAGAGGCAACATCCATCAGACTGGACTGAACAGATTAACATACAGCGCGGGACAAATAAAAAAGGTTTTTATGAGTGATGCATGGGGTGTCAGGGGGTTTCAAATGTAGATGTGGAATGCATACCTGACAATCAATTAAATGATATCTTTAGCTTATAGAGCAAAAAAAGTGGTGACAGGTTCCCTTTAATAATAATAATAATAATAATATTTTTTATTCTTATTGCTCTAACGTATTCCGCAGCACTTAATTTATGGAAGACTTGTATAGGCAATAAAGATATTACAGAATGAGCATAACTAAGATATCAAAAGGCGTGATGACCCTGCTCGTAAGCTTACAATCTATGAAGAAATAGGGGACACATGAAAGGTAAATACTAAAATGTGCTTATATTGTACAATACAGCCATAATATACTAACTTGGGTAAGCACATAATGCTGCATGAACTGATCACCAGCCAGTATGTGAACAGTACAGACATAGAGGGCTATTAAGTGCATGGAGAATGCTCTGGCGGTCATGATTTTGAAGAAAATTTTGTATGGACCAAATGGGGATAGTTAAATAATTGAAGTGGGGTATTAGGCGAGTCTAAAGAAATGCGTTTTTAGGCCACGCTTAAAACTGTGGGTTTTGAAAATTATTCTAATGCTCCTGGGTAGTGCATTTCAAAGAATTGGCATAGAATGTAAGAAGTTTTGAAGACAGGAATTGTGAGGTTCAGATTATTGAGGATTTCAGTTTTAGGTCTTTAGCAGAACGGAAGGACTGGAAAGGGTGGCAGACTGAGATGAATGAGGAGATGTAGTGGATATACTCCAAATCACAGAATAGTCTATGGGTGAGGAATATAATACTAATACATTTTTAACAAGTTTTTTGAGGCTTTTATACCACTGAATCTACTCAAGAATATGTAAAAGTCTGTGGATGAGCAATATAATACAGATACATTTTTGAACAAGTTTTTTGAGGCTTATATAGCAACATACTGTACCCAAAAAAGTAATCCTCTATGGATGAGCAATATTATAATGATACATTTTTAAAAAAGCTTTTTGAGGGTTATAAACCAACAAAATGTACTCCAGACCACGCTATAGTCTATATAAGAAAAATATTATATAAGAAAATATTAGAATAGAATACATTGTAATAATAGGTCAGAACCTATACCAAGTGGAGAGGAGGGCCAAGGTAATACAGAACACTCTCATAATGACTAGAAACACAAAGACATAGAGCAAAAAATGTCCCAGATAAAAAGTAACACATTTTATTATGAAAAGTATTTATACACTGAAAACTGACAAAATAGTAAACATAATGACCATGTAGACAGTTTAGAACATACTGTGAGTGTAAAGGAAAAAGGCCCACAGTATTTAAGTGGATGGGAAGACCATGGATGGGAATGCCTTGAGACATTGAGTGGTTATTTCACCATGGAGACATAAAAGACCCACAGTATTTAAAAGGATAGGAAGAGCAGTAAAGTAGCAGCAATTTATGTAAAGTGCCAGTGCTCATATGGTTCATGCCTAACCAATATATGTCTCCAGAATAGTGTATGGGTAAAAAATGTAACCAAGCCAAGTTGTTTGGACTGTTATATACCACCAAAATGTGACAGAAAGTACAAAAAATCTATGGATAAGTAATCTAACCCAGAAATATTTTTCAATGCTATATGTGAGTTTTAAATACCGCCGAAATGCAATACTAATGGGGTAAAACTGTATGGATGAATAATTGAATCCATAAAAAAATGTAGAACGTAAATATTTTGAAATTGTAGGTTATGTATTTATACAGTCATAAAGATCTTGCAGAAAATTGAAATCCAGGCAAAAATCATAAGGAGGGTCATCCATAGATCCTTGAAAGGCAATAACTGGAGGGCCATATTCAAATATTAAATATTAAAAACATTTTATGTGCTGCTGTCATCCGGTGGTTTGGAAAAGTGTGAGCTAATCCAAGTTTTGTTGATTTTTATGAGAACAGCATTGTCTGTTAACAGGCGAAAGCCGGCACTAAAAACCCGCTCAGACAAGATGCTAGCAGCAGGGCATCACAACACCTCCAAGGCATAGAGGGACAGTTCATGCCAGGTGTCCAGCTTGGAGATTCAATAGTTGAAAGTTACAGAGGGAGCACGTTAGTTTGGCTGGCCAGTTATTGCTTAACCATCTTTAAAATCTTTTCCCTCCTTGTCAAAAAAAATCCTGTCATCTGGCCCTGGATGCTGGGCTGGAGTCATGAAATTGGCCCACACCTTTGAATGAGTGTACCCCTGCCACTGTTGTGTGTCTCCCTGGCCCATCCTCCTTAATTGGGCAAGGAAGCTTGCCCCCAGCCACTAGCATTGTCTGATGGGATTTTGTTTAACATATTTTCCACAATGATCTTCTGGTATAGCAGTATTTTAGAAGACCTCTCGACCTCAGGAAAAAGAGATACAAAGTTCTTCTTATAGCATGGGTTTAGCAGGTTGAACAACCAGTACTCTTCTTTGGCCAAGATGAATGTAGGCAGCAGTACATAAAGTCAGCTATATCTGCCAAGCTCCACACAACCAACACTTCCCTGTCAACACCATGATGATGACTCTCCATTTTTTCCTCCTCCTCCCTCTCTTTCTCCTCATTCCCCTCCACAAAGGTTGTGTTGCTACAAGCCTCAGTTGCACTAGCCATCAGCTCCTGTTCCTCCTCAGCATCCACCTCCACATCATTACCCAATCCGTGCTGAGCAGATGAGATGAGGCTGAGCCTGCTAGAAACTCCCTGTGTTATGTCTTCTTCCATCCCCATCTATACTGCATGCAAAGCTTCATGTTTAATTTTGATCAGCAACTGTTTAAATAGGCACAGAAGCAGGATTGTTGTGCTGACTATGGTGTTATCTCTGCTCACCATCTTTGTGGAGTCCTCAAAGTCATGGAGAACCACACAAATGTCAGACAGCCATGTCAACTCTTCAGTTATGTGCAGAAGGTGACCAGAATACCGACGGGCATGTTGGAGCTTGTACTTAACCACTGGCCTCTGCTGATCACAAAGCCTTGCCAGCATGTGTGGAATACCAAAACGTGGTGATGTTGCACACCAGTCGGTGCTGCTGCAGCACTGCCAGAGTGGCTGCAGCTGTATCTGACTTGCGTAAATGGGCACTGTATACCTTGACGAGAAGCTCTAGCTTCTCTAGGTAGGTTTTCAGAAACCACTGAGCTATGCCTAGTATCACACATGACCATTGCCTGGTTGGATGTTCAGCAGCAAAAAACACAGATCTGTCTGCTCTGTTATTCAATTAAGTAACTCTATCATGGTGTGTAGTTTATCTTTTAGACAAACTAGCTTCAGCAGAGACTGTTGCCGCTTTGATGAGACAATCCTGCAGAGCTTCCAGCTTCCAGCTGATTTGGAAGACGTGCTCTGAGATAGCACATCGGAGATGGATGATGAGAAGGAGTGGGTGCAGGAATTGTTGTAGGAGGTGTTGGAAACCCTGATCAAAGTGTCTAATCAAAGATCTAATCAATCCTCGCTGTTGTGAATTCTGCTCTTGGGCTCCCTCCGGTGGTTGTTGATGGTAATGCAGTTATTCCTGAGCAGCAGTCTTGGACAGGTGTTTCTGCTAATTGCAATTCTGACTGGGGTATTTAGCTGTGCAGGACTCATTAGTCCTTGCCAGTAGTCAATGTTCCTTTGGAAGTGTTGGTCCTCTGCCTGGCCTCTCCTGCTTGCTGCCTATTCAGCAAAGATAAGTGTTTGCTTCATTTTTTTAGACACATGGCTGTGTGTTTATTTTCTGTGCTGATCTTGTTTCTATTTTGTTCCTGCTAGAATGTGCCTGATGTTTTTCTCAGTCTAATTGGATTCGCTGGAGTCGCAGATATACTCTCCACATCTTTAGTTAGGTGGTCGAATTTTTGTATTTTTCTGCTGTGAATATTTTGTAGTGTTTTATGCTGACCGCAAAGTATCCTGTACTATCCTTTCCTATCTAGGTAGAAGTGGCCTCCTTTGCTTATCCCTGTTTTCTGTCTGCGTGTGTCTTTTCCTCTCCTACTCACAGTCATTATTTGTGGGGGGCTACCTATCCTTTGGGGGTCTACGCTGAGGCAAGAGAGTTTTCCTATTTCCATCTTTAGGGATATTTAGTTCTACGGTTGTGTTGAGGTGTCTAGGTCTGATTAGGCACACCCCACGGCTACTTCTAGTTGTGGTGATAGGATCAGGGTTTGCGGTCAGTAAAGTTACCACTGCTCCAGCGAAGGTCATTTCATGCTGCTCCAAGGCCACCTGATCATAACAGTACTACTGGCCAACAATGAGTTAATTGCATCTCAGAAGAAGGGAGGAAAGATCTTGAGCCATTTTTTTTTCCAGTCTGTTTTGTCTTCTCCTCCCTCTTTATCTCTGGGTGGCTGAAGAGCCTTGTGCTAGCATGAATGTTCAGGAATTAGCTTCTCGTGTAGACCAGCTGGCTGCTAGAGTACAGGATATTTCTGATTACATTGTTCAGACTCCTGCTTTAGAACCGAAGATACCTACTCCTGATTTGTTTTTTGGAGACAGGTCCAAATTTTTGAGTTTTAAAAACAACTGTAAACTGTTTTTTGCATTGAAACCTCGATCCTCCGGTGATTCCATTCAACAAAATAAAATCATCATTTCCCTGCTGCGTGGTGATCCACAGGATTGGGCATTTTCCCTGGAATCTGGGGATCCTGCTTTGCTTAATGTAGACTCCTTCTTTCAGGCGTTAGGATTACTGTATGATGAACCTAATTCGGTGGATCAAGCTGAGAAGACCTTGTTGGCCCTGTCTCAGGGTCAAGAGGCGGCAGAATTGTATTGTCAGAAATTCAGAAAATGGTCTGTATTGACTAAATGGAATAATGATGCTTTGGCGGCAATTTTCAGAAAGGGTCTTTCTGAATCCGTTAAAGATGTTATGGTGGGGTTTCCCACACCCTCTAATCTGAGTGATTCTATGTCTCTGGCCATTCAGATTGATCGGCGCTTGCGGGAGCGCAGAACTGTGCGCGCTATGGACTTATCCTCAGAGCAAATGCCTGAGCCTATGCAGTGTGATAGGATTCTGTCTAAAACAGAACGACAAGGTTTCAGACGTCTCAATAGGTTGTGTTATTATTGTGGCGATGCTTCCCATGTCATTTCTGTCTGCCCTAAGCGGACCAAGAGGATCGCCAGTTCATTTACCATCAGTACTATACAACCTAAATTTCTGTTATCTGTGTCCTTGATCTGTTCATTGTCATCATTTTCTGTCATGGCATTTGTGGATTCAGGCGCTGCCTTGAACTTAATGGACTTTGACTTTGCCAGGCGTTGTGGTTTTCCCTTGCAGCCTTTGCAGAGCCCTATTCCTTTAAGGGGCATTGATGCTACACCCTTGGCTAAAAATAAGCCCCAGTTTTGGACACAGGTGACCATGCGCATGGCGCCAGCCCATCAGGAAGATTGTCGATTTCTGGTGTTGCATAATTTGCATGACGCTATCGTGCTGGGTTTTCCATGGTTGCAGGTACATAATCCTGTTTTGGATTGGAAGTCCATGTCTGTGACTAGTTGGAGTTGTCAGGGGGTTCATAATGATGTTCCTCCGATGTCTATCGCCCCTTCTCCCTCTTCTGAAATTCCGGAGTTTTTGTCTGATTTTCAGGATGTATTCGATGAGCCCAAGTCCAGTTTCCTTCTACCACACAGGGACTGCGATTGTGCTGTTGACTTGATTACAGGCTGTAGGTTTCCTAAGGGCCGACTTTTCAACATGTCTGTACCTGAACATACCGCCATGCGGAGCTACATTAAGGAGTCTTTGGAGAAAGGGCATATTCGGCCATCTTCTTCACCGTTGGGAGCGGGGTTCTTTTTTGTTGCTAAAAAAGATGGTTCCTTAAGACCCTGTATTGATTATCGCCTCTTGAATAAGATCACGGTCAAGTTTCAATATCCTTTACCTTTGCTTTCTCATTTGTTTGCTAGGATTAAGGGAGCTAGTTGGTTTACTAAGATTGACCTTCGGGGGGCTTATAATCTTGTTCGTATTAAGCAGGGTGATGAATGGAAAACTGCGTTTAACACGCCCGAGGGCCATTTTGAATACCTTGTGATGCCATTCGGACTCTCTAATGCTCCATCTGTTTTTCAGTCCTTCATGCATGATATATTCCGGGATTATCTTGATAAATTCCTGATTGTATATTTGGACGATATTTTGATTTTTTCCGATGATTGGGAGTCTCACGTGCAGCAGGTCAGGATGGTATTTCAGATCCTTCGTGACAATGCCTTGTTTGTGAAAGGGTCTAAGTGTCTTTTTGGGGTGCAGAAGGTTTCCATTTTGGGCTTTATTTTTTCTCCCTCGTCTATAGAGATGGATCCGGTTAAGGTTCAGGCCATTCATGATTGGATTCAGCCCACATCCGTGAAGAGCCTTCAGAAATTTTTGGGTTTTGCTAATTTTTATCGCCGTTTCATTGCTAATTTTTCCAGTGTGGTTAAACCCTTGACTGATTTGACGAAGAAGGGCGCTGATGTGGCGAATTGGTCCCCTGCGGCTGTCTCTGCCTTTCAGGAACTTAAACATCGTTTTACTTCTGCTCCTGTGTTGCATCAACCGGATGTTAATTTTCCGTTTCAGGTTGAGGTTGATGCTTCTGAGATTGGGGCAGGGGCCGTTTTGTCTCAGAGGGATCCTGTTGGTTCCTTAATGAAACCGTGTGCCTTCTTTTCCCGTAAGTTTTCGCCTGCTGAACTCAATTATGATGTCGGCAATCGGGAGTTGTTGGCTATGAAATGGGCGTTTGAGGATTGGCGACATTGGCTTGAGGGAGCTAAGCACCGTATTGTGGTCTTGACCGATCATAGGAATCTGATTTACCTCGAGTCTGCGAAACGGTTGAATCCTAGACAGGTTCAATGGTCCTTGTTTTTTTCTCGTGTTGATTTCGTGGTCTCGTACCTTCCGGGTTCTAAGAATATTAAGGCTGATGCCCTCTCTAGGAGTTTTTTGCCTGACTCTCCTGAGGTCTTGGAACCAGTCGGTATTTTGAAGGAAGGGGTGGTCCTTTCTGCCGTTTCTCCTGATTTACGACGGGTTCTTCAGAAATTTCAGGCTGACAAACCTGATCGTTGTCCTGTGAGGAAGCTGTTTGTTCCTGACAGATGGACTAGTAGAGTGATTTCTGAGGTTCACTGTTCTGTGTTGGCTGGTCATCCTGGCATTTTTGGTACCAGAGACTTGGTTGGTAGGTCATTTTGATGGCCTTCTTTATCGCGTGATGTGCGTTCTTTTGTGCAGTCCTGTGGGACTTGTGCGCGGGCCAAGCCTTGTTGCTCCCATGCTAGTGGGTTGCTTTTGCCATTGCCGGTCCCTGAGAGGCCCTGGATGCATATTTCTATGGATTTTATTTCCGATCTTCCTGTTTCCCAGAGGATGTCGGTTATCTGGGTTGTTTGTGACCGGTTCTCTAAGATGGTTCATTTGGTGCCTTTGCCTAAATTGCCTTCCTCTTCTGATTTGGTTCCGTTGTTTTTTCAGCATGTGGTCCGTGTGCATGGTATTCCTGAGAATATTGTGTCCGACAGAGGTTCCCAGTTTGTTTCTAGGTTTTGGCGGGCCTTTTGTGCTAGGCTGGGCATTGATTTGACTTTTTCTTCTGCATTTCATCCTCAGACAAATGGCCAGACCGAGCGTACTAATCAGACTTTGGAGACTTATTTGAGATGCTTTGTGTCTGCTGATCAGGATGATTGGGTGGCTTTTTTGCCATTGGCCGAGTTTGCCCTTAATAATCAGGCTAGTTCGGCTACTTTGGTTTCGCCTTTTTTTGTAATTTTGGTTTTCATCCTCGTTTTTCTTCTGGGCAGGTTGAGTCTTCTGACTTTCCTGGTGTGGATTCTGTGGTTGACAGGTTACAGCAGATTTGGGTTCAGGTGGTGGACAATTTGGTGTTGTCTCAGGAGGAGGCTCAACGTTTTGCTAACCGACGTCGCTGTGTTGGTTCCCGGCTTCGGGTTGGGGATCTGGTTTCGTTATCTTACCGTCATGTTCCTATGAAGGTTTCTTCTCCTAAGTTTAAGCCTCGGTTTATTGGTCCTTATAGGATTTCTGAGATTATTAATCCGGTGTCTTTTCGTCTGGCGCTTCCGGCCTCTTTTGCTATCCATAATGTCTTCCATAGATGTTTGTTGCGGAAATATGTGGAGCCCGTTGTTCCCTCTGTTGATCCTCCGGCCCCTGTGTTGGTCGATGGGGAGTTGGAGTATGTGGTTGAGAAGATTTTGGATTCTCGTTTTTCGAGGAGGAAGCTTCAGTACCTTGTCAAATGGAAGGGTTATGGCCAGGAGGATAATTCTTCGGTTTCGGCCTCTGATGTCCATGCCGCGGATTTGGTTCGCGCCTTTCATCTTGCTTATCGTGACCAGCCTGGGGGCTCTGGTGAGGGTTCGGTGACCCCTCCTCAAGGAGGGGTACTGTTGTGAATTCTGCTTTTGGGCTCCCTCCGGTGGTTGTTGATGGTAATGCAGTTATTCCTGAGCAGCAGTCTTGGACAGGTGTTTCTGCTAATTGCAATTCTGACTGGGGTATTTAGCTGTGCAGCACTCATTAGTCCTTGCCAGTAGTCAATGTTCCTTTGGAAGTGTTGGTCCTCTGCCTGGCCTCTCCTGCTTGCTGCCTATTCAGCAAAGATAAGTGTTTGCTTCATTTTTTTAGACACACGGCTGTGTGTTTATTTTCTGTGCTGATCTTGTTTCTATTTCGTTCCTGCTAGACTGTGCCTGATGTTTTTCTCAGTCTAGTTGGATTCGCTGGAGTCGCAGATATACTCTCCACATCTTTAGTTAGGTGGTGGAGTTTTTGTATTTTTCTGCTGTGGATATTTTGTAGTGTTTTATGCTGACCGCAAATTATCCTGTACTATCCTTTCCTATCTAGGTAGAAGTGGCCTCCTTTGCTTATCCCTGTTTTCTGTCTGCGTGTGTCTTTTCCTCTTCTACTCACAGTCATTATTTGTGGGGGGCTACCTATCCTTTGGGGGTCTACTCTGAGGCAACAGAGTTTTCCTATTTCCATGTTTAGGGATATTTAGTTCTCCGGCTGTGTCGAGGTGTCTCGGTCTGATTAGGCACACCCCACGGCTACTTCTAGTTGTGGTGATAGGATCAGGGTTTGCGGTCAGTAAAGTTACCACTGCTCCAGCGAAGGTCATTTCATGCTGCTCCAAGGCCACCTGATCATAACACCTCGCGTCTAGAGAACATGTGCCATGCCAGTGTGTAAATCGGCCACAACCTCCACAATGTTCACCGAGTGTGCCGTCTGGGAAATGTAGCGAACGTGGTCACAAGCGCTTGTCCACGTCGTTTGTTAAGTAGAGCATTCCATTAAGTGTGTTGGTTAAGGAACAGGTGATGTTTCTAGTCACGTGCTAGTACAAGGTGGGGACACCGCACAGGGTAAAAATTGATGCCTGGGAACTGAGTACTGAGGAACTGCTGCCACCATAAGTCAGCAGATATACTCCATGTCAAAAAGCCAAAACAGCAACATTTCCATGCAAGTAGCCTGGAAATTTGTCCGTTCAGTCTTTGGACCTGTGGGTGGTTGACTGCAAATTTTCTCATTTGTTCCAAAACCTGGGGTAGATGGAGCTGAATGCTTTGTGGGGACAAGGATTTGGAATTGTCTGATGATGGTAAGTCAGAATGTGCAAGGACAGGTGCAGGGCATCAGTGTTTTCGACAGGAGATTGGGAAGCACATGGGAAGAGGCAGTATTGTCACCCGATGGCACCAATTGTGGAAACAGACATTCTGCCACCAAGGTGGGTGACATTCGCCTGATCATGCTGGTGGTGGTTAGATTCTTAGTCGTCAGGCCCCTGCTGATTTTGTTTGTCTCAGAACGTTCTTTAAAAAAGTCCTAGACTGGAGAACACCTATCTGCTTGAAGGAGAAATTAAGGAGTGTTTGTGCACTGTGGAACAGTTGACGCCTTCCCCATCTGGTCATACCACTGCCTCTTCCTGTCTGTTTTGGTGCTGCTGATATCTCTCTCTCAGCACTGCTGGGCTCACTCTGCATGCCAGCTTCCCAAGTCGGATTGGTGATTTCATCATATATCACTTCATCTTCCACCCCTGCTCCCTACTCCCTGATCTTCCTGACTTTGGGACTTAACAACAACAGGGCTTAGCAGCAACAGTGTCTCATCATCATCTTCCTCTTCCTCTTTAGCCAAAATTTGCCATTCCCCACTGTCATCTTTTTGTGGTCATGGCTGCTCTAAGTTTTGTGCATCATTAAACAGCATGTCCTCCTGTCCATCTTAGTGCATGCAGGTTGAGGGGCCACAATCAAGAAATGTTGTGTTAAAGATTTCCTCAGAGTGTCCTAGTGTGGGATCTCAAGTCCCCTGGGACTCAACATGGTGGAAGGAAGGAGGATCAGGGTGAGGATTACCTTATTTTGTGGTTTATAAGATGCATCCCAAATTTTGAGGGGAAGCATAGAAAAAAGAACTTATAATCCATGCTTCTTACAATCCATTTGATTGTTTGGCAGTAAAGTATTTTGGGGGCTCATCACCTCATGTGTTTGATGAATGGTGGCAGCGTTAAGTGATCGATTTTGCTGAAAGTGTCCGGATGTGATGTATGCTCACTTTACAGTCTAAAACAGAGGATGAGAGATGGATTGAGTGAGAGAAGAAAAATTAACCCCTTTAGGTGCACTCCATGTCATGTGCTAAGAAGTGTGAACGTGACAGGAACCATTGGGAGAACTGGTCTTTAGGATAAAATTGATGGAATTCCAGGACCCATTCAAAGCTTTCAGAGACACTGAGCTACCGAACAAGAAAATCATTAAAGGAATTAGTACTTACAATGAGAGGCATTCCCCCAATAACACATTTGCTGTTTATAAAGCTTGGAATTGCTAAAAAAACAAACAGTGTTCAATTGCATATATTATAGCAAGAAAAATAAATTGCAAGGGAGTTCAAAATATGAAGGAAAATGCAGCCAACTATGTGACAAACCTGATATTGTTCCAAAGATGAAGGCACACAAGCAGGGCTAGAATAACAGGTTTGTCTTTCAAAGAGACTTGTGGTACAACTTCTGTTCAGCTCTATCAATCTCTATATAAGGGATGAATTTGCCAATAGACCTGGTACACCATAACAGGCTCCTTCCCGTCGAAGTAAAAACCACTATTTGCACAAAACAGCCAATTACTAACAGAATTCTAAGGGTATATTCCCATGGTCAGTAAGCACTGCAGGTTGGACGCTGTGTACATCAGCAGCGTCCAACCCACAGCAGCCAAATGTTACAGCATAGTAGATGGGATTTCAAGAAATCCCATCTCCACTATGCATGCAGGGATGCCTGCGGCGTGTCTTTCCAGACAGCACCATGTCAATTTCACCCATCCAATGTATTGGGCGCTGTGATTCCGCAAGGTTCAATGAACACATGCGGAATCACCTGCGTTCAAAAGCTGGCAGTGCTTTGAACGGAGCGGACATGTGTTGCATCCAAAACGCTGCCGATTACTGACCGTTGGTACATAGCCTAAAAGTATTGTGTGGTATAGAAGGTTCAACTAAAACTATGAAGTAAAGCTCTTAGTGTATAAATATGGAACAGGTTTATAGACATCCTCCAATAAAATGATCATGCCCTTATCACCAATATAAATATATAAGTAATATAAATGCAAAGAAAAGCTTTGCATAGCAAGACATACAGTGGCTTGTAAAAGCTTCAGCACTCCTGGACAAAATTACTGTTGTTGTGAATAGCTAAGCAAGATGAATATGAAGTGATCTCTAAAAGGTCTAATGTTAATGATTACACATTTCCTTTGTATTTTAGGCAAAAAATATGTACACTTTCATCTTTTAATTGTCAGATGACCTGACTTTTCAAGAACATTTGTGGGGTCCACATTCTGCAGTATACAGACGTGGGCATGATGATGAGAAATTGTCAGCTTCGTATGTGAGTGATCAAATCCTGAATTAATAGTCAGATGATCTGACTTTTCAAGAACATATGTGGGGTCTACAATCTAAAGTACACAGACATGGGCATGTGGATGAGAATTTGCCTGAATAATAATTTGGAATGCGAGTGATCAAGTCATGGAATTGTCAGATGACCTGACCTTTCAAGAACATTTGTGAGATCAATATCTTGGAGTATACAGATGTAGGCATGTAGAATAGAATTTGCCTGAATTATAGTTTGATATGAGAATGATCAAGTCTTGGAATTAATTGTCAGATGACCTGACTTTTCAAAAACATTTGTGGGGTCCACATTCTGGAATATACAGACATGAGCATGTGGATGAGAAATTGTCTGAATAATAGTTTGGTATGTGATGATGATGACCTGGAATGAATTGTGAAATAGAACAAAATGTGTTCTACTGATCAAAATATTATTTTTATTACTTGTCCAATAAAAATTCCTCTTTACTGGAGCCCACAAAAACAGAAAATGTAAATCTAAATTATTTGAATAAAGATCCTATAACGCAATTTCATAGCAATTTAATTAATAAACAGAAGTTGGGTGGGAGATCTCAAAGCAGGGAGTGACATAAATTCTTGGTTGTGCACATAGGGAAATATCGGGATTTGCTCCTTCTATCGTGCTTCCTGCAAACCCAGCTTCTTTTTTAGGAAGGTTTTGGGTGGGAGTGGCAGGAACAGGGCAAATAAAATTTTGCTCTGAAAGTCTCCGGACAACCTCTGACTCGAACAGTGCTTCCTGTGCTGTCGAGTCAAACAGACACTCGACAATTTTCTCCTGGAACTGGAGAAAAGTGAGCACTCCTTGAGACTTTTTGAAGAAGACAAAGCTGTTCCTGTTGAAGGAAGCAATCTGGATGAGGTAGATGCCCTGGTATTTCACTTCACCAGATAAGGCTGGAGCACCTGGTCTGACAGCCTGGCGCATCCCATAAATTTATGATAGTCTGTTATACAGATTGCTTTTTGTTTATTCCCGGTGGTGCCTATATCTCTAATCATCTCAATGGTGTCTGCATGCAGCGCAATAAGCATGTAGATGTATTTTCTGCCATTCCACTTCACTGCAAGAAGTTGGTTACTTCCCCCTTGTCCAGACTGCTCGATGCCAACTGTCAGGGAAAACCTACCGTATTTTTCGAACTATAAGACGCAACGGACCATAAGATGCACCCCAAATTTGGGGTGCAAATTGCAGAAAAAAAGATTTTTTTATAAGATGGGGGTCCGTCTTATTGTCCGAATTTACAGTATCTTACCTGAGGGCTGGCGGTGGCAGAGCAGCGTCACAGGAGGCATGGTGTCGGCAGAGGTGGGGTGATGCAGTATGACGTGCACCTGAGCAGGGTCTCTTCCTGCTTAGGTGGGCGACACCATGGCCTGGTGTCCATGGGGGGGTTGCAGCAGTGGTGTGGCAATGGCAGAGGTGTGGGGATAATGAGCGGCATGGCGTGAGCAGGCTCCCTTCCACAGGTGAGGTGACGCAGCGGCCCAGTATCCATTCCAATGTGAGCAGCAGAGCCGGGTTAATTACCGGTTTATCGATGGTGACAGCCATCTTTCTGAGGCCGCGCTTGCGCAGATGGAGTGCTCTGCTTCCCAGGGCTTCAGGAAAATGGCCACGGGAGGCTGCCCGTGCACAGATGAAGATCACGGCGGCCATTTTCCTGAAGCCGAGATCTAAATCTGCAAACTCAGCTTCAGGAAAATGGCCGCTGCGATCTCCATCTGCGCACGCACGGCCTCAGGAAGATGGCCACCGCCACCGATAAACCAGTAATTAACCCGGCTCTGCTGCTTACCGGGCTGCTGCATTACCTCACCTGTGGAAGGGACCCCGCTCATGCCATACCGCCAACTCATCCCGGCACCTCTGCCGCTGCTGCACCTCTGCCGCTGCCACACCACTGCCGGTAAGCCTGCATTACGACTATAAGACGCACCACCCATTTTCCCCCCTTTTTTGGGGGGAAAAAGTGTGTCTTATAGTCGGGAAAATACGGTACTTGTTTTTTTTTACTGTCCCATAGTCCCCTGTATTTGCAGCATGGAGGGATTCATACAGGGGGATACTGGTGCAATAGTTATCAGTGTACATGTAACCTTGATGTAGAAATGGTGTTGTAAGGCAGTTTATACCTTCGTATATTTGAAAGGTGCATGTGTACCCTGTTGTGAGTTGGCACATTTGATATAATTTGATACAATATTTGGTTTGCTTGGAGGGGATGAATTGTTGAAATGACAGATGCCCTTTGAAGCTCCTAAGGGACTCCTTAATTGCAACATTTTTCTAAGGAGTATAGGAATTAAAAATGTTTCTTTCACAAGGGAAATTATTGGTCTCAATTTAATAAGGTGATCATAGTTGGGTTAATTTTTTGGGGGGGTGCTCTGGAATTATAACTAAAGTAAAGAAATCTCATTAGGGCTTAACAACAGGCTTGAAACATGACAGTTGCAAATGCAGGGGTACTGTGGACAGATTTTGTTGCCCATTAGGACCAGAAAGTGTTTTTTTTTTACTAAATCCATGTTGATTGCAATACCCAAAACTTTTTTTTTTCAGGGACATTTGTGGGAATCCATGAATGGGAATGAAAGGTCGTGGATTTTTGGGAAATGTATTGACGGAAATATAATTTTGTTTGGTGGACAATTAATTGTATGATTTCTTGGGTGACAAAAACTTGAAAAAAGGTAAAATAGGTAAATTAGTAACATCATCTTCTATACCAGGCTGAAAAAAAGGGGGAATTTGCTGGGAAAATAAATTGTTGGGATACCACAATGGAGGGGGGACTGCAGAACTTGGCCCTTCATTTGATATGTCAGTAGTGACAACTGACTCCACCACCTTCGGGCTTTGAGATCCCATGGAGAAAGAGGAGTCACTGGCTGAAAACAGTTCTGCGTCAGAAGCAGATTCTGTTTCACTCCGTGAAATGCCAGAGTAAAACAGGGCGTACGCTTGCTCTGCAGTAGCCATTCTTTTGGCGTTAATTGTATTTTATGCCTACCTAGCAAATAAAAGAAAAACTAAATTTAAACTAACACTAGTAAACCTAATTTAACACTTGCATTTTTTTATTTTATTATTTTTATATAGGGGGATGACATTGGGGAGGGATGATTAGGGGACTGAATTAGGTTATTGGAGAATGATTTATTAAAATTGATCTAGAAACTTAACTCTTATTTCTGTGGCATGACAGCATAGGGTATCTCTCTTCTCTCCCAGAACTACAAGAGGAGAAAAGAGCGGTACAGCCCAATTGTTGTCTCGTTTTATAAGCATTTTTTATTTTGATCACTGTGATAGCTTCTATCAAACATCATGAACCAATGAATTTCGTTCCTGATATTGCTGGCATCCAGCAAATTCATTGGTTCCTGATGTTTGATTACTGTGATAGATGCTATCACACTGATCAAAATAAAAATGCTTATAAAAAAATACAGCACTTGTATTTCTCTCTTCTCCCCTTTAATTTGTTATGAGAACACTACGCCTAAGCGCCAAAAAGGTGACGGTACCGGTACCAAGTAAACATTGGGGGCTTGGCACCAATTCTCTCTCCTCTTACATATTAGATCATGTCGTTTGAGAGAGAAATTATTTCAATTTTTTATACATGATTGCCTTTATTGGTTGAAAAAATGGCAAAAACAGTCCCCAACCTTGATCTCAAGGGGCTCAGCTACCACCGGTAGCTGAAACCTCAGAGATTTTTTTATCTAGGGGGCGCTTTACATTGACTACCAATCACCTTTTTAAAACTGATGAGGAAATAAGGCCCCTTAGTAGCCACTGTTTTAATGCGTATTGGTGGTTGATAAGGGGTTAAATGTCACTGACTGATAGAAACCTAGAATGTTAATATGACATGTGCCTGTGAGCAGTAACAGATGTGAGCCCCCTGGATATTCTAATCTAATGCTGGAGATATGAGGGGTGCTAAGACAAGAAGAGGCTGTTCATACTGCAGGCCACTCTGTCAGATCTAATGCTAGTGATTCCAGGACTGCTGAGGTAAGAATAGGCTGTTCACAATGCTGTCCAACCTGTGTTTCTGATCTAATACTGGAGATTTTAAGGGTACTGAGACTAAAGGTACCGTCACACTAAGCGACGCTGCAGCGATACCGACAACGATGTCGATCGCTGCAGCGTCGCTGTTTGGTCGCTGGAGAGCTGTCACACAGACAGCTCTCCAGCGACCAACGATCCTGAAGTCCCCGGGTAACCAGGGTAAACATCGGGTTACTAAGCGCAGGGCCGTTCTTAGTAACCCGATGTTTACCCTGGTTACCGTTGTAAATGTAAAAAAACAAACACTACATACTTACATTCCCGGTGTCTGGTCAGGTCCCTCGCCTTCAACTTCCAGCACTGACTGAGCGCCGGCCGTAAAGTACAGCGGTGACGTCACCGCTGTGCTTTGCTTTACGGCTGACCGGCGCTCACCAGTCAGTGCGGGAAGCTGAAGGCGAGGGACCTGACCAGACACCGGGAATGTAAGTATGTAGTGTTTGTTTTTTTACATTTACAACGGTAACCAGGGTAAACATCGGGTTACTAAGCGCAGCCCTGCGCTTAGTAACCCGATGTTTACCCTGGTTACCAGTGACGACATCGCTGAATCGGCGTCACACACGCCGATTCAGCGATGTCAGCGGGAGATCCATCGACAAAATAAAGTGCTGGACTTTCCCCAGCGACCAACGATCTCCCAGCAAGGGCCTGATCGTTGGTCGCTGTCACACAGAACGATTTAGTTAACGATATCGTTGCTACGTCACAAAAAGCAACGATATTGTCAACGATATCGTTCAGTGTGACGGTACCTTAAGAAAGGGCTGCTCACACTGTTGATTCTATTTTGATCTCATACTGGAGATAACAGCAATGCTGAGGTAAGAATAAGCCACTCCCACCGTTTTTTTTATTTAATACTGGAGATTCAAGGGGTGGTGGGAATTAGCAGAGGCTGCTCACACTGCTGTTCACCCTGTCTTTCTGATCAAATATTAAGGATACCAGAAGCGCTGAGCTAGGAAGAGAGTGCTCACAATGCTGAATACCATTTTTTTACACCATACTAAAAAGTGCTTAGTTAAAGTGAACCTGTCTCCAGGTTTGGCCGACAAGAGATACGACCATCACCTTTCAAGGCTGATATACAGCATTCTACAGCATAATGCTGCATATCTGCGCCCAACCCAACCTGCAAGAGAAGAAAAATAACTTTTATTATACTCACCTAGGGGGCGGTCCAGTCCGATGGGCATCGCTGGTCTTTGTCCGGCACCTCCCATCTTATTGGGATCCCATACTCCTGCTTGCTTCATGTTGATGATGCATCCCTTCGTCATCCACACAGGTTCCTTGGCACAGCACTCCTGAGCAGGCGTCCTTCTCTGCCCTGTCGAGGGCAGAGCAAAGTACTGCAGTGCCCATATGCCGGGGCTATTTGACTTTTTCCGGCACTTGCACACTGCAGTACTTTGCTCTGCCTTCAACAGGGCAGAGAAGAGCACTGGCGCAGGAGTGCGGTGCCGAGGAAATGCGTCAGCCACACGAAGCAAGCAGGTGGGTGGCATCGCAAGAATGGAGGCACCAGACCAAAAAGAGTGACACCCATCGGATCAGACAGCCCCGCAGGTAAGTATAGTAAAAGTTATTTTTCTTCTCTAGCAGGTGGGGTTGCATCCAGATATACAGTATTATAGAATGCTGTATATGAGCCCTGAAAGGTGGTGGCCATATCTCTTATCGGCTAAACCTGGTGACAGGTCCCCTTTAAGAATAGGTCAGTCAAACAGCTGTCCACACTGCTTTTTCATCTGATACTGGAAATAACATGGGGTAAGTGGATGCTACTGCTGTCAATAATGTCTTTCTGATCTTACACCTGAGATAACATTTATGTTGAGGTAAGAAGTGGTTGCTCACAATGCTGTACCCACTGTTTTCTGATCTACTTCTGGAGATATCAAGAGTTCTGAGGTAAAGGTACCTTCACACTCAGCGACGCTGCAGCGATACCGACAACGATGTCGATCGCTGCAGCGTCGCTGTTTGGTCGCTGGAGAGCTGTCACACAGACAGTTATCCAGCGACCAACGATGCCGGTAACCAGTGTAAACATCGGGTTACTAAGCGCAGGGCCGCGCTTAGTAACCCGATGTTTACCCTGGTTACCATCGTAAAAGTAAAAAAAACAAACACTACATACTTACCTTCCGCTGTCTGTCCCCGGCGCTGTGCTTTCCTGCACTGACTGTGAGCACATCGGCCGGAAAGCAGAGCGGTGACGTCACCACTGTGCTTTCCGGCTGGCTGGCGCTCACAGCCAGTGCAGAGAAGCACAGCGCAGGGGACAGACAGCGGAAGGTAAGTATGTAGTGTTTGGTTTTTTTAACTTTTACGCTGGTAACAAGGGTAAACATCGGGTTACTAAGCGCGGCCCTGCGCTTAGTAACCCGATGTTTACCCTGGTTACCAGTGAAGACATCGCTGAATCGGCGTCACACACGCCGATTCAGCGATGTCTGCAGGGAGTCCAGCGACGAAATAAAGTTCTGGACTTTCTGCAGCGACCAACGACATCACAGCAGGATCCTGATCGCTGCTGCGTGTCAAACTGAACGATATCGCTAGCCAGGACGCTGCAACGTCACGGATCGCTAGCGATATCGTTCAGTGTGACGGTACCTTAAGAAGAGATCAATCACACTGCTTTCCACCTTGCTTTTCTGATCTGATACTGAAGATGCTAGGGGTGCTAAAGTAAAAAGTGGCTCTCTACCCTGCTGTCCAGACAGACAAGTAGAACAGGCCACATTAGGAGACAACCAGTCAGTGGAACGGAAGATCTATAGGGAGTCCAGGATTTGCAGCAGCATTTGAAATGTGAACTAGTTTATAGGACAAATTTTTAAAAAAACTAACCGCCACATCCAAACATAGACTTGGTGTGAACAGGTGCTGAACCTAGAGTCACCAACTCATATCCACTCAAACAAAAAAAAAAAATCAATTTTTCATATTTCTAGTGCAGTAATGCAATTTAATTTTCATATTTCATGTTTGCAAGTTTTGGCGCTACAGAGTGCTGCTTTTTTGTTTTAGTTTATAGGACAGTTTGCTATGCTTCCAGAAGAAAAAGGGTTAATCAGTAAACAAATGGATAGCCCTGGCAGCAGAGATGAAAAGGCAAATATGCTGATTGAGAAGATATACTTTACTGCAGGAGTACTTGAAGTGTAAACAAGTTCAATTAACAGTTTGTTATGCATACAGCAGACAAAATGTTAATCAACAGATCTGGTCAAGGAAATAGATGTAGGTTCTAGCAACTGAATACAAAACATAGTTAATACTCAGATACACAAGTGCGTAAGTTGGTCTTAAAAAAACCTTGGGTGATGTTGTCACTGAAGTTTGAAAAGAAACTTGTGAGTTTCAATGTGTTGCACCATAAAAGACTGCAGACATAGGGGATAGGCACAGATTCCAGCCCCAGAGTCAAGACAGGTGAGTTAAGGTACCGTCACACTTAGCGACACTGCAGCGATACCGACAACGATCCGGATCGCTGCAGCGTCGCTGTTTGGTCGCTGGAGAGCTGTCACACAGACCGCTCTCCAGCGACCAACGATCCCGAGGTCCCCGGTAACCAGGGTAAACATCGGGTAACTAAGCGCAGGGCCGCGCTTAGTAACCCGATGTTTACCCTGGTTACCAGCGTAAAAAAACAAACAGTACATACTTACATTCAGCTGTCTGTCCCTTGCCGTCTGGTTCCTGCACTGACTGCTGGCCGTAAAGTGAAAGTGAAAGCACAGCACAGCGGTGAGTCACACAGCGGTGACTCACCGCTGTGGCTGTGCTCTGCTTTCACTTTACGGCCAGCAGTCAGTGCAGGAACCAAACGGCAAGGGACAGACAGCTGAATGTAAGTATGTAGTGTTTGTTTTTTTACGCTGGTAACCAGGGTAAACATCGGGTTACTAAGCGCGGCCCTGCGCTTAGTTACCCGATGTTTACCCTGGTTACCAGTGAAGACATCGCTGAATCGGTGTCACACACGCCGATTCAGCGATGTCTGCGGGGAGTCCAGAGATGAAATAAAGTTCTGGACTTTCTTCCCCGACCAGCGACAGCACAGCAGGGGCCTGATCGCTGCTGCCTGTCACACTGGACGATATCGCTAGCGAGGACGCTGCAACGTCACGGATCGCTAGCGATATCGTCTAGTGTGACGGTACCTTTAGGGTATGTTTCCACGTTCAGGAAACGCTGCGTTTTTGACGCTGCGTTGAGCCACAGCGTCAAAAACGCAGCATCCAGATGTTACAGCATAGTGGAGGGGATTTCATGAAATTTCACATATTATTTTCTGGTTAGCCAATAAAGGTATCACTCCTAGAATTCCAAATTATTATCTTTTGTATAGATATTTACCAGGAATTTAGTTTCCTCAAGTAAATGTCACTGTTCCTCTAGTGCAAATTTCTTGCTTATCTTATGCTTAGATCTTATGGTCACCAATAGTGAATTACATTTTACCATTAAGATGGAGTAGGACTGAAGCAGTGCAAAATAATTTATTCTCCTGGAAGGCTTGAACAGTAGAATCAAACCAGTTTTAAGAATTAGTTTGCTTCCGAGTGAGGGCTATAAGATAAGCTACCACTTGACAGTAGTTTTTAGTTATTTGTTGGTAATACATTGTAATGCTGAGGAATCTCTCGAGGGATTTGAGACCAAGAGTTCGGTTCTCAGCTGTTTCTCTCTGCTTTGCTCGCCTAGTCTGATGGGTGTCCCCCCTGTGTTTACAATTCTGCAAGCAAACACTGACCTGCTAAGTCCTAAAGGTGTGTAATATGCTCTCTTCTAGGATTTTGCTCTACTTGCTATTTCCAGCTGTTGTCATGTGATCGATCACATGCAATTTGCAGACTTGGGGTCATGTGAAGACTGACGCTCCTCCTGCTTCTCTCAAACGATATTTTGAACAATGAGAGAAGCAGGAGAAACTTCAGTTGACACATGACTGCATGTCTGCAAACCGCATGTGATGATTGCTCGAATCGGCAAGTAGAGCGAAATCCTAACAGTGCAAATATATCACAATATTAGGAATCAGCATGTCAATGTCAACTTGCAGAATTACAAACATGTAAATGACACTTAAATATGAGGCCTCCTTCACAAGTCCATGTTTCCAGTACGTGTATACATATATGCACCTTATGTGATTTCCATTCTTAAGGTATCAGGCTGACTAAATATATCTGGTTTCTCTCAATACACTTCCATTGAGAAAAGTCCAGCACGTCTACATGTCACGTGACTGCAAGTATGCAAATTGAATACATGCAGCCATGTAAACCCCTGTTTGCTCTAGGGAATCCTGGCAACATGCACACCACACTCTGTTGCAGTACAGCAATCTACAGTCACAGAGAATGACTGCAGATTTTTGTGTCAAACCTGCATCTGACACTATATTATATACATTGCAGAGGTTTCACTCACTAAGCTATGGTTGAGGCAGGCATCGGAAGCAGTTTAAGTAAAAATGTCCAGGCAGGTTTATAACACTTCATAAACCGCACAAATTAAGCAAATAATACAAGACAGCCTTTTCCGGCACAGAGTGAAAAAACCCCCCAGAAAATAAACAGTCCACATAGTAGTTCGGTACATAAAAAGAAAAGGGGGGCTGACAGCACTCACTTATTGGGGCGCCCGTTCCAAGTCCAGGGAACCTTCCTGGATAGTCCAAGCAGTCAAAATAGTAGAAAGACAGCGCTCCAACCAGGTGTCGTAATTTAAGAAAAAAAGTTTATTCTGCCATAGTGAAGCTTCACTATGGCAGAATAAACTTCTTTTCTTAAATTACTACACCCGGATGGAGCGCTGTCTTTCAACTATTTTGACCATATAGTAGTTCGGGTCAGCACCAAGATCTCCATCTGCGCATGCGCCGCCCCGGGCCAGCAGCCATTTTCCTGGCGTCCAGTCCACCGCATAGGAAACCATGTGACTGCGGGGGCTCTGGGCTTTCACAAGATGTCGACAAAGCACCCCCGCAGCACCGGACACCAGCAGCGGCGTGCCGTGCTGCACATCTGACCAACTCGTCATCCCAGCCTGCGACCTGCAGTAAATGTTTTTTATTTTGATTTTAACACATCTTTTTTCTTTCTAGTTTATCCTGACATTCTTTTGGCCCCTAGGAAGGAGGTTCTTTCTTCGAGCAAGATTTTCATGCAGTCTTTTAATCTTGGATGGGAGAAGAATTTGAACGTTTCATTACCTCAGTTCTCATAAGTTGAAGGCTTCAATGGGATACAATTGGATTATTTGCTTTGAGGTCTATTTATAGTATTGCATTTTCTAGTGGGACTTCTCACTCATGTGACATCTGTAAGGGTTTTGTTCCCCCACTCTTTTCTTCCCTCTCCTTGGTACACCCTCTTGTATGTATTAGTTTTAATTAGTTTCTATATTATTGTAATGGCACTCAACAATTGAGTGTATGTATTCCACCCTGTGGATCTGGGGGTTGTTTTCCTGTTTAATATTTCTGTGACGTTTTGGGGATTTCATATATCTAGCACTGTCACCTTTTTCTGCTCCTATGCATTCTCACTAGTGATGAGCGAGTGTACTAGTTGCTCGGGTTTTCCCGAGCACGCTCAGGCGATCCTGGCTAATAGCTGTAAATCATTCAGCTGAGGCAATGAAAACTTAATCTCCGAGCACTAACAAATACTCGGAGATCACCCGAGCGTGCTCTGGAAAACTCGAGCAACGAGTATATTCTCTCATCACTAATTGTCACTTTATAAACAATCACTGTTTATTATTATTGACACTTTATTGTCTTTTGTATGTAGTTACTGTAATGAGTGGTTATTGTTCAATTATTTTTTGATTCATCACCTCCCTTTTATGATTGGGATGGTGATAAGCACTGTCACTGTAAAAATAATTGCACTGTCACTCTTTATTAATATTGTCTCCTTAGCATTTTTCGGTTCACGGTCACTGTATTAAATGTAATTGGTTCATGTTATATCCCTTCCTCTTTTAGGATATGAATGGTGTTATATTAGCATTCACTGTCTGGTCCTAATCATTTTTTGAATACTGTCACTTTAACCTTCGTCCGGCTGAGTAGGTACAATTGTAACTATTCCGTTTTAAAATTGCAATAACTTTTTTTTTTCAAAAAGCCGTAGAGGGCTGAAATTTCGTGACATCTCTGCAGTTTTGGTCCAGAATATATTGGCCAAATTTCAATAAAATATACTGTATTTATGAAGGTACAATTGTACCTCTGCAGCCTGTTAACGTTGTAAAATTATGCAGCCCGACGAAGGTTAAAATATTTGACTCACAAAATCACAAGCCACATGAGTTTTAATATATTTATTTATTGCCTCCTTTATGAAAATACATCTTACATTAGAAGATATTTACCTGATTACCGGCAATATTGACTTAGTAACCATGGGCTCTTTTTCTTCTTCACTCCCCGCTATGCGCTTGTTGTCCATGCAAGAGCTGTGTTGCCTTTATGCAAAACATATCGTTTGGCATTGTTGCCAAAAAGTTTGATTTTGGTTTCATCTGACCAGAGCACCTTCTTCCACATGTTTGGTGTGTCTCCCAGGTGGCTTGTTGCAAACTTTAACCCCTTCCCGACCCATGACGCCACGTAGGCATCATGAAAGTCGGTGCCAATCCGACCCATAACGCCTATGTGGCGTCATGGAAAGATCGCGTCCCTGCAGATCGGGTGAAAGGGTTAACTCCCATTTCACCCAATCTGCAAGGACAGGGGCAGTGGTAGTTTAGCCCAGGGGGGGTGGCTTCACCCCCCCCCCGTGGCTACGATCGCTCTGATTGGCTGTTGAAAGTGAAACTGCCAATCAGAGCGATTTGTAATTTTTCACCTATTATAACTGGTGAAATATTACAATCCAGCCATGGCAGATGCTGCAATATCATCGGCCATGGCTGGAAACACTAATGTGCCCCCACCCCACCCCACTGATCGCCCCCCAGCCCTCCGATCTGTCCGGTACACTGCTCCGGCTCCCCTCCGTCCTGTGCTCCGCTCCCCCCGTGCACTTGTCCGCTCCCCCCGTGCTCCAATCACCCTCCCCATGCTCCAATCACCCCCCCTGCACTCCGATCCACCCCCCTGTGCTCCGTTCCACCCCCCGTGCTCCGTTCCACCCCCCGTGCTCCGTTCCACCCCTCCCGCGCTCCGATCCACCCCCCCATGCTCTGATCACCCCCCCCCCCCGTGCTCCACCCCACCCCATCATACTTACCGATCCTGCCGGGGTCCGTCCGTCTTCTCCTTGGGCGCCGCCATCTTCCAAAATGGCGGGCGCATGCGCAGTGCGCCTGCCGAATCTGCCGGCCGGCAGATTCGTTCCAAAGTGCATTTTGATCACCGAGATAGATTATATCTCAGTGATCAAAATGAAAAAATAATAAATAACCCCCCCCTTCCCTTTGTCATCCCCATAGGTAGGGACAATAAAAAAATGAAGAATTTTTTTCCCCACTAATGTTAGAATAGGGTTAGGGTTAGGGCTAGGGTTAGGGGTAGGGTTAGGGGTAGGGTTAGGGTTAGGGGTAGGGTTAGGGGTAGGGTTAGGGTTAGGGGTAGGGTTAGGGCTAGGGTTAGGGGTAGGGTTAGGGGTAGGGTTAGGGTTAGGGGTAGGGCTAGGGTTAGGGTTTCGGTATGTGCACACGTATTCTGGTCCTCTGCGGAATTTTCCGCTGCGGATTTGATAAATCCGCAGAGCTAAACCGCTGCGGATTTATGGCGGATTTACTGCGTTTTTTCTGCGCATTTCACTGCGGTTTTACAACTGCGATTTTCTATTTGAGCAGTTGTAAAACCGCTGCGGAATCCGCACAAGAAAGTGACATGCTGCGGAATGTAAACCGCTGCGATTCCGTGCAGTTTTTCCGCAGCATGTGTACTCCGATTTTTGTTTCCCATAGGTTTACATTGAACTGTAAACTCATGGGAAACTGCTGCGGATCCGCAGTGTTTTCCGCAGTGTGTGCACATACCTTTAGAATTAGGCTATGAGCACACGGTGCCAATTTGACTGCGGATCCGCAGCGGATTGGCCGCTGCGGATTCGCAGCAGTGTTCCATCAGGTTTACAGTACCATGGAAAACCAAATCCACTGTGCCCATGGTGCGGAAAATACCGCGCGGAAACGCTGCGTTGTATTTTCCGCAGCATGTCAATTCTTTGTACGGATTCCGCAGCGCTTTACACCTGTTCCTCAATAGGAATCCGCAGGTGAAATCCGCACAAAAAACACTGGAAATCCGTGGAAAATCCGCAGGTAAAACGCAGTGCCTTTTACCCGCGGATTTTTCAAAAATGATGCTGAAAAATCTCACACGAATCCGCAATGTGGGCACATAGCCTTAGGGTTAGGGTTGGAATTAGGGTTGTGGTTAGGGTTGTGATTAGGGTTATGGCTACAGTTGGGGTTAGAGTTAGGGGTGTGTTGGGGTTAGTGTTGGAGGTAGAATTGAGGGGTTACCACTGTTTAGGCATATCAGGGGTCTCCAAACGCAACATGGCGCCACCATTGATTCCAGCCAATCTCGTATTCAAAAAGTCAAATGGTGCTCCCTAAATTCCGAGCCCTGACGTGTGCCCAAACAGTGGTTTACCCCCACATATGGGGTACAAGCATACTCAGGATAAACTGTGCAACAATTACTGGGGTCCAATTTCTCCTGTTACCCTTGTGAAAATAAAAAAATGCTTGCTAAAACATCATTTTTGAGGAAAGAAAAATGATTTTTTATTTTCACGGCTCTGCGTTGTAAACGTCTGTGAAGCACTTGGGGGTTCAAAGTGCTCACCAAATATCTAGATAAGTTCCTTGGGGGGTCTAGTTTCTAAAATGGGGTCACTTGTGGGGGGTTTCTACTGTTTAGGCACACCAGGGGCTCTGCAAACGCAACGTGACGCCCGCAGACCATTCCATCAAAGTCTGCATTTCAAAAGTCACTACTTCCCTTCTGAGCCCCGACGTGTGCCCAAACAGTGGTTTACCTCCACACTTGGGGTACCAGCGTACTCAAGAGAAACTGGACAACAACTTTTGGGGTCCAATTTCTCCTGTAACCCTTAGGAAAATAAAAAATTCTGGGCTAAATAATTATTTTTGAGGAAAGAAAACGTATTTATTATTTTCACGGTTCTGCATTATAAACTTCTATGAAGCACTTGGGGGTTCAAAGTGCTCACCACACGTCTAGATAAGTTCCTTTCGGGGTCTAGTTTCCAAAACGGGGTCACTTGTGGGGGGTTTCTACTGTTTAGCCACATCAGGGGCTCTGCAAACGCAACGTAACGCCCGCAGAGCATTCCATCAAAGTCTGCATTTCAAAACGTCACTACTTCAATTCCGAGCCCCGGCATGTGCCCAAACAGTAGTTTACCCCCACATATGGGGTATCACCGTACTCAGGAGAAACTGGACAACAAATATTGGGGTCAAATTTCTCCTGTTACCCTTGGGAAAATTAAAAAATTCTGGGCTAAATAATTATTTTTGAGGAAAGAAAACGTATTTATTATTTTCACGGCTCTGCATTATAAACTTCTGTGAAGCACTTGGGGGTTCAAAGTGCTCACCACACATCTAGATAAGTTCCTTTCGGGGTCTAGTTTCCAAAATGGGGTCACTTGTGGGGGGTTTCTACTGTTAAGCCACATCAGGGGCTCTGCAAACGCAACGTGACGCCCACAGAGCATTCCATCAAAGTCTGCATTTCAAAACGTCACTACTTCACTTCCGAGCCCCGGCATGTGCCCAAACAGTGGTTTACCCCCACATATGGGGTATCACCGTACTCAGGAAAAACTGGACAACAACTTTTGGGGTCAAATTTCTCCTGTTACCCTTGGGAAAATAAAAAATTGCAGGCTAAAAGATCATTTTTGAGAAAATATTTTTATTTTTTAATTTTTTATGGCTCTGCGTTATAAACTTCTGTGAAGCACTTGGGGGTTCAAAGTCCTCACCACACATCTAGATTAGTTCCTTTGGGGGTCTAGTTTCCAAAATGGGGTCATTTCTGGTGGATCTCCAATGTTTAGGCACACAGGGGCTCTCCAAACGTGACATGGTGTCCGCTAATGATTGGAGCTAATTTTCCATTTAAAAAGCCAAATGGCGTGCCTTCCCTTCCGAGCCCTGCCGTGCGCCCAAACAGTGGTTTACCCCCACATATGGGGTATCAGCGTACTCAGGACAAACTGGACAACAATATTTGGGGTCCAATTTCTCCTATTACCCTTGGCAAAATAGGAAATTCCAGGCTAAAAAATCATTTTTGAGGAAAGGAAAATTATTTTTTATTTTCATGGCTCTGCGTTATAAATTTCTGTGAAGAAGCTGGGGGTTTAAAGTGCTCACTAGGCATCTAGATAAGTTCTTTGGGAGGTCTAGTTTCCAAAATGGGGTCACTTGTGGGGAGCTCCAATGTTTAGGCACACAGGGGCTCTCCAGACACGACATGGTGTCCGCTAACGATGGAGATCATTTTTCATTCAAAAAGTCAAATGGCGCTCCTTCCCTTCCGAGCCTTACCATGTGCCCAAACAGTGGTTTACCCCCACATATGAGGTATCGTCGTACTCGGGAGAAATTGCCCAACAAATTTTAGGATCCATTTTATCCTATTGCCCATGTGAAAATGAAAAAATTGAGGCGAAAATAATTTTTTTGCGAAAAAAAAGTACTTTTTCATTTTTACAGATCAATTTGTGAAGCATCTGAGGGTTTAAAGTGCTCACTAGGCATCTAGATAAGTTCCTTGGGGGGTCTAGTTTCCAAAATGTGGTCACTTGTGGGGGAGCGCCAATGTTTAGGCACACAGGGTCTCTCCAAACGCGACATGGTGTCCGCTAACGATGGAGATCATTTTTCATTCAAAAAGTCAAATGGCGCTCCTTCCCTTCCGAGCCTTACCATGTGCCCAAACAGTGGTTTACCCCCACATGTGAGGTATTGGTGTACTCAGAAGAAATTGCCCAACAAATTTTAGGATCCATTGTATCCTGTTGCCCATGTGAAAATGAAAAAATTGAGGCTAAAAGAATTTTTTTGTGAAAAAAAAGTACTTTTTCATTTTTACGGATCAATTTGTGAAGCACCTGGGGGTTCAAAGTGCTCACTATGCATCTAGATACGTTCCTTAGGGCGTCTAGTTTCCAAAATGGGGTCACTTGTGGGGGAGCTCCAATTTTTAGGCACACGGGGGCTCTCCAAATGTGACATGGTGTCCGCTAAAGAGTGGGGCCAATTTTTCATTCAAAAAGTCAAATGGCGCTCCTTCCCTTCCAAGCCCTGCCATGCGCCCAAACAGTGGTTTACCCCCACATATGAGGTATCAGCGTACTCAGGACAAATTGGACAACAACTTTCGTGGTTCAGTTTCTCCTTTTACCATTGGGAAAATAAAAAAATTGTTGCTAAAAATAATTTTTGTGACTAAAAAGTTAAATGTTCATTTTTTCCTTCCATGTTGCTTCTGCTGCTGTGAAGCACCTGAAGGGTTAATAAACTTCTTGAATGTGGTTTTGAGTACCTTGAGGGGTGCAGTTTTTAGAATGGTGTCACTTTTGGGTATTTTCAGCCATATAGACCCCTCAAACTGACTTCAAATGTAAGGTGGTCCTTAAAAAAAATGGTTTTGTAAATTTCGTTGTAAAAATGAGAAATCGCTGGTCAAATTTTAACCCTTATAACTTCCTAGCAAAAAAAAATTTTGTTTCCAAAATTGTGCTGATGTAAAGTATACATGTGGAAAATGTTATTTATTAACTATTTTGTGTCACATAACTCTCTGGTTTAACAGAATAATAATTCAAAATGTGAAAATTGCGAAATTTTCAAAATTTTCGCCAAATTTCCGTTTTTATCACAAATAAACGCAGAATTTATTGACCAACATTTACCACTAACATGAAGCCCAATATGTCACTAAAAAACAATCTCATTACCACTAGGATCCGTTGAAGCGTTCCTGAGTTATTACCTCATAAAGGGACACTGGTCAGAATTGCAAAAAACGGCAAGGTCTTTAAGGTCAAAATAGGCTGGGTCATGAAGGGGTTAAACAACACTTTTTATGGATATCTTTGAGAAATGACTTTCTTCTTGCCACTATTCCATAAAGGCCAGAATTGTGCAGTGTACGACTGATTGTTGTCCTATGGACATAATGTCCTACCTCAGCTGTAGATCTTTGCACTTCATCCAGAGTGATCATGGGCCTCTTGGCTGCATCTCTGATCAGTCTTCTCCTTGTTTGAGATGAAAGTTTAGAGGGACGGCTGGTTCTTGGTAGATTTGCAGTGGTATGATACTCCTTCCATTTCAATATGATCGCTTGTACAGTGCTCCTTGGGATATTTAAAGTATTGGAAATCATTTTGTATCCAAATCCAGCTTTAAACTTATCCACAACAGTATCACGGACCTGCCTGTTGTGTTCCTTGGTCTTCATGATACTCTCTGTGTTCAAACAGAACCCTGAGACTATCACAGAGCAGGTGCATGTATACGGAGACTTGATTACACACAGGTGGATTATATTTATCATCATTAGGCATTTAGGACAACATTGGATCATTCAGAGATCCACAATGAACTTCTGGAGTGAGTTTGCTGCACTGACAGTAAAGGGGCCGAATAATATTGCACGTCCCACTTTTCAGTTTTTGAATTTCCACAAAAATTTAAAATAACCAATAAATTTCGTTCAGCTTCACAATTGTGTTCCACTTGCTGTTGATTCTTCACCAAAAATTTACATTTGGTATCTTTATGTTTGAAGCATGATATGTGGATAAAGGTTGAAAAGTTCCAGGGGGCCGAATACTTTCGCAAGTCACTGTAACTATCTTGGGTAGAATTAACTACCTATTTTACAGCTATTATAGCATGAAAATTGCATCTGATGTTTGGGTATCATGAAATTTTGGGATTGGTACTGCCTCATGTCCTATTTACTTACCGCTTTTTGATTATGAGGGGAAATTGTATAGGGATATTGTTCACATGTTATTTTACATTGGTCATTAGTTGAACTTATAAAGGGTAACTACATCTCAATATAGCTTAGTATAGTCTCATTTACTAGTATAATTTTTGTTTTACATATGATGACCCATGATTTGCATATTATTGGTTACTTAAATCTATTTTGGTGCAATATTTCCCCTTCTTTTTCTGCTTGGTGTCCCTTGATGGTATTATGCTTTTTTATATGGTATTTTTAATTGATATTTAATAAAGTTAAATTTCATATTAATTTCTAGCGGATCTGTTCATATTCCCACAGGTATTATACATATGGGAATTTTTTGTTGCTCTCCCGAGTATATGCAGTGGGAAAAATAAGTATTTTATACACTACCGATTGTTTTCCCACCTACAAAAAATAGAGAGGTCTGTAATTTTTTGTCGTAGGTACACTTCAACTGTGCGATACAGAATCTAAAAAAAAGTAGAAAATCACATTGTATGATTTTTACATAACTAATCTGCATTTTGTTGCATGAAATAAGTATTTGACAATAAAAGAAAACAGAACTTAATATTTCGTACAGAAACCTGTGTTTGCAATTACAAAGTTAATCCCTTTTCTGAAGTTCATGACCAATTTTGCACACACTGCAGCAGGCAGCATGGGTTTTAGCCCACTCCTCCATACATATCTTATCTAGATCTTTCAGATTTCTGGGCTTTCACTGTCATCTTGTGTCTGTTCCATTTTTTAATAATTGTGCCAACAGTTGTTGCCTTCTCATCAAGCTGCTTTCCTGTTGTCCTGTAGCCTATTCCAGCCTTGTGGAGCTCTATAATTTTGTCCCTGGTGTCCTTGAACAGCTCTTTGGTCTTGGCCATGGTGGAGAGTTTGGAGTGTGATTGGTTGAATGTGTGGACAAGTGTATTTTATACAGGTATTAAGTTCAAACAGGTACAATTAATACAGGTAATAAGTAGAGAGTAGGAGAGCTTCTTAAAGAGGAGAGCTTCTTAAAGAAAAACTAACAGGTCTTGCTGGTTGGTAGGTGATGTCACGTGGTGATGACTATCATGGTGTGACTCAAACCAATGGATGGTTGGTCAGCTAAAGGCACAATACACATACAAGGGGGATGGTATAGGTGAGAGGAAGGCCCTACCCGTAGGGAATGGGGAATGGTCACCACCTGAGATCAAACCTGAGCCTGACCCTGCACTCCCCTAATGCCCTATGTGGGTCCTTCCTCCCAACGCCATCAGGATACCTCGTCCCTAGCTGTTACCTAACTCTGTCCTAGCTAAGGGAACTGGCCGGTGACATGCACTAGCCACACCACTGCAGATAATAAACAAAGGGTGAGTGACAGACACCAAAGGGACAAGGTAAAAAAAAGTTTCATGCTTAAGCATTCTCTGTTGCAAAGCACCATATAGCAGAAGAAAGGCACCAGATCAGCAAACTCAGCAGAAGCACCACTGCAACCAGAGAGCTCCTTACTTCAGCTTGGTCACTGCGGATTGTTCTAACACCGACAGTCAGCTGATGCATCAGGTGACCTTTTAAAGGATGGTGGGAGTGGTCACCCCCCACATCAGCTGACCCAGCAGCAATGCAATTACACCAGCTTCCCAGCAGGGGAAAAACTGACATTACTCCCGTCCCCGATAGTCCAAAAGGAAAAGAGATTTAACTCCATGGAACCAGATCTGCCACAAATCCAAGAATGGATCGTGACAAGTGATCAAACAGTTATTTAATTCAATATATGCAATTTAACTATTTAAAAATCATTCAATGTGATTTTCTGGGGGTTTTTTAGATACTGTCTTTCACAGTTGAAGTGCACCTTTATAAAAATTACAGACCTCTCCATTCTTTATTGGTAGGATAACTTGCAAAATTGGCAGCGTATCAAATACTTGTTTTTCCCACCATAGATAGATACACAGATACATAGATAGGAAATAGATAATTAGGAGACAGATAATATATATAAATATATGCATATATAGATAATAGATAGATAGTTTTTTTCCCTAAAATTGTGTGATGCCTTCATTTTTTTAAAATTAGATAGAGAAATAAATATAGATATATAGTTGATAGATAAATAATAAAGATAAATAGATAAATATATTGATAAATACGTATGTAGATAAAATATTAATAAACAGATAGATAATAGATTCCCGAGATTCTGCATAATCTTCTTTATCTGTTTCGTCTAGTCACATGAGGCTGTCATGTGACCCTAAGATCCTGGCAGGATCTCCAGTCTTTGCTGAGATTGTACGGTGACAGCAGGAGTTTTCAGCTTTCGGCTTCTTGTTCCATGTCCAATTTCGTTGTCTGTCCCAACTGATTAGACTGGTTCGTCATTAGTCCAATCAGCTGAGTCCACTGCTGGCTTAAATTGATTGGTGGCACAGGGAGGCTAAGTCATGAGGCAGGGGAGGTCTAACAGAGACTGAGGATGTGGTAGCTGATGTGACATCATGTCTGGTCTCTGCCAGACAAGAAAACTCTAGACTGGGTGTGGTCAGGTCCTCCACAATCAGGAGGAAGCTGGTTACATCCCCAAGTGTGGCATCTAGGCAACACCGAATTAGAAAAAAAAAACCCTGACAGCTCATTTAAAATATGTGTAATAATGAGTAATGACACAGAGAAAAAGTATTGAATACACCACCTGTATGGATAAACTAGTCACATGCATTGCTCAGGTGTGATTTTGACCCATTTTTCCACACAAACACTTCTTAAAGGGAATCTGTCACTTTTTTGGGGGATTCAAGGTAAAAATATCATTCAATTAAGTGTCCCCTATGCATTACACAAGTACTTTTGATACCCATTGACTCCTCACGTATGATCCATAAATACCGTTCTTATTCCTCCCGTGCGGTATGTAAATATTATTCATTTCTCTGAACTGAAACCAAGTGAGAGTTTCTTTGGTTGTGTTGTTTGATGTCATTGTCGTGCTGAAATGTTCACTCTCATTTCATCTTCATAATATTTGTCAAGTATATCTTGGTAAATTTGCCGAATCATCCTTCCTTCAATTGGATGAAGTTTGCCAGTGCCGTATGCAAAAAGACATCCCTACACCATGAACAAACTATATTCTAACAATATTCCAAAGCCTTGTTTAAGTGTTGTTAAGAAAACTATAAACACACTTGAGTATGCTTCTTGTTTAGCAATGTTTAGCAATGGTGAGCGTGCATACAGGTCATGGAGGTTGAGTGCATTACCTATAATTTTCTTTGAAACAACTTTACCTGCTGATTTCAGGTCTTTCAGTAGTTCTTCACAGGTTGTCCATTGCTCTTGGATAGCTCTTCTGATAATTCTTTGCACTCCTCTGTCTTAAATCTTCAGGGAGCACCCAGCAATGGCTATTTTATGGTGAAATGATGTTCTTTCCACTTCTGGATTATGGCTCACTGGAAGCTTCAGTAGTTTAGAAATTCTTCTGTAACCAATGCCATCAGTAAGCTTTGTCACAATAAGGTTGCAAAGGGCCTGAGACAGCTCACTGGTGTTAACTAATAACTATCATGAAATATTTCTTGTGTGGCACTTTGGTAATAAGACACCTTTTTATGTGCCATGAGTTGGACCAATTTATATTTTTTCACTAAGTGCCAGTATTGCTTTCTAATTACTGATAAATTTCAGCTGGTGTCATGACTTTTCATGGGTTTTTGCCCCTCTATTTCTTCATGTCTTCAAAACTCATTATTGCGCAGAACTTAATTTATGGACATCCGTGGTTTGATTTCTATGCCTGTGTGGATTGGATGGGTTATTACCATCATCTGGTGAGAATTTTATATCAAAAGCACTTTTAGAAATATACTTACTTAGAAAATTAGTGAAGTGTTCAATACTTATTTCACCCTCTGTATATGTGAAAAACTAAAGTTAGGTCTTTGCAGAAGATTAAGATGCCATCCAGTTTGAATGGGACACATTGTACGTCACAAAATATGTCATTAAAGTACTGGAACATGGTTGATGTTTTGCATAATTCAAAAAGCATGAAAAGTTATTGATAGTGACCTTAGTGTTGAAGGCTGTTTTTAATTCATTGTCCTTTTTAATGCTTATTATGTTATAAGCTCCATGCAGATCTAACTTGGCGAAGACAGTAACACCTTTAATACATAGTAACATAGTAACATAGTAACATAGTTAGTAAGGCCGAAAAAAGACATTTGTCCATCCAGTTCAGCCTATATTCCATCATAATAAATCCCCAGATCTACGTCCTTCTACAGAACATAATTGTATGATACAATATTGTTCTGCTCCAGGAAGACATCCAGGCCTCTCTTGAACCCCTCGACTGAGTTCGCCATCACCACCTCCTCAGGCAAGCAATTCCAGATTCTCACTGCCCTAACAGTAAAGAATCCTCTTCTATGTTGGTGGAAAAACCTTCTCTCCTCCAGACGCAAAGAATGCCCCCTTGTGCCCGTCACCTTCCTTGGTATAAACAGATCCTCAGCGAGATATTTGTATTGTCCCCTTATATACTTATACATGGTTATTAGATCGCCCCTCAGTCGTCTTTTTTCTAGACTAAATAATCCTAATTTCGCTAATCTATCTGGGTATTGTAGTTCTCCCATCCCCTTTATTAATTTTGTTGCCCTCCTTTGTACTCTCTCTAGTTCCATTATATCCTTCCTGAGCACCGGTGCCCAAAACTGGACACAGTACTCCATGTGCGGTCTAACTAGGGATTTGTACAGAGGCAGTATAATGCTCTCATCATGTGTATCCAGACCTCTTTTAATGCACCCCATGATCCTGTTTGCCTTGGCAGCTGCTGCCTGGCACTGGCTGCTCCAGGTAAGTTTATCATTAACTAGGATCCCCAAGTCCTTCTCCCTGTCAGATTTACCCAGTGGTTTCCCATTCAGTGTGTAATGGTGACATTGATTCCTTCTTCCCATGTGTATAACCTTACATTTATCATTGTTAAACCTCATCTGCCACCTTTCAGCCCAAGTTTCCAACTTATCCAGATCCATCTGTAGCAGAATACTATCTTCTCTTGTATTAACTGCTTTACATAGTTTTGTATCATCTGCAAATATCGATATTTTACTGTGTAAACCTTCTACCAGATCATTAATGAATATGTTGAAGAGAACAGGTCCCAATACTGACCCCTGCGGTACCCCACTGGTCACAGCGACCCAGTTAGAGACTATACCATTTATAACCACCCTCTGCTTTCTATCACTAAGCCAGTTACTAACCCATTTACACACAATTTCCCCCAGACCAAGCATTCTCATTTTGTGTACCAACCTCTTGTGCGGCACGGTATCAAACGCTTTGGAAAAATCGAGATATACCACGTCCAATGACTCACCGTGGTCCAGCCTATAGCTTACCTCTTCATAAAAACTGATTAGATTGGTTTGACAGGAGCGATTTCTCATAAACCCATGCTGATATGGAGTTAAACAGTTATTCTCATGGAGATAATCCAGAATAACATCCCTCAGAAACCCTTCAAATATTTTACCAACAATAGAGGTTAGACTTACTGGCCTATAATTTCCAGGTTCACTTTTAGAGCCCTTTTTGAATATTGGCACCACATTTGCTATGCGCCAATCCTGCGGAACAGACCCTGTCGCTATAGAGTCCCTAAAAATAAGAAATAATGGTTTATCTATTACATTACTTAGTTCTCTTAGTACTCGTGGGTGTATGCCATCCGGACCCGGAGATTTATCTATTTTAATCTTATTTAGCCGGTTTCGCACCTCTTCTTGGGTTAGATTGGTGACCCTTAATATAGGGTTTTCATTGTTTCTTGGGATTTCACCTAGCATTTCATTTTCCACCGTGAATACCGTGGAGAAGAAGGTGTTTAATATGTTAGCTTTTTCCTCGTCATCTACAACCATTCTTTCCTCACTATTTTTTAAGGGGCCTACATTTTCAGTTTTTATTCTTTTACTATTGATATAGTTGAAGAACAGTTTGGGATTAGTTTTACTCTCCTTAGCAATGTGCTTCTCTGTTTCCTTTTTGGCAGCTTTAATTAGTTTTTTAGATAAAGTATTTTTCTCCCTATAGTTTTTTAGAGCTTCAATGGTGCCATCCTGCTTTAGTAGTGCAAATGCTTTCTTTTTACTGTTAATTGCCTGTCTTACTTCTTTGTTTAGCCACATTGGGTTTTTCCTATTTCTAGTCCTTTTATTCCCACAAGGTATAAACCGCTTACACTGCCTATTTAGGATGTTCTTAAACATTTCCCATTTATTATCTGTATTCTTATTTCTGAGGATATTGTCCCAGTCTACCAGATTAAGGGCATCTCTAAGCTGGTCAAACTTTGCCTTCCTAAAGTTCAGTGTTTTTGTGACTCCCTGACAAGTCCCCCTAGTGAAAGACAGGTGAAACTGTACAATATTGTGGTCGCTATTTCCTAGATGCCCGACCACCTGTAGATTTGTTATTCTGTCAGGTCTATTAGACAGTATTAGGTCTAAAAGTGCTGCTCCTCTGGTTTGATTCTGCACCAATTGTGAAAGATAATTTTTCTTGGTTATTAGCAGAAACCTGTTGCCTTTATGGGTTTCACAGGTTTCTGTTTCCCAGTTAATATCCGGGTAGTTAAAGTCCCCCATAACCAGGACCTCATTATGGGTTGCAGCTTCATCTATCTGCTTTAGAAGTAGACTTTCCATGGTTTCTGTTATATTTGGGGGTTTGTAACAGACCCCAATGAGAATTTTGTTACCATTTTTCCCTCCATGAATTTCGACCCATATGGACTCGACATCCTCATTTCCTTCGCTAATATCCTCCCTTAAAGTGGACTTTAGACAAGACTTTACATAGAGACAAACCCCTCCTCCTCTCTGATTTGACCCCTCCTCCTCTCCGATTTAACCCCTCCTCCTCTCCGATTTAAATACTGTCATATATTTCTGAGATGAGGGGCAATGAATAATGGTCTTTTAGTCCTCTATAGTCTATAAACTGTATCAGTGACTCATAAGTCTTCTTTGCGAAGAATTAGCCTGCACTGGCTAGAGATGTTGGTTTTCAGATGAACTAGGAACTAGGAAGTCGATTAAATAAACTGGAAGATCCAGTATGTCATATGGAAGATAGCCAGCAAGCTCTAAACTCCTTTCAGGGTATATCCCCCGAGATATTACAAAACTCTTAGACTAAATATATTTTGTGGTAGGATATAAAGAACATAGGAAAAGATAACATCTTGCTAGCATCTAGGACTCAGTTTTCCACCAAAAATGGGAATGAGAAGGATCAAGTAAAACATGTTTTCCTCGTTCTCTTATCTGGGACCAGTTTCTACTTTTGGTTAAATAGATGAGATGACAAAGAGAGGGCTCAGAAGATCACTTGAATAGGATGCAAATTACAGATTTTCCACTGATAAAGGGTCACACATTTGTTTGATTGATTCTTCTTGGCCCAACCAGAGGAAGTAAATCTGAGAGCCCAACCCATAGATAACATGTCTACATTCAAATTAATTATATCATAAACTTTGCTGTTCACCCAGGAAATATCATCTGTGAATTAATCCCCAATACATAGTCACTGATAACCAGTGGTTAGCATCATGGCAGCTCTAAATTGAGTTTTATTCTGCTTGATATTAAGAACATATTATTGTGTGTCTGTCCTCACCAGAAGATCTTCTGATACCCTGGTTTTAGAATCCAGTTATATTCGCATACATTGCTATTCAACAAAAATGGCCCTGTTGGCCCAGTGATGATAGAATCATAGAATATTAGAGTTGGAAGGGACCTCTAGGGTCATCACGTCCAACCCCCGGCTCAATGCAGGATTAACTAAACCATCTCAGTCAGATAAAATTCCTATAAACTAGACCAAAAAGAATAAAGGGCTCTCCTATAACTTGATTAAACAACACCTTATTTGAAAGCTACTGAATATAAGGACTGCACTCCCTCAGGAGACATATTTCAACAGAGGCAGTAGTCCTGTTTGTGGCTTGGCATGAATGTATACCTCTTATGGTGCAGGAGCTTCCACAAAGACAGATCATACTTTTTGTACAAATACACTATGTTCCAAATTATTATGCAAATTACATTTTTCTCGGATTTTCCTAAATGGTTGGTGCAAATGACAGTCAGTCTAATAAAAGTCATCACCCGTTAGAGTATACATCAAATTTTATTGAACAAACCTCCCAATGATAACAGTATAATCTCCAAAATGAATAAAAACTCAAAATGCACTGTTCCAAATTATTAGTCACAGTGGAATTTCTAAACATTTGATATGTTTTAAAGAACTGAAAATGCTCATTTGTGGAATTTGCAGCATTAGGTCACATTCACTGAACAAAAAAGCTATTTAACTCCAAAACATTCTAACAGGCCAAGTTACATGTTAACATAGGAACCCTTCTTTGATATCACCTTCACAATTCTTGCATCCATTGAACTTGGGAGTTTTTGGAGAGTTTCTGCTTGTATTTCTTTGCATGAAGTCAGAATAGCTTCCCAGAGCTGCTGTTTTGATGTGAACTGCCTCCCACCCTCATAGATCTTTTGCTTGATGATACTCCAAAGGTTTTCTATAAGGTTGAGGTCAGGGGAAGATGGTGGCCACCCCATGAGTTTATCTCCTTTTATGCCCATAGCAGCCAATGACTCAGAGGCATTCTTTGCAGCATGAGATGGTGCATTGTCATGCATGAAGATGATTTTGCTCCTGAAGGCACGTTTCTGCTTTTTAGACCATGGAAGAAAGTCGTCAGTCAGAAACTCTATATACTTTGTAGAGGTCATTTTCACACCTTCAGGAACCTTAAAGGGCCCTATCAGCTGTTTACCCATGAGTCCGGCCCAAAGCATGAATCCTCCAACTCCTTGCTGACGTCACAGCCTTGTTGGGACATGGTAGCCATCCACCAACCATCCACTACTCCATCCATCTGGACCATCCAGGGTTGCTCGACACTGATCAGTAAACAAGACTTTTTGAAAATTAGTCTTCATGTATGTCTGGACGCACTGCAACCGCTTCTGCTTGTGAACACTGTTCACAGGTGGCCGAATAGTAGGTTTATGCACCACAGCAAGCCTTTGACGGATTCTACACCTTGAGGTTCGAGGGACTCCAGAGGCACCAGCAGCTTCAAATAACTGTTTGCTGCTTTGTAATGGTATTTTGGCAGCTGCTCTCTTAATCCAATGACTTTGTCTGGCAGAGACCTTCCTCATTATGCCTTTATCTGCATGAACTCTGTCTGTGCTCTGTTTCAGTCACAAATCTCTTCACAGTATGATGTTCATTCTTAAGTTTTCATGAAATATCTAATGTTTTCATACCTTGTCGAAGGCATTGCACTTTTCAGCGTTACCATATTACCATATTGTTTGAAACCTGTGGCCTGCTTAATAATGTGGAACATCATTTTTAAGTAGTTTTCCTTTAATTAGAATCACCTGGAAAACTAATCATCACATGTGTTTAAGATTGATTTCCGTGATCCATTGAGCCCAGAGACACAATACTATCCACAAGTTTATTTGAAAAACAAAACAATTAAATCTTTGTGACACTTAAATCCAATTTGCATAATAATTTGTAACACATTGCATAATTTATTTGGGATTTGATTGTGGCATTTGTGCCTTATAAGTGTTGATAGATTTCTGTATTAGCTGTTGTAATTTAGGCAGCAGTTTCTCTTTCGATTAAAATTTTGTAGAATGTTTATTATCCACAGATGAAGTGTTATTGACGTTGATATGACTGCTATCCCATTGCTACACAGCCAACAGAGTTCCCTGGTCAGACCCATCAACAATATTTCTTATATGTGTTGCACCTAAAAAACAGTTTTTTGAACAGACTGCTACATTGAAATATCTGATATCTATTATATTTGTTGGCAACAAATCTCTGTGGTGAGATATGTTTCTCTTTTAACATCTCCTTTTCTCAATTGTGTTTATCATAGAAGGTTAGAATGGTAGAGTTGGAAGGGACCTCCTGGTGCATTGTGTCCAACCCCTCCTCGAACCCGGATTCACTAAATCATCCCAGACAGATGTCTGTCCCGCCTCTGTTTGAAAACTTCAATGGAAGGACAACTCACCACCTCCCTTGACAGCCGGTTCCACTCATTGATCACCCTCACTGTCAAAAAGTTTTTTCTAATATCTAATCTGTATCTTCTCCCTTTCAGTTTCATTCCATTGCTTCTCGTGTTTCCATGTGCAAAGGAGAATAAGGATGATCCCTCTATTCTGTAAGATCTCTTCAGATTTTTGTACATGTCATGTAGCTCTCAATTAGAAGCATATTTAAAACTGAATGTAAAAAATGTAGAAATATAGTTTGTGCTTGAAAAAATTCTGTATGTTTAATCTCCAGGATTCTTGTAATAATAAATGTGCAAACATATTGCGAAATCGGCTAAATAAGATTAAAATAGATAAATCTCCTGGTCCGGACGGCATACACCCACGAGTACTAAGGGAACTAAGTAATGTAATAGATAAACCATTATTTCTTATTTTTAGGGACTCTATAGTGACAGGATCTGTTCCGCAGGACTGGCGCATAGCAAATGTGGTGCCAATATTCAAAAAGGGCTCTAAAAGTGAACCTGGAAATTATAGGCCAGTAAGTCTAACCTCTATTGTTGGTAAAATATTTGAAGGGTTTCTGAGGGATGTTATTCTGGATTATCTCAATGAGAATAACTGTTTAACTCCATATCAGCATGGGTTTATGAGAAATCGCTCCTGTCAAACCAATCTAATCAGTTTTTATGAAGAGGTAAGCTATAGGCTGGACCACGGTGAGTCATTGGACGTGGTATATCTCGATTTTTCCAAAGCGTTTGATACCGTGCCGCACAAGAGGTTGGTACACAAAATGAGAATGCTTGGTCTGGGGGAAAATGTGTGTAAATGGGTTAGTAACTGGCTTAGTGATAGAAAGCAGAGGGTGGTTATAAATGGTATAGTCTCTAACTGGGTCGCTGTGACCAGTGGGGTACCGCAGGGGTCAGTATTGGGACCTGTTCTCTTCAACATATTCATTAATGATCTGGTAGAAGGTTTACACAGTAAAATATCGATATTTGCAGATGATACAAAACTATGTAAAGCAGTTAATACAAGAGAAGATAGTATTCTGCTACAGATGGATCTGGATAAGTTGGAAACTTGGGCTGAAAGGTGGCAGATGAGGTTTAACAATGATAAATGTAAGGTTATACACATGGGAAGAGGGAATCAATATCACCATTACACACTGAACGGGAAACCACTGGGTAAATCTGACAGGGAGAAGGACTTGGGGATCCTAGTTAATGATAAACTTACCTGGAGCAGCCAGTGCCAGGCAGCAGCTGCCAAGGCAAACAGGATCATGGGGTGCATTAAAAGAGGTCTGGATACACATGATGAGAGCATTATACTGCCTCTGTACAAATCCCTAGTTAGACCGCACATGGAGTACTGTGTCCAGTTTTTGGCACCGGTGCTCAGGAAGGATATAATGGAACTAGAGAGAGTACAAAGGAGGGCAACAAAATTAATAAAGGGGATGGGAGAACTACAATACCCAGATAGATTAGCGAAATTAGGATTATTTAGTCTAGAAAAAAGACGACTGAGGGGCGATCTAATAACCATGTATAAGTATATAAGGGGACAATACAAATATCTCGCTGAAGATCTGTTTATACCAAGGAAGGTGACGGGCACAAGGGGGCATTCTTTGCGTCTGGAGGAGAGAAGGTTTTTCCACCAACATAGAAGAGGATTCTTTACTGTTAGGGCAGTGAGAATCTGGAATTGCTTGCCTGAGGAGGTGGTGATGGCGAACTCAGTCGAGGGGTTCAAGAGAGGCCTGGATGTCTTCCTGGAGCAGAACAATATTGTATCATACAATTATTAGGTTCTGTAGAAGGACGTAGATCTGGGTATTTATTTATTATGATGGAATATAGGCTGAACTGGATGGACAAATGTCTTTTTTCGGCCTTACTAACTATGTTACTATGTTACTATGTTAGTCTCTAACTGGGTCGCTGTGACCAGTGGGGTACCGCAGGGGTCAGTATTGGGACCTGTTCTCTTCAACATATTCATTAATGATCTGGTAGAAGGTTTACACAGTAAAATATCGATATTTGCAGATGATACAAAACTATGTAAAGCAGTTAATACAAGGGAAGATAGTATTCTGCTACAGATGGATCTGGATAAGTTGGAAACTTGGGCTGAAAGGTGGCAGATGAGGTTTAACAATGATAAATGTAAGGTTATACACATGGGAAGAAGGAATCAATATCACCATTACACACTGAATGGGAAACCACTGGGTAAATCTGACAGGGAGAAGGACTTGGGGATCCTAGTTAATGATAAACTTACCTGGAGCAGCCAGTGCCAGGCAGCAGCTGCCAAGGCAAACAGGATCATGGGGTGCATTAAAAGAGGTCTGGATACACATGATGAGAGCATTATACTGCCTCTGTACAAATCCCTAGTTAGACTGCACATGGAGTACTGTGTCCAGTTTTGGGCACCGGTGCTCAGGAAGGATATAATGGAACTAGAGAGAGTACAAAGGAGGGCAACAAAATTAATAAAGGGGATGGGAGAACTACAATACCCAGATAGATTAGCGAAATTAGGATTATTTAGTCTAGAAAAAAGACGACTGAGGGGCGATCTAATAACCATGTATAAGTATATAAGGGGACAATACAAATATCTCGCTGAGGATCTGTTTATACCAAGGAAGGTGATGGGCACAAGGGGGCATTCTTTGCGTCTGGAGGAGAGAAGGTTTTTCCACCAACATAGAAGAGGATTCTTTACTGTTAGGGCAGTGAGAATCTGGAATTGCTTGCCTGAGGAGGTGGTGATGGCGAACTCAGTCGAGGGGTTCAAGAGAGGCCTGGATGTCTTCCTGGAGCAGAACAATATTGTATCATACAATTATTAGGTTCTGTAGAAGGACGTAGATCTGGGGATTTATTATGATGGAATATAGGCTGAACTGGATGGACAAATGTCATTTTTGTAGCATTATGATGGTATCACCCTGAACCATTTCACAACAACACACTTCACAGTGTTATTTAGTAATTGGTCAAAATCCCTAGTGTATGGTCAGCTTTACACTGCAGAGGTGTTTCGGATCTCTGACATTAGGAAGGATATCTAGTTGTATGTGATACACAAAGTCCTGTTTAAGCTTCAATCAGAGATTCTTTTTTTCGTCTACGTGAGAAAAGTGGAAATATTTTCATCAGTGTTTGATCATTGTATCAGTTTTTAAAGTCAGTGTTTCATCAATGAGTTTCTCGCATGCAAAAAAAGAGTCTTCTCATTGCAATGTTAACAACAAACAGCACACAGATTGAACTCACTGAAGTATTAGGTGAAGGGGACACATGACTGTAGAGAGGGAAGGGAGACTATTTTCGCCATGGTAGGTCCTAAATGATTCCCTACCGGACTGCGGAGGTTGGCACCCTAGTTGTTGACGATATGGCGCCCCCGCTCAATGTCGGTATGCCTGGAGTCCCTATATCTTTCTAACATACCAAAAGGAAGGGACACACAAAAAACACACACAAATAGCCAAAAAAATACCCCTAGTAGAGAGACAGTCAATGTCTCAGAACATATCAAGAACTTATTTCGTAGTACCCAAGATACTGGGTGTGCTGTCACTAAATGGTAGGGTCAGTGCCCACTTAGAGGTGTCTGTTTAAATCCTCACCTCACAATATTGAGCCTAGAAAATGTTTTCACAGATGGGCCCCACTCAGGGTCTCTATTGAGTCTTCATGTATTGTGCGCACAAAGGAACTTTGAACATAAGTAACCCTGAACATACTTTGTTGGTTTTTTGAATTATGCGATTTTGAGGTACCCGTGCACATATAAATCTAGTTATTAGACTCTGATGAAGACTCACTGGGGGTATTTTTTTGGCTATTTGTGTGTGTGTTTTTTGTGTGTCCCTTCCTTTTGGTATGTTAGAGTGAAATAGGGACTCCAGGGATACCGACGTTGAGCGGGGGCGCCATATCGTCAACAACTAACTAACTATGTTACTATCCTTACTGATAGTAACAACTAACTATGTTACTATCCTTACTAACTATGTTACTATCCTAGTTAGACCGCACATGGAGTACTGTGTCCAGTTTTGGGCACCGGTGCTCAGGAAGGATATAATGGAACTAGAGAGAGTACAAAGGAGGGCAACAAAATTAATAAAGGGGATGGGAGAACTACAATACCCAGATAGATTAGCGAAATTAGGATTATTTAGTCTAGAAAAAAGACGACTGAGGGGCGATCTAATAACCATGTATAAGTATATAAGGGGACAATACAAATATCTCGCTGAGGATCTGTTTATACCAAGGAAGGTGACGGGCACAAGGGGGCATTCTTTGCGTCTGGAGGAGAGAAGGTTTTTCCACCAACATAGAAGAGGATTCTTTACTGTTAGGGCAGTGAGAATCTGGAATTGCTTGCCTGAGGAGGTGGTGATGGCGAACTCAGTCGAGGGGTTCAAGAGAGGCCTGGATGTCTTCCTGGAGCAGAACAATATTGTATCATACAATTATTAGGTTATGTAAAAGGACGTAGATCTGGGGATTTATTATGACGGAATATAGGCTGAATTGGATGGACAAATGTCTTTTTTCGGCCTTACTAACTATGTTACTATGTTACTAACTAGGGTGCCAACCTCCGCAGTCAGGTAGGGAATGATTTAGGAGCATCACGTGGGGCCATTATATAGTATGGAGCATCATGTGTGGCCATTATGCCATATGGAGCATCATGTGGGGCCATTATAAAGTATGGAGCATCATGTGTGGCCTTTATAAAGTATGGAGCATCATGTATGGCCATTATACAGTATTGAGCATCATGTGAAGTCATTGTACAGTATGGAGCATCATGTGTGGCCATTATGCCATATGGAGCATCATGTGGGGCCATTATAAAGTATGGAGCATCATGTGTGGCCTTTATAAAGTATGGAGCATCATGTGGGGCCATTGTACAGTATATATGGAGCATCATGTGTGGCCATTAAGCCATATGGAGCATCATGTGGGGCCATTAGAAAGTATGGAGCATCATGTGTGGCCTTTATAAAGTATGGAGCATCATGTGTGGGCTGTGGCCCTTATACAATATTGAGCATAATGTGTTGCTATTATACAGTATGGAGCATCATGTGTGGCCATTATACAGTATTGAGCATCATGTGTGGCCCTTACACAGTATTGAGCATCATGTGTGGCCATTATACAGTATGGAGCATCATGTGTGGCCATTATACAGTATGGAGCATCATGTGTGGCCATTATACAGTATGGAGCATCATGTGTGGCCATTATACAGTATGGAGCACTGTGTTGCCATTATACAGTATGGAACATCATGTAGGGCCATTATACAGTATGTGGAGCACTGCGTAGCCATTATACAGTATGGAGCACTGCGTGGCCATATTTTTTTTGTTTTAATTATTGTATATGAAACAGTGTGATCAGCAGTGCTAAATGGGTGTGGTTGGGACTCAGATATGGGTGTGATTAGTTGTGAAATGGGTGTGGTCAGAGGCGTGGTCTAGCATTTGCCGCGGCACACTACGTGCGCCGCAACCTTTAGACCTTTTTCCCTTCTTCAAAAGTTGGGAGGTATGGTACCGCATTTCCCAGATCACAGCAAGTACTGCAAATCCCATAGGGAATGAATGAAACCAAATGCAGTGTTGCCGTAAGTGATCCGTTACGTGGCAGATGCAGAAAAACTGCCCGATCTGCTGCAAAAGGCTACTTTCACAACAGCGAGTCTTGCCAAAGTCTATGCGGATAGTGTCATACTCGCCAATGGGGGAGGCAGCACTAAAAGTGCCTAGGGCAGCAGAAACTCTAAATACGGCCCTAATAACAGTCATTAAGATAGTTCCTCAAATCTGAACGATAGATATCACAACAGTAGTATGTGTATCAAGCTCCAACCCCTTTGCACCACTCCGTCAAATGCCTCACTAAACAAATGGCTTATCATTCTCCCTCTCCTGGGATCAGCCCACTGGATGGGCAGAAGTGTTCTCACCCCCCACCTAAACATTTGCTTTTAGCTTAAAAAATTAAAACCTTTCCAGAAGCCTGGTCTCTCGCCTGTCTGCAGGGTTGTTTATTAGGGATGCCCCCTCCAGAGACTAACAAAGACATACAAACCCCCACCCGATGCAGGACAGAAATGTTAATGTAGACCTTCCCCTGATTACTGTTACTAAATGCAAACATTGACTAATGAGATTGAACACTTTCCAGGAAAGGTTTGTGCACTTTAGGCTACTTTCACACTAGCGTTGTTTGCTGTGCGTCGCAATGCGTCGTTTTGGAGAAAAAACGCATCCTGCAAATATGCCCGCAGGATGAGTTTTTTCTCCATAGACATGCATTAGCGACGCATTGCGACGTATGGCCACACGTCACATCCATTGTGCGACGGATGCGTTGTGTTTTGGTGGACCGTCGGCACAAAAAAAGTTACATGTAACTTTTTTTGTGCATTGAGTCCGCCATTTCCGACCACGCATGCGCGGCCAGAACTCCGCCCCCTCCTCCCCGGACCTTACAATGGGGCAGCGGATGCGTTGTAAAACTGCATCCGCTGCCCCCGTTGTTCTTTTTGTTCGCAGTTTGCATCGGTACGTCGGGCCGACGCATGGCGACGGCCCCATACCGACGCTAGTGTGGAAGTAGCCTTAAACTGAAGAGCAAGCAAATCTCTAATAATCACAACAATAAGATCAACGTACTAGTACTCTGTGCTGGAAAAAGTCTGTGGCCAGCTATTCACATCTTAATTATCCTCCAAGTATATATTCTTGCAATTCATATGTGTTGCTTTTAAAACTGAGTGTCAGAGGAAGGTTATTAATAGGACTTAGGACTCCCATTGGTAAAAGAATCGGACTCCCATTGTTAAAAGAATCCTTGTTACCCACTAACTATCTACTAAGACAGATCGTGTAACTAGGCAGATTTATCATTCTAGTAAACTTCATCTTCCCACGCGTGATCAGCAATAAATTCATGAATGAATAACTTTGTTTATCATCATTCTCATAAAGCAGCAGTGGTAGTAATATTTTAATTCATTCAATTATCCATATATTGTTATACTTAGTAGTAATGTAAGCTTACTATATGCTACAATACGATACACTTTATTGATCCTGGGAGAAATTGCGGTATTACAGCAGCAATACAAACAGTAGTACATAAAATATTAGGACACAAATCTTACACAAGTATACCAACATTACATAACAAATAAATGTGGGTAGTTCTGGTATATAAGTCACTGTTAATTGACATTAGTACACCTGCAATCAGTCATTGTTGTCTACCACCCTTAGGAAATTATTATACACTAGATGGTAGCCCGATTCTATCGTATCGGGTATTCTAGAATATGTATGCGTAGTGTATAGCACAGCCCATGTAGTATATTGCACAGCCCACGCAGTACATTGCGCAGCCCACGCAGTACATTGCGCAGCCCACGCAGTACATTGCGCAGCCCACGTAGTACATTGCGCAGCCCAAGTAGTACATTGCGCAGGCCACGTAGTACATTGTGCAGCCCACATAGTACATTGCGCAGCCCACGTAGTACATTGCGCAGCCCACATAGTACATTGCCCAGCCCACGTAGTATATTGTGCAGCCCACGTAGTATATTGCGCAGCCCACATTGTATATTGCGCAGCCCACGTTGTACATTGCGCAGCCCACGTAGTATATTACGCTGCCCACGTTGTATATTGCGCAGCCCACGTTGTATATTGCGCAGCCCACGTAGTACATTATGCAGCCCACGTTGTATATTGCACAGCCCATGCAGTATATTGCGCAGCCCACGTAGTATATTGCGCAGCCCACATTGTATATTGTGCAGCCCACGTAGTATATTGCGCAGCCCACGTTGTATATTGCGCAGCCCACGTAGTATAATGCCCAATCACGTAGTATATTGCGCAGCCCATGTAGTATATTGCCCAGCCCACGTAGTATATTGCGCAGCCCACGTTGTATATTGCGCAGCCCACATTGTATATTGCGCAGCCCATGTTGTATATTGCCCAGCCCATGTTGTATATTGCCCAGCCCACATAGTATATTGCCCAGCCCATTTAGTATATTGCGCAGCTTACGTTGTATATTGCACAGCACACGTAGTATATTGCCCAGCCCATGTATTCTATAGCAATGTGGGCACCATATCCCTGTTAAAAAAAAGAATTAAAAGAAAAAATAGTTATATACTCACCCTCCGTTGGCCCGGTTACCGATGCTTCTCGCAAGCTCCGGTCTGAAGAGTGCATTGCGGTCTCTTGAGATGATGACGTAGCGGTCTCGCGAGACTGCACATCATCATCTTGCGAGACCGCAATGCATGGAGCGGTCAGCGGGGCATCACGAGAAGCAGGAAAGGCCGGTTCCTGATTCAGGGGGCCACAGGAGGGTGAGTATATAACTATTTTATATTTTTTTATTATTTTTAACATTAGATCTTTTTACTATTCATGCTGCATAGGCAGCATGAATAGTAAAAAGTTGGTCACACAGGGTTAATAGCAGCGTTAACCTAGTGCGTTAAACCGCGGTCAATGCTGCAATTAACCCTGTGTGAGCGCTGACCGGAGGGGAGTATGCGGGCACCGGTCACTGACTGCGGGGAGGAAGGAGTGGCCATTTTCTTCCGGACTGTGCCCGTCGCAACTTGGATTTCCATGACAGACAGAAGTCGCGACCAATGAATATCCATGACAGACAGACAGAAAGACAGATAGACAGACGGAAGTGACCCTTAGACACTTATACAGTAGATCCCCATAGCACTAGGTACAAACGATTTCCTGAATTTCTCCTTCTTACACCTTAGTAGGATTAGATGGCTGCTGAATGTGCTCTTCTGCTTTAAGAACAGCTCGTATAGTGGGTGTACATTATTGATCATTATAGCCCTACACTTCTGAATCCTATCCTCCAATACCTCCTCAAAAGAGTACAGATGGAGGCCAACAAACGTGCTTGCCATCTTGATAAGTCTGTTGAGCTTATTAGCATCAGATCCTCGCACACTACTGCCCCAGCATATGATAGGAAAAAAAATGGCACTTGTCACAACGGACTGGTAGAACATTTCCAACATTTTACTGCACACATTGAATGACCTGAGCTTCCGAAGAAAGTACAGTCTGCTTATTCCTTACTTGTAAACCTTTTCTGTATGACACCTCCAATCGAGTTTACTGTCTAGGTGAACCCCCAAATATTTGTAGCTCTCAACAATCTCAACCTCCTGGCCAGCAATATTGTTAGGTAAGTAATTCTCCTTTCTCTTTCTATAACTCACCACCAACTCCTTGGTTTTCTTTACATTTAGTTCCAGACAGTTAGTACGGCACCAATCCACAAATTCAGAAACTACCCTTCTATATTCCTCCTACTCCCAGCCCCCCATAATGCCACTTACAATCACTGAGTCATCTGAAAATGTTTGCAGGTGACAAAAAGCTGATTTATACCGAAAGTCAGCTGTAAACAATGTAAAGAGGAAGGGCGACAGACTGTACCCTGAGGGGCTCCAACACTGCTCCGTACACTGCCAGATACCACCTCCCCCATCCTTACAAATTGTCTGTCAGAGAAAAAAACACAAAAGTTGAGCTTAACTTGAGTTGGCACACATGCAGAGGTTAAACACTGTTAGGGATGGCAGAACGCACAAATATGTTTATTAGGTGAGATAGGTGCGTTTGCAACCCGGGATCCACCGTGCAGGACAGAACCTGCTGCTAAGTAAGGCTACTTTCACACTAGTGTCGGAATCTCCCCGTCGCAATGCGTCGGGCAGAGATTCCGACGCTAGCGTTTAACGCACTGCACAACGGGTGCAGTGGATGCATTTCTCCGGCACATCCGCTGCCCCATTGTGAGGTGCGGTGAGGTGGGGGCGGAGTTCCGGCCGCGCATGCGTGGTCGGAAAAAGCGGTCCGTCAGGAGCAAAAAACGTTACATGTAGCGTTTTTTGCCCCGACGGTCCGCCAAAGCACGACGCATCCGACGTGTGGCAATCCGTCGCAATGCGTCGTCAATACAAGTCTATGGGGAAAAAACGCATCCTGCAAGCACTTTTGCAGGATGCGTTTTTTCTGCAAAATGACGCATTGTGACGGATTGCAGTTAACGCTAGTGTGAAAGTAGCCTTAGGCGGTGAAGTAAATTAGTATAAACGAACTCTGTTACTTCACAGAGCCCGTAGTAAAGAGAACGCTGTGCCCTGTTTAGCTCACAGGGGACACAGCTACTGAGTAAAGCCGACAGTGGTCATGCAGTCCAAACACGTTGCTCCTCTCTGGTGGAGCCGGAATTCTAATGGCTATTAGCCAGCCCTGAATTCACTCATAAGAAACTCCTCGCCGGAGGTGCCAGCATTCTAGGGGCTTATTTCAGCCGGGGCCCTGACCACACACACGACCACACTGGCGCTGAGCTCGAACATATTTGATACTAGCACATTGCGGTGCGGTCATGAGAACCTTTTATAGCTGCAGCAACTTCAGGACCTTCCCAAAAGGACCAATGGAAGGCTGCCACAGAACTTAATCAGGTACAGGGCCTTCCTGGAGGGCCAATGGAAGTTGCTGCAGTACCTGAGCATTTGACCCTAGACCTCCACTGAGAGATCTTACCCTGGGCATGTTCAGTGTGTGCAAAGCAGGACTTAGTCCCATAAAAGCCTGCTCGCTGCAGACCAGTGCAGGGTACAATAGCAGAGCCTGGAGAGGCAGCAGTAACCCTTTGCACAGTATTAGATTCAATGAGACGCTGGGACCGACGTCTCTGCTGAGCAGGCTCCACTGCGGCCGATGCAGAATGGGAGACCGCAGCAGACATGGTTCAAGATTCCCCCTGTGCAGCAGCAGGAACTCGACTCCTAACAAATGCATGTTCACATTAGCCACAAAACATTGAAGCCTAGAAGAGAAAAAAGTAAGCAAAAACCCTGATTATCTATGTAAAAAAGCAAAAGTGCATTTAAATAACACAGAGTTTATAGTAATACTGTTTTTTGATTAAAAAAATAGCACAAAAGCCATCCCACCGCGTCAAGGTAACTCTGATAGGGACAGTCCTACACTGTCTAATATTAAAACCTTACCATGTGTCAATGTTGACCTCAGTGTGAATAAGGGCAGACAAAAAGGACTGGGCCCAACCAGTGAAACACCAGACTGGGGAAGTCTTATATATAGTCTCTAGCTCAAAAACAAGGAGGCCACACCCCGGCTTGCACAGAATGTGAAAATACAGAGAAAAAAAACACAAAAGTTGAGCTTAACTTGAGTTGGTACACATGCAGAGGTTAAACGCATGTTCACATTGGCCACAAAACATTAAAGGGAACCTGTCACCCCGTTTTTTGAGATTGAGCTATAAATACTGTTAAATAGGGCCTGCGCTGTGTGTTCCTATAGTGTATGTAGTGTACCCCGATTCCCCATGTATGCTGAGAAATAACTTACCAAAGTCGCCGTTTTCGCCTGTCAATCAGGCTGGTCAGGTCGGGAGGGCGTGGTGACATCGCTGGTTCTTCCTCAGCTTTACGTTGGTGGCGTAGTGGCGTAGTGGTGAAGACACAGCGCGCGATCTGCGCTGTCATCCCTTTCGTCGGTGGGGGCGGCCATCTTCCTGGGGCCGCGCGTGCGCAGATCGAGTGCTCTGCTGCACGGGGCTTCAGGAAAATGGCCGCGGGATGCCGCGCGTGCGCATTAGAGATCGCGGCGGCCATTTTCCCAAAGCCGAGTTTGCATCTCGGCTTTGGGAAAATGGCCGCCGCGATCTCTAATGCGCACGCGCGGCATCCCGCGGCCATTTTCCTGAAGCCCCGTGCAGCAGAGCACTCGATCTGCGCACGCGCGGCCCCAGGAAGATGGCCGCCCCCACCGACGAAAGGGATGACAGCGCAGATCGCGCGCTGTGTCTTCACCACTACGCCACTACGCCACCAACGTAAAGCTGAGGAAGAACCAGCGATGTCACCACGCCCTCCCGACCTGACCAGCCTGATTGACAGGCGAAAACGGCGACTTTGGTAAGTTATTTCTCAGCATACATGGGGAATCGGGGTACACTACATACACTATAGGAACACACAGCGCAGGCCCTATTTAACAGTATTTATAGCTCAATCTCAAAAAACGGGGTGACAGGTTCCCTTTAACTAAGTAAAAAAGCAAATGTGCATTAAAATAACAGAGTTTTTAGTAATATTGTTTTTTGATCAAAAATAGCGCAAAAGCCATCCCACTGCGTCAAGGTAACTCTGATAGGTACACTGTGTAGGACTGTCCCTATCAGAGTTACCTTGACATGGTGGGATGGCTTTTGTGCTATTTTTGATTAAAAAACAATATTACTAAAAACTCTGTTATTTTAATGCACATTTGCTTTTTTACTTAGTTGTGCTATTCTTTGATCAAAAAACAGTAGGTTTTAAATTGTCAGGTAGTCGCTTATCCAGTTCACCAGCGGGACCTCCCCTGGGTGAGTATAATCTAACGTTTTTTTCTCATCTTTCAGGATATATCGGGGGCTTATCTACAGCATTACAGAATGCTGTAGATAAGCCCCTGATGCTGGTGGGCTTAGCTCATCGTCGATTTTGGGGGTGACAGGTTCCGTTTAATGTCACCAGATGAAACAACGGTGACATCTAGCCCACAAATATTAACCGCACTTGCCACCGCTACAGGGCAAGTGGGAAGAGCCTGATAAAGCATCAGAATTGGCGCATCTCATAGATGTGTATTTTCTAGGCAGCTGCGGGTTGCTATTTTTAGGCAATATTCATGACCCCTTACAAGCCTGAGAATACCAGCCTCCAGCTATCTGCTTTAGCAAGGCTGGTTATCAAAAATGGGGGGACCCCAAGCCAGATTTTTTAATTATTTATTTAAATAATTTTAAAAAATCAGCGTGGATACCCCTCGATTCTTGATAACCAGCCTTGCTAAAGCTGACATTTGAGGGTTGTAGCCCCTAGCTGTCAGTTTTGGATGGCTGGCTATAAAAAATACAGGGGAACCCATACTGTTTTCTAATTTATTTATTTATAGTGCATGTGGCGGGTGATGAATACTCCCATCAGCCACCGCCTGCCATCACTGTTATTAGCTGAATATAACTCTCATCCTTCTCTCCTGATCGCACTGATTGCCGGCAGAACAGGGCAGAATGATGAGAGCTGTCTTCAACACCCGGCGCCTGGGATCAGGGCTAACTGTACCTCTGCTTCTCAGGTGCAGGACGTGTCACACGGAATTCATCTCTGTATCATCTATGGGCACATTTACTGCCCGTGCTGCTGCTAAAAAGCGGACATGTCAGCTTATTTTCCATATCATGAAGATATGAAAGACAGCGGCACTCACCAGTATGCTGAGATAGACGTCTTTAATGTGCCTTCAGTCCATAACACGGATTATATTAGACACATAACAGGTTATTGTGAGGGAGCGGGGAGTGCAGGTGGACACTCAGTAAAGCTCTACTCACATTTATTCTGAGCACTTACACCGGGGTTTAACAGTTAACCTGTGAGTCCACAGAGGAAGATTGCTTATCATGAGACAGATGGATGCAGTGTGGCCTGTGATCCAGCGGTGTCTGTCTTTTTAGGCGTACATAAAGGCGCGGTCGGCCACAGTTTTGTGCACTTCTTAAAAGATGAACGACGCTGAAAAGAGTCCAGATGGAGTCCAGAGTAATTCTGCTGTCTCAATATAGTAAGTGGCTCCCTCGTGAGTTTCATCTGAATCACATCACTCAGAGATTTATGTTCCATATGTTTTTATTTATCAATATTGAAAATGAAAAAAAAACAACATATGACCAAATATATTATGATCTGATAAGTCACACAGAACTTAACAAGACTTGTAATGATAAGAATATTCTTGTGGAAATATAAACAGGTCACTCAACATTGCAGCTGCTGAACCGACCTAAATTTTCATATCAGCAAACAAAAATTTATTCTGAAAATTCCAACATAGAGATTAGAAAGAGAAACAGGGAAAGAAAAAAATAAATAAATAAATTTTAGGGACGGGGGAGGATTAGAAGGGAGAAGAGGGTTAAAAATGGAGGAGGATTAACAGGGAGAAAGGGTATGGATAAAGGGAGGGAGTGAAAGATGAGGGAAATGAGGTGACAATCTTGAGGTAAGCACACAGCACCAACCCAGAACCACTTCATATGAGAACAAGAACAACCCATCTATTGGAATAGTTTATAAAAATCCACTGAGTACTGAAACAGGATCCAGGAATTGCATAATCTCATAAATCCATCACTGCGTCCAGAGCATTCGGCTATGAGTTCTTCCATCCTACAAATATTAACCATCTCGGCAAACCATTCTGCCGATTAGGGGAGTATGGGCTGTTTTCCAATGTCTTAGAATCCCTGACCGCGCTGCAGTTAAATTGAATCGGAGACTATCTTTCTTTTGGGAACCAATTGAAGAGGGAAAAATAGAAGAGCAATCTTAGGGTTAAACTTCAAACTTATACCTGTAACCAAAGAGTAATTTGAACAAACCTTTTCCTAGAATGGCTTCATTCTACTGCAATCCCACCATATGTGTATCATATTAACTCTATCTCTTCCACATCGCCAACATGTGTCAGGAACAGATGAAAAAATAGCATGCAATTTTGAGGGATAATGATACCATCTTGTAATAATTTTATCTTTTTTTTCCTGGGCAGGGCAAAGGATTAATAATAATAATCTTTATTTTTATATAGCGCTAATATATTATGCAGCGCTTTACAGTTTTCACACATTATAATCGGTGTCCCCAATGGGGCTCACAATCTAGATTCCCTATCAGTATGTCTTAGGAATGTGGGAAGAAACTGGAGTACCCAGAGGAAACCCACGCAAACACAGGAAGAACATACAAACTCCTTGCAGATGTTGTCATTGGTGGGATTTGAACCCAGGACCCCAGCGCTGCAAGGCTGCAATGCTAACCACTGCGCCACTGTGCTGCCCATAATTTATATGTAAATAGAAATCCTTTCTCCCACTCTAACTGAGATAAAGATTCCCCAAGTCCCCGTTCCCATGCCAACTGATAGCCCATTTTACCCCCACATCTATCTCTGATGAGGTAGTTGTATATAACTGAAATCACATGCTTAGGTGTAGATTCCTGTAAAAATAATTTTTCAAAAGGGGAGGGTGTGAAGTGGCATAAGCGGTTTAGACCCTTAGAAGACATAAGAGATTGAAATTGCACATATTCAAACCAAGAAAGGACTTTGGATGGGTACTGAGCCTGCAGAGAATTGAATGCGGGCCACTTACCATCAATAAGAACATGATGTATATGGGTGTCCTCCATTGCCCTCCAAACGAGAAATGATGTAAGAGGACTGATACACCCAGAGGGAAATTTTTCCTTACAGAAAGTGTGCCATATTTTGAGTGTCTTTACTGTCAAATTATTTAAGCCACCAAGTCTGGAGACCTCTGTCCACGGAATCCACAGCAAGTGCTTTAAAGGTATCTCCCCTCCTTCTTGCTCAATCTCAACCCATTGCTTCTTAACCAGGGAAAAATGCCAATCTATGAACCGAGCTGTGGTAGAGGTTTGGAAGTATGTTTTAAAGTTAGAAAGCCCTGCACCTCCCAATGCTTTAGGGCATGTTAAAGTTTGCATACTAATTCTAGACCAAGATCAACCCCAAATAAATATTATCATAGCAGAATGAAGCCCATCAAAAAATTTGCAGGCAGGAGATACAGGTGTGGTCTGAAACCCCGATGGGTCTAGCTCTGCTAAATCTAGAAGGCAGGCTGAATGGTTGCATGATGCAACAATGCAGCCTGTCATCCAGTAAACACTTAGCACCGTGTGCTCAGTCTCTGCCTGTGAACTGCTATTCCCTGTCTGAGGTCACCGTGTGAGAAAGTTCTCCTGCTCGCGGTGCCATCAGACAGTTTTGTGAGTTCACAGCCAATTAACTCATTTCACTTATGTGATGTCAGCGCGAGCACGGTAGGAAATTTTCCCACGGTACTCGCATTGACGTCAGAAAGGTGAAGTGAGTTAATTGGCGGTGAAATCGCAGGACCTGTCTGACAGGACCGTGAGCAGGAGAACTTTCTCACGCTCGCGGTGCCCTCAAACAGGGAACTGCTGTTCACAGACAGAATAGATGCGCTTTTTCTGGGCAGCTGTGGGCTGCAATTTTTAAGCTGGGGTGGGCCTATATTTATGACCCCTTACCAGCCTGAGAATACCAGCCCCCAGCTGTCTGCTGGTTGTCAAAAATGGGGGGGACCCCATGCAGGTTTTTTTTATTTATTTTCAGCACAGGAGCGGCTAATTATTATTATTACTTATTTATTTATATAGCACCATTAATTCCATGGTGCTGTACATGAAAAAAGGGGTTACGTACAGGGTTATAGATAATATTTACAGTAAACAAATTTACAATGACAGACTGGTGCAGAGGGGAGAGGACCCTGTCCTTGCGGACTTCCATTCTACGGCTAATGGATACTCCCATCCGCTGCTCATGCTCTCACTGTTATTAGCGGCAGCAGGTGTCAGCTGATGGGAGCTGTAGTTCCATCAGCTGACACCAGTGACCGGAGGTAAACTTTATACCTCCGATCACAGCTGAGTGCTCACGCTGTCTTCCGACAGCGTGGGAACTGCGGCTCTCTGACCGTCGGGGATGAATTCACCACTGATCAGAAGTACTATGCTGGTGTTTCCCATGCTCTCACACTGTGTGGGACACAATGGCTTTTGTGCTGTGTATGCAAATTCATTGTTAATGAGCCAAGCTGAATATTGAAAAATTCGCTCATCTCTAATCAGGAGCTCTTTAAACGCAACATGGCATCCAGTAATGATTCCAGCAAATTTTGCATTCAAAAAGTCAAATAGCGCTCCTTCCCATCCGAACCCTCCTTGCGCTCAAACAGTGGTTTTCCTCCACTTACTGTGAATTGGCGTACTCAGGAGAAATTGCACAACAAATTTTTTGGTGCATTTTTTCTGTTACCCTTGTGAAAATAAAAAAATTATTTATTTTTATTTTCACGGCTCAATGTTATAGACTAAAGGTACCTTCACACATAACGATTTCGTTAACGATATCGTTGCAACGTCACGCTTTTTGTGACGTAGCAACAATCCCGCTAACGATCTCGTTATGTGTGACAATGACCAACGATCAGGCCCCTGCTGGGAGATCGTTGGTCATTGGGGAATGATCAGGACCTTTTTTTGGTCGCTGATCACCTACTGTCATCGCTGGATCGGCGTGTGTGACGCTGACCCAGCGATGTGTTCACTTGTAACATAGTAACATAGTAACATAGTAACATAGTTAGTAAGGCCGAAAAAAGACATTTGTCCATCCAGTTCAGCCTATATTCCATCATAATAAATCCCCAGATCTACGTCCTTCTGCAGAACCTAATTGTATGATACAATATTGTTCTGCTCCAGGAAGACATCCAGGCCTCTCTTGAACCCCTCGACTGAGTTCGCCATCACCACCTCCTCAGGCAAGCAATTCCAGATTCTCACTGCCCTAACAGTAAAGAATCCTCTTCTATGTTGGTGGAAAAACCTTCTCTCCTCCAGACGCAAAGAATGCCCCCTTGTGCCCGTCACCTTCCTTGGTATAAACAGATCCTCAGCGAGATATTTGTATTGTCCCCTTATATACTTATACATGGTTATTAGATCACCCCTCAGTCGTCTTTTTTCTAGACTAAATAATCCTAATTTCGCTAATCTATCTGGGTATTGTAGTTCTCCCATCCCCTTTATTAATTTTGTTGCCCTCCTTTGTACTCTCTCTAGTTCCATTATATCCTTCCTGAGCACCGGTGCCCAAAACTGGACACAGTACTCCATGTGCGGTCTAACTAGGGATTTGTACAGAGGCAGTATAATGCTCTCATCATGTGTATCCAGACCTCTTTTAATGCACCCCATGATCCTGTTTGCCTTGGCAGCTGCTGCCTGGCACTGGCTGCTCCAGGTAAGTTTATCATTAACTAGGATCCCCAAGTCCTTCTCCCTGTCAGATTTACCCAGTGGTTTCCCATTCAGTGTGTAATGGTGACATTGATTCCTTCTTCCCATGTGTATAACCTTACATTTATCATTGTTAAACCTCATCTGCCACCTTTCAGCCCAAGTTTCCAACTTATCCAGATCCATCTGTAGCAGAATACTATCTTCTCTTGTATTAACTGCTTTACATAGTTTTGTATCATCTGCAAATATCGATATTTTACTGTGTAAACCTTCTACCAGATCATTAATGAATATGTTGAAGAGAACAGGTCCCAATACTGACCCCTGCGGTACCCCACTGGTCACAGCGACCCAGTTAGAGACTATACCATTTATAACCACCCTCTGCTTTCTATCACTAAGCCAGTTACTAACCCATTTACACACAATTTCCCCCAGACCAAGCATTCTCATTTTGTGTACCAACCTCTTGTGCGGCACGGTATCAAACGCTTTGGAAAAATCGAGATATACCACGTCCAATGACTCACCGTGGTCCAGCGTATAGCTTACCTCTTCATAAAAACTGATTAGATTGGTTTGACAGGAGCGATTTCTCATAAACCCATGCTGATATGGAGTTAAACAGTTATTCTCATTGAGATAATCCAGAATAACATCCCTCAGAAACCCTTCAAATATTTTACCAACAATAGAGGTTAGACTTACTGGCCTATAATTTCCAGGTTCACTTTTAGAGCCCTTTTTGAATATTGGCACCACATTTGCTATGCGCCAATCCTGCGGAACAGACCCTGTCGCTATAGAGTCCCTAAAAATAAGAAATAATGGTTTATCTATTACATTACTTAGTTCTCTTAGTACTCGTGGGTGTATGCCATCCGGACCCGGAGATTTATCTATTTTAATCTTATTTAGCCGGTTTCGCACCTCTTCTTGGGTTAGATTGGTGACCCTTAATATAGGGTTTTCATTGTTTCTTGGGATTTCACCTAGCATTTCATTTTCCACCGTGGAGAAGAAGGTGTTTAATATGTTAGCTTTTTCCTCGTTATCTACAACCATTCTTTCCTCACTATTTTTTAAGGGGCCTACATTTTCAGTTTTTATTCTTTTACTATTGATATAGTTGAAGAACAGTTTGGGATTAGTTTTACTCTCCTTAGCAATGTGCTTCTCTGTTTCCTTTTTGGCAGCTTTAATTAGTTTTTTAGATAAAGTATTTTTCTCCCTATAGTTTTTTAGAGCTTCAATGGTGCCATCCTGCTTTAGTAGTGCAAATGCTTTCTTTTTACTGTTAATTGCCTGTCTTACTTCTTTGTTTAGCCACATTGGGTTTTTCCTATTTCTAGTCCTTTTATTCCCACAAGGTATAAACCGCTTACACTGCCTATTTAGGATGTTCTTAAACATTTCCCATTTATTATCTGTATTCTTATTTCTGAGGATATTGTCCCAGTCTACCAGATTAAGGGCATCTCTAAGCTGGTCAAACTTTGCCTTCCTAAAGTTCAGTGTTTTTGTGACTCCCTGACAAGTCCCCCTAGTGAAAGACAGGTGAAACTGTACAATATTGTGGTCGCTATTTCCTAGATGCCCGACCACCTGCAGGTTTGTTATTCTGTCAGGTCTATTAGATAGTATTAGGTCTAAAAGTGCTGCTCCTCTGGTTGGATTCTGCACCAATTGTGAAAGATAATTTTTCTTGGTTATTAGCAGAAACCTGTTGCCTTTATGGGTTTCACAGGTTTCTGTTTCCCAGTTAATATCCGGGTAGTTAAAGTCCCCCATAACCAGGACCTCATTATGGGTTGCAGCTTCATCTATCTGCTTTAGAAGTAGACTTTCCATGGTTTCTGTTATATTTGGGGGTTTGTAACAGATCCCAATGAGAATTTTGTTACCATTTTTCCCTCCATGAATTTCGACCCATATGGACTCGACATCCTCATTTCCTTCGCTAATATCCTCCCTTAAAGTGGACTTTAGACAAGACTTTACATAGAGACAAACCCCTCCTCCTCTCCGATTTTTACGATCCTTTCTAAACAGACTGTAACCCTGTAAGTTAACTGCCCAGTCATAGCTTTCATCTAACCATGTCTCGGTTATTCCCACTATGTCAAAGTTACCTGTAGATATTTCTGCTTCTAGTTCTTCCATCTTGTTTGTCAGGCTTCTCGCGTTTGCGAGCATGCAGTTTAGAGGATTTTGTTTTGTTCCAATCTCCTCGCTGTGGATTGTTTTAGAAATGTTCTTACCTCCCTTCTGAGTATGTTTTCCTGGATCTTCTTTGTTCAAGTCTAATGTTTTTCTTCCCGTCCCCTCTTCTTCTAGTTTAACGCCCTCCTGATGAGTGTAGCGAGTCTTCTGGCGAATGTGTGTTTCCCAGGTTTGTTGAGGTGTAGTCCGTCTCTGGCGAGGAGTCCATCGTACAAGTAATTCACACCGTGGTCCAGGAATCCGAATCCTTGTTGTCTGCACCATCGTCTTAGCCAGTTGTTTGCATCAAGGATCCTGTTCCATCTCCTGGTGCCATGCCCGTCTACTGGAAGGATAGAAGAAAAAACTACCTGTGCATCCAGTTCCTTTACTTTCTTCCCCAACTCTTCAAAGTCTTTGCAGATTGTCGGTAGGTCCTTCCTTGCCGTGTCATTGGTGCCAACATGTATCAGAAGAAATGGGTGGACGTCCTTGGAGTTGAAGAGCTTTGGTATCCTATCGGTCACATCCTTGATCATCGCACCTGGAAGGCAGCATACTTCTCTTGCAGTTATGTCCGGTCTGCAGATGGCTGCTTCTGTGCCTCTCAGTAGTGAGTCTCCCACCACCACCACTCTTCGTTGCTTCTTGGCTGTACTTTTTGCTGTCACTTGTTGCTGTGTGCCCTTTTCTTTTTTGCTTGCTGGTATTGCTTCATCCTTAGGTGTGCCATCTTCATCCTCTACAAAGATTTGATATCGGTTCTTCAGTTGTGTGGTTGGTGATTTCTCCATGGTCTTCTTGCTTCTTTTGGTCACATGCTTCCACTCATCTGCTTTTGGAGGTTCTCTGACACTTTTTTCACCTTCTGTGACCAGTAGAGATGCTTCTGTTCTGTCTAGAAAGTCTTCATTCTCTTTGATGAGTTTCAAAGTTGCGATTCTTTCTTCCAGACCCCGCACCTTTTCTTCTAAAAGGGCCACTAGTCTACACTTCTGACAGGTGAAATTTAATTCTTCTTCTGGTCGATCTGTGAACATGTAGCACACGCTGCAACTCACCATGTAGGTTGTCACATCTGCCATGTTGCTCCTAGATCCTGCTGACTTGCTGTGTGTTTTCCTTCTTGTATAATCTACTCAGCCAAGCTCTCTTGCAATAATGTCCTACAGGCAAAAATTCGCGCGCCGTACGGTGCGCGGTTTGGTGATTCTTTCCAAGCAGCTGGTCCCGGCTGTACCCAACGATCTTCTAGCTTAGGGAGACTCTTCGCTTTTCCCAGAAGGCACCTGGAATATGCAAATTAGCCTCCTCAAGCTTGAATCCCTGGTTTGGTGATTCTTTCCAAGCAGCTGGTCCCGGCTGTACCCAACGATCTTCTAGCTTAGGGAGACTCTTCGCTTTTCCCAGAAGGCACCTGGAATATGCAAATTAGCCTCCTCAAGCTTGAATCCCTGGTTTGGTGATTCTTTCCAAGCAGCTGGTACCGGCTGTACCCAACGATCTTCTAGCTTAGGGAGACTCTTCGCTTTTCCCAGAAGGCACCTGGAATATGCAAATTAGCCTCCTCAAGCTTGAATCCCTGGTTTGGTGATTCTTTCCAAGCAGCTGGTCCCGGCTGTACCCAACGATCTTCTAGCTTAGGGAGACTCTTCGCTTTTCCCAGAAGGCACCTGGAATATGCAAATTAGCCTCCTCAAGCTTGAATCCCTGGTTTGGTGATTCTTTCCAAGCAGCTGGTCCCGGCTGTACCCAACGATCTTCTAGCTTAGGGAGACTCTTCGCTTTTCCCAGAAGGCACCTGGAATATGCAAATTAGCCTCCTCAAGCTTGAATCCCTGGTTTGGTGATTCTTTCCAAGCAGCTGGTCCCGGCTGTACCCAACGATCTTCTAGCTTAGGGAGACTCTTCGCTTTTCCCAGAAGGCACCTGGAATATGCAAATTAGCCTCCTCAAGCTTGAATCCCTGGTTTGGTGATTCTTTCCAAGCAGCTGGTCCCGGCTGTACCCAACGATCTTCTAGCTTAGGGAGACTCTTCGCTTTTCCCAGAAGGCACCTGGAATATGCAAATTAGCCTCCTCAAGCTTGAATCCCTGGTTTGGTGATTCTTTCCAAGCAGCTGGTCCCGGCTGTACCCAACGATCTTCTAGCTTAGGGAGACTCTTCGCTTTTCCCAGAAGGCACCTGGAATATGCAAATTAGCCTCCTCAAGCTTGAATCCCTGGTTTGGTGATTCTTTCCAAGCAGCTGGTCCCGGCTGTACCCAACGATCTTCTAGCTTAGGGAGACTCTTCGCTTTTCCCAGAAGGCACCTGGAATATGCAAATTAGCCTCCTCAAGCTTGAATCCCTGGTTTGGTGATTCTTTCCAAGCAGCTGGTCCCGGCTGTACCCAACGATCTTCTAGCTTAGGGAGACTCTTCGCTTTTCCCAGAAGGCACCTGGAATATGCAAATTAGCCTCCTCAAGCTTGAATCCCTGGTTTGGTGATTCTTTCCAAGCAGCTGGTCCCGGCTGTACCCAACGATCTTCTAGCTTAGGGAGACTCTTCGCTTTTCCCAGAAGGCACCTGGAATATGCAAATTAGCCTCCTCAAGCTTGAATCCCTGGTTTGGTGATTCTTTCCAAGCAGCTGGTCCCGGCTGTACCCAACGATCTTCTAGCTTAGGGAGACTCTTCGCTTTTCCCAGAAGGCACCTGGAATATGCAAATTAGCCTCCTCAAGCTTGAATCCCTGGTTTGGTGATTCTTTCCAAGCAGCTGGTCCCGGCTGTACCCAACGATCTTCTAGCTTAGGGAGACTCTTCGCTTTTCCCAGAAGGCACCTGGAATATGCAAATTAGCCTCCTCAAGCTTGAATCCCTGGTTTGGTGATTCTTTCCAAGCAGCTGGTCCCGGCTGTACCCAACGATCTTCTAGCTTAGGGAGACTCTTCGCTTTTCCCAGAAGGCACCTGGAATATGCAAATTAGCCTCCTCAAGCTTGAATCCCTGGTTTGGTGATTCTTTCCAAGCAGCTGGTCCCGGCTGTACCCAACGATCTTCTAGCTTAGGGAGACTCTTCGCTTTTCCCAGAAGGCACCTGGAATATGCAAATTAGCCTCCTCAAGCTTGAATCCCTGGTTTGGTGATTCTTTCCAAGCAGCTGGTCCCGGCTGTACCCAACGATCTTCTAGCTTAGGGAGACTCTTCGCTTTTCCCAGAAGGCACCTGGAATATGCAAATTAGCCTCCTCAAGCTTGAATCCCTGGTTTGGTGATTCTTTCCAAGCAGCTGGTTCCGGCTGTACCCAACGATCTTCTAGCTTAGGGAGACTCTTCGCTTTTCCCAGAAGGCACCTGGAATATGCAAATTAGCCTCCTCAAGCTTGAATCCCTGGTTTGGTGATTCTTTCCAAGCAGCTGGTCCCGGCTGTACCCAACGATCTTCTAGCTTAGGGAGATTCTTCGCTTTTCCCAGAAGGCACCTGGAATATGCAAATTAGCCTCCTCAAGCTTGAATCCCTGGTTTGGTGATTCTTTCCAAGCAGCTGGTCACGGCTGTACCCAACGATCTTCTAGCTTAGGGAGACTCTTCGCTTTTCCCAGAAGGCACCTGGAATATGCAAATTAGCCTCCTCAAGCTTGAATCCCTGGTTTGGTGATTCTTTCCAAGCAGCTGGTCCCGGCTGTACCCAACGATCTTCTAGCTTAGGGAGACTCTTCGCTTTTCCCAGAAGGCACCTGGAATATGCAAATTAGCCTCCTCAAGCTTGAATCCCTGGTTTGGTGATTCTTTCCAAGCAGCTGGTCCTGGCTGTACCCAACGATCTTCTAGCTTAGGGAGACTCTTCGCTTTTCCCAGAAGGCACCTGGAATATGCAAATTAGCCTCCTCAAGCTTGAATCCCTGGTTTGGTGATTCATAACCAGGGTAAATAACCAGGGTAAATATCGGGTTACTAAGCGCAGGGCCACGCTTAGTAACCCGATATTTACCCTGGTTACCATGGTAAAAGTTAAAAAAACAAAACACTACATACTCACATTCTGATTTTTTTCGTTTTTCAAGTTTGCATGTTCTAGCGCTGCAGTGTGCTGCCTTATTAACTTAACTATATACGAGTTGGCTACTTTAGGTTCAGCAACTGTTCACACTGAGTCTATGTTTGGATGTGCCGGTCAGGTTTTTGAAATGTATTCTCTAGCCTTCTGATCGTGCACTCCGCCTCCTAGCCACAGGTGTTTTAATTACAGCAGGTCCAATACCCCTCCACAGAGAGAGAGAATTTTAGTCTAGGAAGAGGTTTCACATGTACCCATTCAGATGGAGACGTTTATTCTCAGCGAGGTAAGGCAAGTGTAGGACCTGGTATAAGAGAGATGCCGTAAAGGGGCTACCAGGTACACATAAAATTGGCCATTTTTATGCGCTAAATGCTCTCATTTTTCATATTTCTAGTGCAGTAATGCAGTTCAAATTTCGTTTTTCAAGTTTGCATGTTCTAGCGCTGCAGTGTGCTGCCTTATTTACTTAACTATATACGAGTTGGCTACTCTAGGTTCAGCACCTGTTCACACTGAGTCTATGTTTGGTTGTGCCGGTCAGGTTTTTGAAATGTATTCTCTAGCCTTCTGATCGTGCACTCCACCTCCTAGCAACAGGTGTTTTAATTACAGCAGGTCCAATACCCCTCCACAGAGAGAGAGAGAATTTTAGTCTAGGAAGAGGTCTCACATGTACCCATTCAGATGGAGACGTTTATTCTCAGCGAGGTAAGGCAAGTGTAGGACCTGGTATAAGAGAGATGCCGTAAAGGGGCTACCAGGTACACATAAAATTGGCCATTTTTATGCGCTAAACGCTCTCATTTTTCATATTTCTAGTGCAGTAATGCAGTTCAAATTTCGTTTTTCAAGTTTGCATGTTCTAGCGCTGCAGTGTGCTGCCTTAGTTACTTAACTATATACGAGTTGGCTACTCTAGGTTCAGCACCTGTTCACACTGAGTCTATGTTTGGATGTGCCGGTCAGGTTTTTGAAATGTAGTTTCCAAATGGGGTCACTTGTATTGTTTTTCCACTCTTTAGGCGCATCAGTGGCTCTTCGGACACGAAATGGCATTAGCTAATAATTCCAGCAAATATTGCATTCAAAAAGTCAAACGGTGTTCCTTCCATTCAGAGCCCTGCCATGCCCCTAAACAGTGATTTTCCCACACATATCAATTTTATCCTGTTACCCCTGTGAAAGTGAACAATTTGTGTCTAAAGTAACATTTTTGTGAAAAAAAGTTAAATGCTCATTTTTTCCTTTGATATTCCAATAATTCCTGTGAAGAACCTGAAGAGTTAATAAACCTCTTGAATGTGGTTTTGAGTACTGTGAGGGGTGCAATTTTTAGAACGGTGTGAATTTTGGTTACTTTCTGTCATATAGGCTATTCAAAGTCACTTCAAATGTGATGTGGTCACCAAAAACTGGTTTTGTAAATTTTGTTGTAAAAATGAGAAATAACTAATCAACTTTTAACCAATTTAAATTTCTTATACAAAATATATTTCAAAAATTGTGCTGATATAAAGTAAACATGTGGGAAAAGTTATTTATTAACTATTTTGCATGACACAACTGTTTGATTTAAGGGTATAAAAATAAAATTAGAAAATTGCTAATTTTTTTACATTTTCGACAAATATCTTGTATTTTCACAAATAATTGCATGTCGTATTGAACAAATTTTACCGCTATCATGAAGTACAATATTTAACGAGAAAATAGTCTCCGAATCACTAGGATCCATTGAAGCCTTTCAGATATATTACCACATAAAGTGACACTGGTCAGAATTGAAAAAATTGACCTGGTCAGGGTTGTGAAGACGGGTTTTGGAGATGAAAAGTAACTTCAATTTTAGCATTTTTCTGGCTTGTTTTAGTTTTTTTATTCTGAGAAGATCAGTTAGTTGACTTTGTGGAACTTTCTCCCATCTCCCTATGACATCTCTGGAGCTCAACCACAGTGATCTTGGGGTTCTTCTTTACCTCTCTCACCAAGGCTCTTCTCCCACGATTGCTCAGTTTTGCTGGACTGCCAGGTCTAGGAAGACTTCTGGTTCTTCAATTTTAGGATTATGGAGGTCACTGTGCTCTTAGGAACCTTGAGTACTGCAGAAATTCCTTTATAACCTTGGGCAGATCTGTGCCTTGCCACAATTCTATGTCTGAGCTCCTTGGCCAGTTCCTTTGACCTCATGATTCTCATTTGGTCTGACATGCACTGTGAGCTGTGAGGTCTTATATAGACAGGTGTGTGCCTTTCCAAATCAAGTCCTATCAGTTTAATTAAACACAGCTGGCCTTCAATGAAGCAGTAGAACCATCTCAAGGAGGATCACAAGGAAATTGACAGCATGTGACTTAAATATGAGAGTCTGAGCAAAGGGTCTGAATACTTAAGACCATGTGTTATTTCAGTTTTTCTTTTTTAATAAATTTGCAAAAATTTCTACATTTCTGTTTTTTTTCAGTCAAGAAGGGATGCAGAGTGTACAGTAACGTGAAAAAATGCACTTTTTGAATTTACCAAATGGCCGCAATGAATCAAAGAGTGAAAAATGCAAAGGGGTCTGAATACTTTCCGTACCCACTGTATATGAGCAGTACTTGGCACTAGTGTTGAGCGACCTTGACCTTTTTAGAGTCGAGTCGTGTTTCGCGAAACCCGACTATCTTAGAAGTCGAGTCGAGTGGAATCGGCCGATTATGGCGAAAAGTCGGGTATCGCCCGAAACACGAAACCCAATGCAAGTCAATGGGGGAGCATAGTCGGCAGTGAGTGGAGGCCAGGAAAACACCTACACTGCCCATTTTAATGGCAAAAACATCCATTCTTGTTACAGAAGCTTGTCAATCGTAATTTACCTTATAATAATTGGAAGGCATTTGAAATTGGGGGTCATTTGGCTAAAGTTGTGGGGGGTAGGGCTGGTTCAAGTAATTAGTGGGCCCAGTAAATCTGGACCACGTCACGGCAGTGGAGCAGGGAGAGGTAAGTATTTCAACTTTGCAAGTGCTGTGATCCTGAGCAAGCAGGGGGGGCCCACTCGTTGGCATTGGCACTGGCACAGGGCCCCTCAAAGTACAGCGGTGAGTTTGCACAGCGGGGGCGCCCCCACCGGCAGCAACACTTTTGCGTACTATGAGAGGCCCTGTGCCAGTGACGTCGCCAACTAGTATTCCTCCCCCCACCTGATGAAGGAACCTGCACTTTCATCTGCACCTTCCTCTTTGTCCCCGTGTAAGGTGGTATGGTATGCGGGAAGAGGAACCTGACTTTCAACAGGGTCACAATCTTGCTGTGTAGCGTGCACGGGGAATTTTGCGTTATGGGTCAATGTACCAGCAGACTCATCTATCACTGGCTGGGCAATGGGCAGGATGAGGAGGAAACACAGATATAGGCCCAAAGAATAAAGTTGGCTAAATGCAGTTCAAAATTGGTAACACAGGACTAACCAGGGGGCATTGCAGTGGAGGACAACTGGAATGAGAGGCTGACACAGAGAGTAGGCCCAAATCAGTAAGTAGTCGAAATGCAGTTCAAAATTGGCAACCGTAGTAAACAGGCGGGACAGCTTTGTTCAGTGGAGGAGAACAGCAAGGAGTGGCAGACACCGATAGTAGGCCCCAACCCAACTAGTAGGCCAAATGCAGTCTAACATTAACAACTACTTAACGAGAGCCTGAAAATGGAATTTCAGGACAGGAAACCAGGAGAACAGCAAGGAGTGGCAGACACCGATAGTAGGCCCCAAACCAACTAGTACGCCAAATGCAGTTGTTCCATTTAACCACAATTTAATGAGAGCCTGAAGATAGAAGTTCAGGAAAGGCAACCTGGAGAACACCTTGGAGTGGAACACACCATCTCTCTATACCCCATACCCAATTTGTAGGCCTAATGCAGCGTAGTTTCCAACAACTACTAAATGAGAGCCAGAAGATCGAAGCTCAGGAAAGGCAACCTGGAGAACACCTTGGAGTGGAACACACCATCTCTCTACACCCCATACCCAATTTGTAGGCCTAATGCAGCGTAGTTTCCAACAACTACTAAACGAGAGCATGAAGATCGAAGCAATGGAGAGGAAACCTGGGGAACACCTTGGAGTGGAACACACCATCTCTCTACACCCCATACCCAATTTGTAGGCCTAATGCAGCGTAGTTTCCAACAACTACTAAACGAGAGCCAGAAGATCGAAGCTCAGGAAAGGCAACCTGGAGAACACCTTGGAGTGGAACACACCATCTCTCTACACCCCATACCCAATTTGTAGGCCTAATGCAGCGTAGTTTCCAACAACTACTAAACGAGAGCATGAAGATCGAAGCAATGGAGAGGAAACCTGGGGAACACCTTGGAGTGGAACACCCCATCTCTCTACACCCCATACCCAATTTGTAGGCCTAATGCAGTGTAGTTTCCAACAACTACTAAACGAGAGCTGGAAGATCGAAGCTCAGGAAAGGCAACCTGGAGAACACCTTGGAGTGGAACACACCATCTCTCTACACCCCATACCCAATTTGTAGGCCTAATGCAGTGTAGTTTCCAACAACTACTAAACGAGAGCATGAATATCGAAGCAATGGACAGGAAACCTAGGGAACACCTTGGAGTGGAACACACCATCTCTCTACACTCCATACCCAATTTGTAGGCCTAATGCAGCGTAGTTTCCAACAACTACTAAACGAGAGCCAGAAGATCGAAGCTCAGGAAAGGCAACCTGGAGAACACTCTGGAGTGGAACACACCATCTCTCTACACCCCATACCCAATTTGTAGGCCTAATGCAGCGTAGTTTCCAACAACTACTAAACGAGAGCCGGAAGATCGAAGCAATGGAGAGGAAACCTGGGGATCACCTTGGAGTGGAACACACCATCTCTCTACACCCCATACCCAATTTGTAGGCCTAATGCAGCGTAGTTTCCAACAACTACTAAACGAGAGCCAGAAGATCGAAGCTCAGGAAAGGCAACCTGGAGAACACCTTGGAGTGGAACACACCATCTCTCTACACCCCATACCCAATTTGTAGGCCTAATGCAGCGTAGTTTCCAACAACTACTAAACGAGAGCCAGAAGATCGAAGCTCAGGAAAGGCAACCTGGAGAACACCTTGGAGTGGAACACACCATCTCTCTACACCCCATACCCAATTTGTAGGCCTAATGCAGTGTAGTTTCCAACAACTACTAAACGAGAGCATGAAGATCGAAGCAATGGACAGGAAACCTGGGGAACACCTTGGAGTGGAACACACCATCTCTCTACACCCCATACCCAATTTGTAGGCCTAATGCAGTGTAGTTTCCAACAACTACTAAACGAGAGCATTAAGATCGAAGCAATGGCGAGGAAACTTGGGGCACACCTTGGGGAGGCAGACACCGTTAGTAGGCCCTACCAAAGTTGTACCCCCAATGCAGTTTTAAAATTCCTAGAGGCTGAAAACAAGACTATTGACGCTCAGCTTTTTTCAAAGGAACACAGCTGAATTGAATGGCGCAGACAGAAACAGGTAGTAGGACTTAAACCAAAAATGTGGCTCACTGCAGCTTAAAAAAGTTACAGGGGTACACAAGCAGCAGTGCTCTGGGCAGTGGAGGACAATTTCAATAGTGGACCGCAGACAGACTTTGTACGCCTACTATTAAAAAAAGGATGCTCTATGCAATTAAAAATAGGTTCCAGGGGTCCACGGGCAGCAGTGGTGTGGTCAGTGGACGAGTATTGGAAGGAGGGACCGCAGACAGGCGTAGTAGGCCTAACATAACAAAATTAGGCTGTAGACACTGTAAAATCGGTTCCAGGGGTACATGGGCAGCAGTGGTGTGGTCAGCGGAGGAAAATTGGAATTAGGGACTGCAGACAGACTTTGTAGGCTGTCCCCTGTGGACCATGCATCCAACACATTAACCCAGTGCGCCGTAATGAACACGTAACTTTTTGTGGACATGCCTACTGGTCCATGCGTCTCTTGTCAGGTGCACCTTTCTACTGTTTGATTGCCTGAGTGCTATGACAATGCAGACTTTTTCATGCCGGTGGAGGGCTGGGATGGCTTTTCTCGCAAAAGAAATGTCGACTGGGTAGCTTGAACCGTTGCACAGCGTAGTTCATCTGGGCTTTCTAAATATAAAACAAAGAAAAAAAGGAGGCTACATGCACTTTCAGCTGGGTTCCAGGGGTACACGGCCAGCATTGGTCTGGTCAGTGGAGAACTATTGGAAGGAAGGACCGCAGACAGGCATCGAAGGCCTAACATAATAACAGATGGCTGTAGGCAATTTTAAATTGGTTCCAGGGGTACACGGGCAGCAGTGGTGTGGTCAGTGGAGGCCTAGTGGAAGGAGTGACCGCAGACAGGCATCGAAGGCCTAACATAATAACACATGGCTGTTGGCAATTTTAAATTGGTTCCAGGGGAACACGGGCAGCAGTGGCCTGGTCAGTGTAGTAGTAGTAGAAAGAACGGACCGCAGACAGGCATCGAAGGCCTAAAATAAAAAAATTGGGCTGGCTGTAAGCAATTTTAAATTGGTTCCAGGGGTACACGGGCAGCAGTGGTGTGGTCAGTGGAGGCCTAGTGGAAGGAGTGACCGCAGACAGGCATCGAAGGCCTAACATAATAACACATGGCTGTTGGCAATTTTAAATTGGTTCCAGGGGAACACGGGCAGCAGTGGCCTGGTCAGTGTAGTAGTAGTAGAAAGAACGGACCACAGACAGGCATCGAAGGCCTAAAATAAAAAAATTGGGCTGGCTGTAGGCAATTTTAAATTGGTTCCAGGGGTACACGGGCAGCAGTGGTGTGGTCAGTGGAGGCCTAGTGGAAGGAGGGACCGCAGACAGGCATCGAAGGCCTAACATAATAACACATGGCTGTAGGCAATTTTAAATTGGTTCCGTGGGTACACGGGCAGCAGTGGTGTGGTCAGTGGAGGCCTAGTGGAAGGAGTGACCGCAAACAGGCATCGAAGGCCTAACATAATAACACATGGCTGTAGGCAATTTTAAATTGGTTCCGTGGGTACACGGGCAGCAGTTGGGTGGTCAGTGGAGGCCTAGTGGAAGGAGTGACCGCAAACAGGCATCGAAGGCCTAAAATAAAAAAATTGGGCTGGCTGTAGGCAATTTTAAATTGGTTCCAGGGGTACACGGGCAGCAGTGGTGTGGTCAGTGGAGGCCTAGTGGAAGGAGTGACCGCAGACAGGCATCTAAGGCCTAACATAATAACACATGGCTGTAGGCAATTTTAAATTGGTTCCGTGGGTACACGGGCAGCAGTGGTGTGGTCAGTGGAGGCCTAGTGGAAGGAGGGACCGCAGACAGGCTTCGAAGGCCTAACATAAAAAAATAGGGCTGTTGCCAATTTAAAATTGGTTCCAGTGGTACAAGGGCAGCAGTACAAAGGGTCAGTGGAGGCCTAGTGGAAGGAGGGACCGCAGACAGGCTTCGAAGGCCTAACATAAAAAAATAAGGCTGTTGGCAATTTAAAATTGGTTCCAGGGGTACACGGGCAGCAGTACAATGGTCAGTGGAGGCCTAGTGGAAGGAGGGACCGCAGACAGGCTTCGAAGGCCTAACATAACAAAAATGTCAATACAATGGTATTGTCAGTGCCAGGCATTGAAGGATGTCAGCGCATAGACTAAACATTGGTGGAGCTGTGAGAGATAATTTTGCAAGTGGTAGAGCACTGTTTGAGCTGAGGGGGGAACTGTCTTGTGGCCGGCGGTACAGGCCCAGGGCCCCTCATATTACAACGGTGTGTCTGACGTTGGGTGCGCACCGCCACCGCCAGAGACACTTTATTGTACTATGAGGGACCCAGTGGCAGTGCCGTTGACCAAAAGCGGGCACACCCACCTCTTCAGACAAACAGCACTCTCACGGGTGCTGGCGCCAAGTGGCGATACCACGGCCCCGTGTGGGGAGTTTGGCCATTTAGTGAGGTGTAAACATGTCGTATGCTGGACAATCAGGTGCAGAAAATTACGAGATTGGAAAAGTCATTCAGAATAGTCCACAGGCAAGACCTTTTCATAGGAAAGCTAGGTGTCAGCCGGGCAAGGTGGGCCAAAAGATTTAGAAATCCAGTTGTGGTTCATTTTAATGAAGGTTAGATCATCTACATTTTGGGTAGCCAGACGAGTCCTTTTTTCTGGTAGTATTGAACCTGCAGCACTGAATACTCTTTCTGATAGGACACTAGCTGCCGGGCAAGCAAGCTCCTGCAATGCATATTCTGCCAATTCTGGCCAGGTGTCTAATTTGGATGCCCAGTAATCAAATGGGAATGACGGTTGAGGGAGAACGTCGATAAGGGATGAAAAATAGTTTGTAACCATACTGGACAAATGTTGTCTCCTGTCACTTTGAATTAATGCTGCAGTACCTGTCCTGTCTGCGGTCATAGCAAAATCACTCCACAACCTGGTCAGAAAACCCCTCTGGCCAATGCCACTTCTGATTTCTGCCCCTCTAACACCTCTGGTCTGCTGGCCCCTGCAACTCGTGTGAGAACGATCACGGGCGCTGTGTGCAGGGAATGCCAGAAGCAAACCGTCAACAAGAGTTGATTGTTTGGTTGCTAATATTAGTTCCAAGTTCTCATGTGGCATTATATTTTGCAATTTGCCTTTATAGCGAGGATCAAGGAGGCAGGCCAACCAGTAATCGTCATCGTTCATCATTTTAGTAATGCGTGTGTCCCTTTTGAGGATACGTAAGGCATAATCCGCCATGTGGGCCAAAGTTCCAGTTCTCAAATCTGCGGTTGTGCTTGGTTGAGGGGCAGTTTCAGGCAAATCAACGTCACTTGTGTCCCTCCAAAAACCAGAACCCGGCCTTGCCGCGCCAACAATTTCCAGTGGCCCCGGAAAAGCTTCCTCATTAAAAATATAATCATCCCCATCATCCTCCTCGTCCTCCTCCTCCTCTTCACCCGCTACCTCGTCCTGTACACTGCCCTGGCCAGACAATGGCTGACTGTCATCAAGGCTTTCCTCTTCCTCAGCTGCAGACGCCTGATCCTTTATGTGCGTCAAACTTTGCATCAGCAGACGCATTAGGGGGATGCTCATGCTTATTATGGCATTGTCTGCACTAACCAGCCGTGTGCATTCCTCAAAACACTGAAGGACTTGACACATGTCTTGAATCTTCGACCACTGCACACCTGACAACTCCATGTCTGCAATCCTACTGCCTGCCCGTGTATGTGTATCCTCCCACAAAAACATAACAGCCCGCCTCTGTTCGCACAGTCTCTGAAGCATGTGCAGTGTTGAGTTCCACCTTGTTGCAACGTCTATGCTGGGGAAGGTTCAAAGAACGCTGATAGGTCTGCATACGGCTGCAGTGTACGGGCGAACGGCGGATATGTGAGCAAAGTCCACGCACTTTGAGGAGCAGGTCGGATAACCCCGGATAACTTTTCAGGAAGCACTGCACCACCAGTTTTAAGGTGTGAGCCAGGCAAGGAATGTGTTTCAGTTGGGAAAGGGAGATGGCAGCCATGAAATTCCTTCCGTTATCACTCACTACCTTGCCTGCCTCAAGATCTACAGTGCCCAGCCACGACTGCGTTTCTTTCTGCAAGAACTCGGACAGAACTTCCGCGGTGTGTCTGTTGTCGCCCAAACACTTCATAGCCAATACAGCCTGCTGACGTTTGCCAGTAGCTGCCCCATAATGGGAGACCTAGTGTGCAACAGTGGCAGCTGCGGATGGAGTAGTTGTGCGACTGCGGTGTGTGGACGAGCTCTCGCTTCTGCAGGAGGACGAGGAGGAGGAGGAGGGGGTGCGAACGGCTACAGCCAACTGTTTCCTACACCGTGGGCTAGGCAGAACTGTCCCAAACTTGCTGTCCCCTGTGGACCCTGCATCCACAACATTCACCCAGTGTGCCGTGATGGACACGTAACGTCCCTGGCCGTGCCTACTGGTCCATGCATCTGTTGTCAGGTGCACCTTTGTGCTCACAGATTGCCTGAGTGCATGGACGATGCGCTCTTTAACATGCTGGTGGAGGGCTGGGATGGCTTTTCTGGAAAAAAAGTGTCGACTGGGTAGCTCGTAGCGTGGTACAGCATAGTCCATCAGGGCTTTGAAAGCTTTGCTTTCAACTAACCGGTAGGGCATCATCTCTAACGAGATTAGTCTAGCTATGTGGGCGTTCAAACCCTGTGTACGCGGATGCGAGGCTAAGTACTTCCTTTTTCTAACCATAGTCTCATGTAGGGTGAGCTGGACTGGAGAGCTGGAGATCGTGGAACTAGCGGGGGTGCCGGTGGACATGGCAGACTGAGAGACGGTGGGAGATGGTATTGTTGCCGCCGGTGCCCTAGATGCAGTGTTTCCTACTACGAAACTGGTGATTCCCTGACCCTGACTGCTTTGGCCTGGCAAAGAAACCTGCACAGATACTGCAGGTGGTGCGGAAAATGGTGGCCCTACACTGCCGGAAGGGATGTTGCGTTGATGACTAGCTTCATTGACCGAGGGTGCTACAACCTTAAGGGACGTTTGGTAGTTAGTCCAAGCTTGCAAATGCATGGTGGTTAAATGTCTATGCATGCAACTTGTATTGAGACTTTTCAGATTCTGCCCTCTGCTTAAGGTAACAGGAACACATGGGCCACCCGCACAGCGAACAAGTCTGTACGATCATGTTCACACACCACCAAGAAACCTGAAGACACAAAAGAGAATAGTAAAACCAAAAACACTCAGTTTGAAAAAATGTTGCAGTAATCCGCAAGTGCTAGTAAAAGATGTAAAAAACAGGGTATTTGGTTGATACGTTTTTTGCAAAAAATGTATACTAAGCTGCTCTACCAATCTTCACGGTATACCCTTATCAGAGCAGTCCTAACTAATGTATGCAATCCCTATCTGATGTATTTAAAAACCTGATCATCTGTATATAACCTGTGTGAACAGGGTTCAGAGAGGAAAAATCCATGTGTGCATACAGGGTAGAACAGCTTTTGTGCAGATAGCCCAAGAGGAGTGGTGGAACTCCCCAGTCTTGTAGACACAAGAGAACAATTATGGAAACAGGAACACATGGGCCACCCGCACAGCGAACAAGTCTGTACGATCATGTTCACACACCACCAAGAAACCTGAAGACACAAAAGAGAATAGTAAAACCAAAAACACTCAGTTTGAAAAAATGTTGCAGTAATCCGCAAGTGCTAGTAAAAGATGTAAAAAACAGGGTATTTGGTTGATACGTTTTTTGCAAAAAATGTATACTAAGCTGCTCTACCAATCTTCACGGTATACCCTTATCAGAGCAGTCCTAACTAATGTATGCAATCCCTATCTGATGTATTTAAAAACCTGATCATCTGTATATAACCTGTGTGAACAGGGTTCAGAGAGGAAAAATCCATGTGTGCATACAGGGTAGAACAGCTTTTGTGCAGATAGCCCAAGAGGAGTGGTGGAACTCCCCAGTCTTGTAGACACAAGAGAACAATTATGGAAACAGGAACACATGGGCCACCCGCACAGCGAACAAGTCTGTACGATCATGTTCACACACCACCAAGAAACCTGAAGACACAAAAGAGAATAGTAAAACCAAAAACACTCAGTTTGAAAAAATGTTGCAGTAATCCGCAAGTGCTAGTAAAAGATGTAAAAAACAGGGTATTTGGTTGATACGTTTTTTGCAAAAAATGTATACTAAGCTGCTCTACCAATCTTCACGGTATACCCTTATCAGAGCAGTCCTAACTAATGTATGCAATCCCTATCTGATGTATTTAAAAACCTGATCATCTGTATATAACCTGTGTGAACAGGGTTCAGAGAGGAAAAATCCATGTGTGCATACAGGGTAGAACAGCTTTTGTGCAGATAGCCCAAGAGGAGTGGTGGAACTCCCCAGTCTTGTAGACACAAGAGAACAATTATGGAAACAGGAACACATGGGCCACCCGCACAGCGAACAAGTCTGTACGATCATGTTCACACACCACCAAGAAACCTGAAGACACAAAAGAGAATAGTAAAACCAAAAACACTCAGTTTGAAAAAATGTTGCAGTAATCCGCAAGTGCTAGTAAAAGATGTAAAAAACAGGGTATTTGGTTGATACGTTTTTTGCAAAAAATGTATACTAAGCTGCTCTACCAATCTTCACGGTATACCCTTATCAGAGCAGTCCTAACTAATGTATGCAATCCCTATCTGATGTATTTAAAAACCTGATCATCTGTATATAACCTGTGTGAACAGGGTTCAGAGAGGAAAAATCCATGTGTGCATACAGGGTAGAACAGCTTTTGTGCAGATAGCCCAAGAGGAGTGGTGGAACTCCCCAGTCTTGTAGACACAAGAGAACAATTATGGAAACAGGAACACATGGGCCACCCGCACAGCGAACAAGTCTGTACGATCATGTTCACACACCACCAAGAAACCTGAAGACACAAAAGAGAATAGTAAAACCAAAAACACTCAGTTTGAAAAAATGTTGCAGTAATCCGCAAGTGCTAGTAAAAGATGTAAAAAACAGGGTATTTGGTTGATACGTTTTTTGCAAAAAATGTATACTAAGCTGCTCTACCAATCTTCACGGTATACCCTTATCAGAGCAGTCCTAACTAATGTATGCAATCCCTATCTGATGTATTTAAAAACCTGATCATCTGTATATAACCTGTGTGAACAGGGTTCAGAGAGGAAAAATCCATGTGTGCATACAGGGTAGAACAGCTTTTGTGCAGATAGCCCAAGAGGAGTGGTGGAACTCCCCAGTCTTGTAGACACAAGAGAACAATTATGGAAACAGGAACACATGGGCCACCCGCACAGCGAACAAATCTGTACGATCATGTTCACACACCACCAAGAAACCTGAAGACACAAAAGAGAATAGTAAAACCAAAAACACTCAGTTTGAAAAAATGTTGCAGTAATCCGCAAGTGCTAGTAAAAGATGTAAAAAACAGGGTATTTGGTTGATACGTTTTTTGCAAAAAATGTATACTAAGCTGCTCTACCAATCTTCACGGTATACCCTTATCAGAGCAGTCCTAACTAATGTATGCAATCCCTATCTGATGTATTTAAAAACCTGATCATCTGTATATAACCTGTGTGAACAGGGTTCAGAGAGGAAAAATCCATGTGTGCATACAGGGTAGAACAGCTTTTGTGCAGATAGCCCAAGAGGAGTGGTGGAACTCCCCAGTCTTGTAGACACAAGAGAACAATTATGGAAACAGGAACACATGGGCCACCCGCACAGCGAACAAGTCTGTACGATCATGTTCACACACCACCAAGAAACCTGAAGACACAAAAGAGAATAGTAAAACCAAAAACACTCAGTTTGAAAAAATGTTGCAGTAATCCGCAAGTGCTAGTAAAAGATGTAAAAAACAGGGTATTTGGTTGATACGTTTTTTGCAAAAAATGTATACTAAGCTGCTCTACCAATCTTCACGGTATACATCAGATAGGGATTGCATACATTAGTTAGGACTGCTCTGATAAGGGTATACCGTGAAGATTGGTAGAGCAGCTTAGTATACATTTTTTGCAAAAAACGTATCAACCAAATACCCTGTTTTTTACATCTTTTACTAGCACTTGCGGATTACTGCAACATTTTTTCAAACTGAGTGTTTTTGGTTTTACTATTCTCTTTTGTGTCCTCTGCTTAAGGTAGTTGAACATTTTTGACAGATGACTTTGCGCTGATCAATTGGATGTTGTTTAAAAAAATGCCAGACTGCACTCTTTCTAGCATCGGATACCTTTTCAGGCATTGCAGACTGAGCTTTAGCCGGATGGCCACGCTGTCCTCCAACAGGTTTTGGCTTTGCCACGCGTTTTGGGCAAGATACGGGCCCGGCAGATGGAACCTGTTGCGATGTTGATGCCTGCTGCGGCCCCTCCTCCTCTGCTTCAGAACTGCTGCCGCCTGCACCCTGTTCCCCCAATGGCTGCCAATCGGGGTCAAGAACTGGGTCATCTATTACCTCTTCTTGTAGCTCGTGTGCAACTTCGTCTGTGTCACCGTGTCGGTCGGTGGTATAGCGTTCGTGATGGGGCAACATAGTCTTATCAGGGTCTGATTCTTGATCATTACCCTGCGAGGGCAATGTTGTGGTCTGAGTCAAAGGACCAGCATAGTAGTCTGGCTGTGGCTGTGCATCAGTGCACTCCATGTCAGATTCAACTTGTAATGGGCATGGACTGTTAACTGCTTCACTTTCTAAGCCAGGGGCGGTATGTGTAAAGAGCTCCATGGAGTAACCCGTTGTGTCGCCTGCTGCATTCTTCTCTGTTGTTGTTTTTGCTGAAGAGGACAAGGAAGCGACTTGTCCCTGACCGTGAACATCCACTAACGACGCGCTGCTTTTACATTTACCAGTTTCAAGAGAGGAGGCAAAAGAGCTAGAGGCTGAGTCAGCAAGATAAGCCAAAACTTGCTCTTGCTGCTCCGGCTTTAAAAGCGGTTTTCCTACTCCCAGAAAAGGGAGCGTTCGAGGCCTTGTGTAGCCAGACGACGAACCTGGCTCCACAGCTCCAGACTTAGGTGCAATATTTTTTTTCCCACGACCACCTGATGCTCCACCACTACCACTACCCTCATTACCAGCTGACAATGAACGCCCCCGGCCACGACCTCTTCCACCAGACTTCCTCATTGTTTTAAAAACGTAACCAAACTAACGGTATTTGTTGCTGTCACACAACTTACACGGTGAGCTATAACTTCAGTATGATTTAGCTACCCCTTTACAGGTGGGTGAGACCGCAAGGAAAATCAGGCACAATGTTACACACTCTGTTTTGGTGGCAACAAATGAGAGAGATGCCACACACGCAGGACTGTCACTGAAGCACAAATGTAAATATTTATCTCCCACTGATTGATTTAGTGATTTTTTTCAGGTAGATTTTGGAACCCAAATCAAGCAAAAAAAATAATAGGCTTTCTATGGCCCACAATTGGAGAGAGAGAGAGAGATGGCACACCCAGGAGTCAAGACTGGCACACAAGCAGAAAGGGCAATATTAATCTCCCACTGATTTGATTTTTTTTTTTTTTTCAGGGAGACTTTAGAAAAAAAAATAATAAAAAAAAATGATTTTTTCAGGAAGAATTTAGAAACCAAATAAAATAAAATGATTTTTTTCAGGGAGAATTTAGAAAACAAATAAAACAAAAAATAGGCTTTCTATGGCCCACTGAGTGAGAGATGACGCACACAGGAGTCAGGAGTGGCACACAAGCCCAGAGGCCAATATTTATCTCCCACTGATTGATTTAGTGATTTTTTCAGGTAGATTTTGGAACCTAAATCAAGCAAAAAAAATAATAGGCTTTCTATGGCCCACAATTGGAGAGAGAGAGAGAGAGAGAGATGGCACACCCAGGAGTCAAGACTGGCACACAAGCAGAAAGGGCAATATTAATCTCCCACTGATTTGATTTTTTTTTTCTTTTCAGGGAGACTTTAGAAAAAAAAAATAATAAAAAAAAATGATTTTTTCAGGAAGAATTTAGAAACCAAATAAAATAAAATGATTTTTTCAGGGAGAATTTAGAAAACAAATAAAACAAAAAATAGGCTTTCTATGGCCCACTGAGTGAGAGATGACGCACACAGGAGTCAGGAGTGGCACACAAGCCCAGAGGCCAATATTGTTCTCCCAATGATTGATGTAGTGATTTTTTCAGGTAGATTTTGGAACCCAAATCAAGCTAAAAAAATAATATACTTTCCATGGCCCATAATTGGAGAGAGAGAGAGAGATGGCACACCCAGGAGTCAAGACTGGCACACAAGCAGAAAGGGCAATATTAATCTCCCACTGATTTGATTTGATTTTTTTTTTTTTTTCAGGGAGACTTTAGAAAAAAAAGATAATAAAAAAAAATGATTTTTTCAGGAAGAATTTAGAAACCAAATAAAATAAAATGATTTTTTCAGGGAGAATTTAGAAAACAAATAAAACAAAAAATAGGCTTTCTATGGCCCACTGAGTGAGAGATGACGCACACAGGAGTCAGGAGTGGCACACAAGCCCAGAGGCCAATATTTATCTCCCACTGATTGATTTATTGATTTTTTCAGGTAGAATTTAGAACCCAAATCAACCAAAAAAATAAATAGGCTTTCTATGGCCCACTATTTGTGAGAGAGATGGCACGCTCAGGACTGGCACACAAGCCCAGAGGCCAATATTAATCTCCCACTTTTTTTTTTTTTCAGGGAAAATTTGTAAACCCAATTAAAAAAATAATAAATAGGCTTTCTATGGCCCACTATCTGAGAGAGAGAGATGGCATGCTTAGGACTGGCACACAAGCCCAAAGGCCAATATTAATCTCCCTTTTTTTTTTCAGGGAGAATTTATAAAACCAAAAAAAAAAAAAAAATAGGCTTTCTATGGCCCACTATTTGTGAGAGAGATGGCACGCTCAGGACTGGCACACAAGCCCAGAGGCCAATATTAATCTCCCACTTTTTTTTTTTTTTTTTCAGGGAAAATTTATAAACCTAATAAAAAAAATAATAAATAGGCTTTCTGTGGCCCACTATCTGAGAGAGAGAGATGGCACGCTTAGGACTGGCACACAAGCCCAAAGGCCAATATTAATCTCCCACTGATTGATTTATTGATTTTTTTCAGGTAGAATTTAGAACCCAAATAAAGCAAAAAAAAAAATAGGCTTTCTATGGCCCACTGAGTGAGTGATGATGCACACAGGAGTCAGGAGTGGCACACAAGCCCTGAGGCCAATATTTTTCTCCCACTGATTGATGTAGTGATTTTTTCAGGTAGATTTTGGAACCCAAATCAAGCAAAAAAAATAAATAGGCTTTCTATGGCCCACTGACTGAGAGATGGCACACACAGGAGTCAGGAGTGGCACACAAGCCCTGAGGCCAATATTTTTCTCCCACTGATTGATGTAGTGATTTTTTCAGGTAGATTTTAGAACCCAAATCAAGCAAAAAAATAAATAGGCTTTCTATGGCCCACTGAGTGAGAGATGGCACAGACAGGGATGGCACTCTAGCAGAAATGCCAATCTTAATCTCCCACAAAAAAAAAAAGGAACTGTCCTTCAATTACTATCTCCCTGCAGTAATCTCAGCCAGGTATGGCAGGCAGCAATAAGGAGTGGACTGATGCACAAATTAAATAAAAAGTGTGGACAAACAAACAAGATAGCTGTGCAGAAAGGAAGGAACAAGAGGATTTGTGCTTTGAAAAAAGCAGTTGGTTTGCACAGCGGCGTACACACAGCAATGCAGCTATCAGGGAGCCTTCTAGGGCAGCCCAATGAGCTACAGCGCTGAGGAAAAAAAAAAATGTAGCTTCCACTGTCCCTGCACACCGAAGGTGGTGTTGGACAGTGCAAATCGCTACAGCACAAGCGGTTTGGTGGTTAATGGACCCTGCCTAACGCTATCCCTGCTTCTGACGAAGCGGCAGCAACCTCTCCCTAAGCTCAGTTCAGCAGCAGTAACATGGCGGTCGGCGGGAACACCCCTTTATAGCCCCTGTGACGCCGCAGACAGCAAGCCAATCACTGCAATGCCCTTCTCTAAGATGGTGGGGACCAGGACCTATGTCATCACGCTGCCCACACTCTGCGTTTAACTTCATTGGCTGAGAAATGGCGCTTTTCGCGTCATTGAAACGCGACTTTGGCGCGAAAGTCGCGTACCGCATGGCCGATTCCGCACAGGGGTCGGATCGGGTTTCATGAAACCCGACTTTGCCAAAAGTCGGCGACTTTTGAAAATGAACGACCCGTTTCGCTCAACCCTACTTGGCACAATATACTTAAATCACTATGTACAGACAAAGGCAGCATCTTATTCATTTAACAATCTACCCAGTTCATTGTTATATAAATGTGTGATTGAGGATAATGTCACATTTGCATTTAAGAAAAAAACAAAAACAGGCAGAGATTCTTACCTGTCTAACTGGGCCTCAATACAATTGCACTAAGAGGGTGCAGCGGACCCAAGTAAAATGGCAAATGCAAATGGCAAATGCACAGGTGCAATACCAAATGAGACAGCCAGCTTTCAATCAGGGATTGGCCGTGTGGTACAGCAATTTTTTTTTTTTTTGCATTGGTGTACCACACGGCTAATCCTTGAGCGGATTGCTGTGATTTTTTTAAACTGAGTGTTTTTGGTTCTACTAAGCTCTCTTGTGTCTTCAAATATATTCTGTGGGGTGGATGCATTATACTCTGGGGTGGCATCATTATAGTATATGTGGGCTGCATTATACTGTATCAAGGACTATGGGGAATACATTATACTTTATGAAGAACTATGGGGTGCATTATACTAGGGGAATTGAATTGTACTACATGGATGACAATGGATGAGCACTATGAGGAATGTATTAAACTATTTGGAGGACTGAGGAGTGTATTATACTATATGGAAAACTGTGGCAGTACATTATAATATATGGAGGACTGAGGAGTGTATTATACTATATGGAGGATTTGCAGTTTTTTTTAATTTATGGAGGACTATGAGTAGTGTATTATAATATATGGAGAACTATGGGGAGTGTTTTATACTATATGGAGGACTGTGGAGTGTATTATACTATATGGAGGACTGAGTGTATTATACTATATATAGGACTGAGGAGTGTATTATACTATATGGAGGATTGAGGTGCACATTATAATATATGGAGGACTATGGGGTCTATTATACTAAACAAGCAAAATGCAAGTGATTGGCTTGTTTATGTGGGAACAGAAATCCTTGTTCTCAGTAGCACATCACCGGTGTAAACTGTAGTTGTGCTGCTGATAACATGATACTATATGGGTACAGATTGATCTAATTGTGATTGCTCTGTTCCCCTCATTCTTTCTCAGTTGATGTAAAGAGGCCGGGAAACAAGCTAACGACTTCACTATTGTCGATCACACTCGTTTAGCAGCCTGAGATAAGCGCATGTAAATACAACCAAAATGCTTCTCAGGGACATGTGGCAAGGATGATGACAGTTGAGGTAAGCGCCCGGCGCCTGGGAATAGCGCTAACTCTACTGCTTTTCACAGCCCCCAGAGCATTTAATTATGGTATGTGTAATGATTTTTAGGGTTGATGTCAGCTGCGTAATGTCAGCTGCTAAGCTGCTATCAATCCCTGGTGTACGTAATGGAGAGGTGTCTATCAGACACCCCCACTACTAGCCCAGACCTGGCGAGACCCAGCAACTCTGAAGAGCGGTGACGGTAGTAACAATACCACTCTTCACAGTTGCCAAGCTCAGCGCAAGACCCGGAATATCTGAAGAGCGGTGACGTTACTGAGATACTGATGCTACCGCTCTTCAGAGTCACTGTGTCTCGTGCTGGGCAGCAGAACCAAAAGTGGCTGTAGGCAAATTTTATGGAGCGTTAGAATGAGGTTCCATAGCCTTTGGTCGTCTCAATCACTTCATTATCTATGAGATCCAGTTATGTAGGTAAAGTAGCGGCTTTAAAAGCAATAAACAGGACTGAGCTGTAATGCTGGATACAGCTGTAATTATATGTTATATATTCGTGTTACACTTCCCTCACTTCTTGTAACCTACAAGTGTACAAAGATGTTATGCAGTCACCATGTGACAAGTGGGCCTGTGTAACTTCAAATGCCAGAGCTGAATTGTAGTCCCATTCCGGCCCTGCCTGTACCCCTATACGTACCCCCATAAAGCTTGCACCCCCATGTGTATCCCCATAGAGCCTGCACCTCCATATAGCCACCCACAGACTGCATTCCCATATGTAGCCCCATATAGCCTGCACCCCTGCAAACAGCCTGGACCCCCATATGTACCCACACAGCTTGCACACCCATATGTACCCCCATAGAGCCAGCACCCCCATGTGTACCCCCCATATAGCCTGCTCCCCCATTTGTACCTCCATATAGTCTGCACCCCCATATGTACCCACACACAGCCTGTACACCCATACGTACCGCCATAGAGCTTGCACCCCCATATGTACCCCCATAGAGCCTGCACCCCAATATATATCCTTCATATAGCATGTACGTCCACATATAGCCTGCACCCCATGGAAGCCTTTATCCTAATTACCTGTCACCAGTGTCCCTTCTTCTGCTGCTCCCTGCCGGAGAAAACATTTCCGTTCCTACAATCCGTTTCATGGCTCCTCCCACAAAAGTTATATGAGCATGACATCATCACAGGTCCTTCACTTCACCTCTAGGATTTATCTTCTTCCATTATGGCACGAAGATGATCAGTGCTCCTCTACCCATGTATCCCCACACCCCAGTTAAGATAAGGTAAGAAATGGGAAATTTAAAAATATATACATATGTTTTTACAACTTGCCGCCCTAGGCATCCGCCTTTTGGTGCCTAATGGCAAATATGGACAAATACGCTGAGTTTTATGTGCTAATTTTCCCCATAGAATTTTTAATAGATGTGGAAAATCTGCATTTAAAAACTTACATGTGGTTTTTGAGCCTTTCTGCTACAGAAACACACAAAAACATATGTAATCCGCACATGACCGTATCAATGAAGTTTTGTCTATGCCAAATACTAGGAAGTACCAAAAACAAAGCAGCTTTATTTACAGCACGTGTAGGGGGTTTTCCCCATTGATATCAGCAATGAAGACAATATCTACATTCATATTCTTCAGGTAATGTATTGTTCCATTTGGAATTACGTGTGGATCTGCAAAATCAGCTAAATGAAAAAACTGTATGCTTGTCTTTCCAATTCCTTGTCCTAAGCTAAGCTCTGTTCATACATCTCCAGTGATGCCATGGGGTGTCGTTGGACTGGAGCACCTTGGACCCACCAGAGAAAATCGTTCTTGGGGCACACTATGTAGCTACATAGAAATAAATACAAGACCACCAATTGGGTGGTAAAACACGCTAATATCAGGGTATAATCTAAGGTAATACACGTCTTAATGATATAGCAGGGATTGGTGTTGCCCCCTCATAGAACATAATATAACCCCCTCATAAAATATAATGTAGCCCCCTCATAGAATATAATGTAGCCCCTCATAGAATATAATGCAGCCCTCATATAGTATAATGCAACCCCCTCATAGAATATAACGGAGCCCCCTCATAGAATATAATGTTGCCCCCTCATAGAGTATAATGCAGCCCCTGCATAGGGTATAATGCAGCCACCCCATAGAATATAGTGTAGACCCCTAATATAGTATAAAGCAGCCCCCCATAGAATGTAATATTGCCCTCATATAATATAATGTAGCCCCCTCATAGAGTATAATGAAGCCACCTCACAGGGGATAATGCATCCCTCATAGAATATAATGTACCCCCCTTATATAGTATAATGCAGCCCCTCATAGAATATAATGCAGCCCCCTCATAGGGTATAATGCAGCCCCCAAGAATATAATGTAGCCCCCTCATTTAGTATATTGCAGCCCCCCACAGAATATAATGCAGCCTCCTCATAAGTTATTATGCAGCCCCTCTTAAGGTATAATGTAGCCCCCTCGGAGTACAATGCAGCACCCTCATAGGGTATAATCCAACCCCTCATAGGGTATAATGCAGCCCCTCCGTAGGGTAAAATGCAGCCCCCCACAGGGTATAATGTAGCCCCATCATAGGGTATAATGCAACCCCCCTCATATAGTATCATGCAGCCCCTCATATAGCAAAATGCAGCACACCATAGAATATAATCTAGACCCTCATATAGTGTAATGCAGGCCCCCAATTAGAATGTAATGTAGTCCCTCCATAGAATACAATCCAGCCCCACAGTACTACAGTATTATTTCCACCAGTACTCACCAATATATATAAAAAGAAAAAACACAATACTCACCTCTGCTCCTCATTCCTCAGCTGATCCCGGCTCTGCTTTGCACTCAGCAGCTGCACTGCCGTCTGTCCGGCACACAGCATGGTGTGTGATGATGTGATGTCATCGCGCACCCACTGTGTCAGAGGGGAATGATGGAGAGGGAGTGTCATCTGACTCCCTCTTCTCCATGATTGCTTTCAACTGTATTGACATCTGGCGGTGGGTGGGCACTATTAGTGACACGCCACTGGCTGCGGGCCCCTGGTAAAGAAGGGGCCCTAGTCTGGCATCCCCTAAAAATGGCCTTGACAGCAGGAAGCGTTAGCCGCAGCTGCAGGCTTCCTGCTGTTGGGTGATCACGTGTGCCCGCTACTAAAGGGAATGAATTTTCACTGCTCTCCAATCCCATGGGCTTGGGAAGCAGTGATTAATCATTCTGTTCAGTAGTGTGATCGCCCAGCTGCTGCAAACTGCTCTTCACATTGATGGGCGTGGGGAGCAGTGAATATTCATTTCTATTTAGTAGCAGGCTCAGGCTTTAGCTGCTACAGCCGGCTCCTGCCTCCTGTCTCTTGCTGCTCTGCTGGCACCAGTAGGCCCCCCTGACTCACAGGCCCCATAGCAGCTGCATGGTGTGCTGCTATTAGCGACATGCCACAGACTGGGGGTAGTGGAGGCTCTAGGCAGCTGCTGGGCCTGCATGCCAGCAGATGCCAGAACCTGGGCCCACCAGAGAATGGGGCCATGGATATTACCCCACAGCCTAAAAATAGCAGCCCGCAACCACCCAGAAAGGGCGCATTTATTAGATGCACCAGCTCGGCTCTTCCCACTTGCCCTGTAGTGGTGGCAAGTGAGGTTCAAATTTGTAGGGCTGATGTCACCTTTGTATTGTTTAGTGACATCAAGCTCATGGCTTAGTAATGGAGAGGCATCTATAAGACACCTATCCATTACTTATCCTATAGTTATATGTTAAATAAAGACACAGCAAGAATAAAGTCCTTTATTAGAAATAAAACAAAGCACACTTTTACTTTATTTAAAAATAACAAACACAGTTATACTCACCTTTTGCCTAATTCCACTGAATCCCTCGTCTCCTGTAAAAAAAACAAAAATAAAAAACAACAATATCTCTCACCTGTCCGTTATTCTATCCCACACTGTAATCCATGTCTGGGGGGCTTAACAGTTTTCAAATTTCATGGTGCCAAAATGCGACCGTCCAGGCATGGAAACACTCTGGATGACTGCGGGCTGCTATTTTTAGGCTGAGGGGCCAATATACATGGTCCCTTACCAGCCTGAGAATATCAGCCCCCAGCTGGTTGTCAAAAATGGGGGGACCCCACATAGTTTTTTTAAATGATTTATTTAAATAATTAAAAAATATGGAGTGGGAACCCCTCTATTCTTGATAACCAGCCTAGCTGAAGCTGACAGTTGAGGGTTGCAGCCCCCAGCTGTGAGTTTTGACTGGCTGGTTATCAAAAATACGGGCGAACTCATGCCATCAGCCGCTCCTGCTCTCGCTGTTATTAGTGAGGCTAGAGAGATTCACTGCACACTCTATTTTTTGGTGATGCAAGTTTTTTTTTATTACGTGCGAACAAGCAAAATTAATTGTGACTTTGAAGTATGCGACAAAGTAAGGATGTTTCGACCCCACTGGGTCTTTATCACAATGTTGTTGCAAAAAAAACAAGAGAGTATAAGTGAATAATATAATGATCACAGGCTATCAATCAACAGTAGATGTCCCATAGGATTTAACTGTATGAATAAAGTGCTGTACAAACGTAAAATACATACAAGCAAAAATGAGTCATGTACACTGAAATCAAAATAAAGAAAAAAATTAACAACATTAAATTGATGTTGATGAAGTCAGAGACATCACATGATAATGCTATTAGCAGTAGCATAGCTACAAGGGTGGCAGAGGGTACGGTCGCCCCGGGCCCCGTGCACAGTGGGGCCCACCAGGAGCTACTCTACACTTTTCTAAATCAGCGTGCACAGCTCGCCTCTATAGGTAAGCTCCGTGGTAGGGAAACAAAATCTCCCTCCACTACCACGATCTGTTCTTTACAACAAGGGCTGTGCTGAGTGGTTGCAGAGGAGTATATGCCCCACAGGACGCTGAGTGCTGGTACTGTACTTGTGATAGCTGCCACCAGTATACTGCAGACACGCCAAGTCAGGACACAAGGCACTGCTTCTTCTGTCCAGAGAGGAGCAGGACAGGACACACAGTGGTGCTGTAAGTAACAGCTCAGACTTCTGCCTGTACCAGCCGAAAGTGTCTGCACTTGTAGGGGGGGACAAAGAGACAGCGGGAACCTGCGTGCCGGGTCCGGAACTTGAAAGGCTGCATCAAATGTTCCCGGGGAAAGCTTGAAGGAGGCAGACCTTCCCCTGTGGCCTGGGGGAAACCAGAGTGATCTGGAGCTTCCTCCTGACCAAGGGGGGGTGGGGAGAGACAGAAAAGCGCACACAGCAGCAGAGGGATAAAAGGAAAAAGCGTACGAAGCAAGTGAGAGTGGCGCCAGCGCAGAGCAGTGGACAGCGCGCTTTACTTCCCCTACCAGGGAGTGCCGGGGCTGCGTCAGACTGCGTTGAGAGAAGTTTTGTGCCCAGTAGCAAACAGGAGAGAGGGACCGCTGCAGAGAAGAGCCATGCAGAGCAAAGCTGTGCAGAGCAGAGCCATGCACACAGAGCAGAGATGTGCACATAGAGCAGAGCTGTGCACACCGAGCAGACCAGAAGGACAAGGACTGCTGCGCTGAGAGGAGCTGCGTGTCCAGCAGCAGCCAGAGAGAGGAGTCCTCCATCTGGGGAGCACCAGCATCGTGCAGGCCAGCGTCTGCCATCTCTCACCACCAGCAGCGGGGATTATAAAAGGAGAGTGATGTGCAGTGTGTGCCTGATGACAACGGAGACAGGTGCAGTGTACCGGTGACTACCAGAGAGCAAGGTGCCAAACGCAACCTGTCCGTGAGTACAACACATGTGCCTCATAAGAGTGACCGGGGTCAGGACAGACCCTTGCACCCTGACTGTGCCATTATAGATTTGCTGAGCCACGTTGGCCTCGTACAGGACTGTGGCTCGTACCCTTGTCAGACACTACAGCAGAGACCAGTGAGAGCTTTGGTCCCAGAGCATCCGTACAACGTAGACCCACGCCCAAGCACTGCCACCGCTGACAGAGACTGTGAGGGGAGTCGTGCGGATACCATGTCGGGCTCAGACAGTGACGTGGCCCACACTTCTCCAGCCACATCAGTATATAGACTAGGGCTCAGCGGAAGGTACCTGAGACCGACCGTTACCACCAGAAGATGGGGCATTGATGCCCACAGGACCTTCCTGGAAAAGATACCATGCCAGTTCTTGTTGGCGCTATCCATTTCATGGACTTAGGAACCCCTAACTTTCTTTAGAACTCCCGTTGTCTGAACCGTTTTCCTTCCACTCCCCATATCCTTTACCTTTTATACTGTTTCAAGCCCCTGTTTAACCCATTGCATCCCTGCGTGGAGTAATCCCTATTAATTAACCTGTTCACCCTTGCTCAGTCTCCTGCCCATCACTGAATCCCGCATTCCTGCCTGAACCTTGCACATTGTGCAGTGAGGAGGTGGCAGGATGCTGCTCCCTTATTGATAAGACCTGGCCGGATTCTTATGCTGTGTCTGAAGTCTGTATCTGAGGTACAGTAGATTTATGGTGACTGCTTGAACCTTTACACAGATCGGGTCATCCTCAGTGCTAGTCGTCCCAGCATCACCCAATCTGTAAAAGACTTCAAAGCAGCTGCCGTGACTAATATATGTGACCGTGGCTGCAGGACCCCACAGAGGAGGATATTTGACTCTTTATCATAATATATATATAAAAAAACTTCCTTCTCACCCCCCAATGGGGGTGGTCTTTTTTTAACCTTTATCATTCCCGGGTCCCCTACCATAGGCCTGGGAGTTTGAGGGTTCTGCGTGGAATCTTACTTGTTCCTAGCATTGCGCTTTTCTGGACAGAGTTTAGGTGTTGCTCCTGGGATCTGTTGTAGCCAATTTCACAACTTAAGAGTCACTGCTCCAAGTGCTCCTATCACCACTGGAATCACTGTTACCTTCACCTTCCACATCTTCTCCAGTTGTCTTTTGAGGCCATGGTATTTCTCAAGCTTCTCATATTCCTTCCTTCTGATGTTGCTGTCACTTGGCACTGCCACATCCATTATCATTGCTGTCTTCTGATCCTTGTCTACTATCATAATGTCTGTTTGGTTAGCCAATACCTGCTTATCCGTCTGGATCTTGAAGTCTCACAGGATTTTAGCCCTTTTATTCTCCACCACTTTTTCTGGGGTCTCCCACCTGGACTTAGGGGGACTTAGCCCACATGCTGTGCAGATGTTCATGTATACAATTCATGTTACTTGGTTATGGCGTTCGGTATACGCTGTTCCTGCTTGCAATTTGCCTCCTGCCACTAGGTGTTGGGCTGTTTCTGAGGTTTCTTTGCATAGTCTGCATCTTGGGTCTTGTTTGGTAGATTCCCGCTTCTTTGGATCTGGTACTTAGTGCTTGCTCTTGTGCCACTATCATTAGTGCCTCTGTGCTGTCTCGGAGTCCTGCTTTCTCCAGCCATTTGTAGGATTTCTCTATGTCAGTCATTATTTGTTGATGGTGCATCCCATGCAGCGGCTTGTCTTGCCATGGTGCTTCATGTTCCTGTTCTTCCTTCCAGACCTGTTGTTGCTGCCTTAGGTTTTCTCTCAGCATCTCATCCTTTAGTGCCATTTTTCTGATGTATTTCGGGATACTCCTTGTTTCCTCTGTGATGGTGGCTTGGATGCTTACCAAGCTTCGACCACCCTCTTTCTGTTGGTATATAATCTTTGGGTGTTAGACTTACGGTGGAGGCCTCCATGCATTGTGAGGAGCTTTCGTGTCTTCACATCTGCAGCTTCCATCTCTTCTTTTAGCCAGCACACTATGCCAGCAGGGTATCTGATAACTAGCAGGGCATGTGTATTGATGGCACGGATCTTATTCTTCCCATTGAGCTGGCTCTTCAGGACCTGTCTTACCCTTTAAAGGTATTTGGATGTAGCTGCTTTCCTTGCCTCCTCATCATGATTACTGTATCCCTGTGGGATGCTGAGGAACTTGAAGCATGTCTATACATTCATTGTCGGACTGGAGTAGTTTGGACCCACCAGGGAATATCATTCTTGGGGCCCACCACGCCTAAGGGGTACTAGCTGCAGAGTCTTCCCTTAATTTCTATCTTGTCAATATGATAATCAGGGAATTTTTTCCCACTATATATCTGTCCAAACAATCACCTGACAAACCAGCAAAATGTTCATATGTTGGGTGCAATGATTTTTATGCTTGATTTAAAAACATCCTTATCGGCAGCACATAATTTTGTGTAAACAAGTCAAGTGCTGCCGAGAACAATTATATTTTATAAGCACAGAAAGATTGTATTAATTAGACATGTGCCACATACACACACCAAACACATGACACATACACACCAGTCAAATGCTAGACACAGGAAACATACACATCAGTACTAAGAAAATATAAAGCTGCACTTTGGATTGTTTAGAATGGTAAATCTAGAAAATTGGAACTGCATAACTGCCATAGAAAATCAGTAAGTGCTATATTATGTACATATGGAATTTAGAGAAATTCAATACAATATTGCTATAGGAAAATATATACACCAGTCACACTCTAAACACAGGACACACGCACACCAGTCACACGCTAGACACAGGATTACATATGGGCAGACCTGCTATGATTAGGCAACTCAGTACCACAGTAAACATAGAGGTCAGAGCACATACAGTGATCTGACAATAATCCAAAAACATAGAACGAGCTCTGAGACGTGGGAACTCTGTTGACCGCAATCCCTAATCCTATCCAACAACACTAGAGGCAGCCGTGGATTGCGCCTAACGCTACCTATGCAACTCGGCACAGCCTGAGAAACTAGCTAGCCTGAAGATAGAAAATAAGCCTAACTTGCCTCAGAGAAATACCCCAAAGGAAAAGGCAGCCCCCCACATATAATGACTGTGAGTAAGATGAAAAGACAAACGTAGAGATGAAATAGATTAAGCAAAGTGAGGCCCGACTTTCTGAACAGAGCGAGGATAGGAAAGGTAACTTTGCGGTCAACCCAAAACCCTAAAAACCATGCAAAGGAAAACTTAGCTATGCAGAGCAGTAGGCCACAGGAACGATCCAGGAGGAAAACAAGTCCAATACTGGAACATTGACAGGAAGCCAGGATAAAAGCACTAGGTGGAGTTAAGTAGAGCAGCACCTAACGACCTCACCACATCAACTGAGGGAGGAAACTCAGAAGCCGCAGTACCACTTCCCTCCACCAACGGAAGCTTACAGAGAGAATCAGCCAAAGTACCACTTGTGACCACAGGAGGGAGCTCTGCCACAGAATTCACAACAGTACCCCCCCTTGAGGAGGGGTCACCGAACCCTCACCAGAGCCCCCAGGCCGACCAGGATGAGCCACATGAAAGGCACAAACAAGATCGGGAGCATGGACATCAGAGGCAAAGACCCAGGAATTATCTTCCTGAGCATAACCCTTCCACTTAACCAGATACTGGAGTTTCCGTCTTGAAACACGAGAATCCAAAATCTTCTCCACAATATACTCCAACTCCCCCTAAACCAAAACCGGGGCAGGAGGGTCAACAGAAGGAACCATAGGTGCCACGTATCTCCGCAACAATGACCTATGGAATACGTTATGTATGGAAAAAGAATCTGGAAGGGTCAGATGAAAAGACACAGGATTAAGAACCTCAGAAATCCTATACGGACCAATGAAACGAGGTTTAAACTTAGGAGAGGAAACCTTCATAGGAATATGACGAGAAGATAACCAAACCAGATCCCCAACACGAAGTCGGGGACCCACACAGCGTCTGCGATTAGCAAAACGTTGAGCCTTCTCCTGGGACAAGGTCAAATTGTCCACTACCTGAGTCCAAATCTGCTGCAACCTGTCCACCACAGTATCCACACCAGGACAGTCCGAAGACTCAACCTGTCCTGACGAGAAACGAGGATGGAACCCAGAGTTGCAGAAAAATGGCGAAACCAAGGTAGCCGAGCTGGCCCGATTATTAAGGGCGAACTCAGCCAAAGGCAAAAAGGACACCCAGTCATCCTGATCAGCAGAAACAAAATATCTCAGATATGTTTCCAAGGTCTGATTGGTTCGTTCGGTCTGGCCATTAGTCTGAGGATGGAAAGCTGAGGAAAAAGACAAGTCAATGCCCATTCTACCACAAAAGGCTCGCCAAAACCTCGAAAAAAACTGGGAACCTCTGTCAGAAACGATATTCTCTGGAATGCCATGTAAATGAACCACATGCTGGAAGAACAATGGCACCAAATCAGAGGAGGAGGGCAATTTAGACAAGGGTACCAAATGGACCATCTTAGAAAAGCGATCACAGACCACCCAAATGACTGACATCTTTTGAGAAACGGGAAGATCTGAAATAAAATCCATAGAGATATGTGTCCAAGGCCTCTTCGGGACTGGCAAGGGCAAAAGCAACCCACTGGCACGAGAACAGCAGGGCTTAGCCCGAGCACAAATCCCACAGGACTGCACAAAAGTACGCACATCCCGCGACAGAGATGGCCACCAAAAGGATCTAGCCACTAACTCTCTGGTACCAAAGATTCCAGGATGACCAGCCAAGACCTAACAATGAACCTCAGAGATAACTTTATTCGTCCACCTATCAGGGACAAACAGTTTCTCCGCTGGACAACGATCAGGTTTATTAGCCTGAAATTTTTGCAGCACTCGCCGCAAATCAGGGGAGATGGCAGACACAATTACTCCCTCTTTGAGGATACCCGCTGGCTCAGATACACCCGGAGAGTCGGGCACAAAACTCCTAGACAGAGCATCCGCCTTCACATTTTTAGAGCCCGGAAGGTATGAAATCACAAAGTCAAAACGGGCAAAAAACAACGACCAACGAGCTTGTCTAGGATTCAACCGCTTGGCGGACTCGAGATAAGTCAAGTTCTTATGATCAGTCAAGACCACCACGCGATGCATAGCTCCTTCAAGCCAATGACGCCACTCCTCGAATGCCCACTTCATGGCCAGCAACTCTCGGTTGCCCACATCATAATTTCGCTCAGCAGGCGAAAACTTCCTGGAAAAGAAGGCGCACGGTTTCATCACTGAGCAATCAGAACCTCTCTGCGACAAAACAGCCCCTGCTCCAATCTCAGAAGCATCAACCTCGACCTGGAACGGAAGCGAAACATCTGGTTGACACAACACAGGGGCAGAAGAAAAACGACGCTTCAACTCTTGAAAAGCTTCCACAGCAGCAGAAGACCAATTGACCACATCAGCACCCTTCTTGGTCAAATCGGTCAATGGTTTAGCAATACTAGAAAAATTGCAGATGAAGCGACGATAAAAATTAGCAAAGCCCAGGAACTTTTGCAGACTTTTCAGAGATGTCGGCTGAGTCCAATCATGGATGGCTTGGACCTTAACAGGATCCATCTCGATAGTAGAAGGGGAAAAGATGAACCCCAAAAATGAAACCTTCTGCACACCAAAGAGACACTTTGATCCCTTCACAAACAAAGAATTAGCACGCAGGACCTGAAAAACCGTTCTGACCTGCTTCACATGAGACTCCCAATCATCCGAGAAGATCAAAATGTCATCCAAGTACACAATCAGGAATTTATCCAGGTACTCTCGGAAGATGTCATGCATAAAGGACTGAAACACTGATGGAGCATTGGCAAGTCCGAATGGCATTACTAGATACTCAAAATGACCCTCGGGCTATTAAATGCAGTTTTCCATTCATCGCCTCGCTTAATTCGCACAAGATTATACGCACCACGAAGATCTATCTTGGTGAACCAACTAGCCCCCTTAATCCGAGCAAACAAATCAGATAACAACGGCAAGGGGTACTGAAATTTAACCGTGATCTTATTTAGAAGGCGGTAATCTATACAAGGTCTCAGCGAACCATCCTTCTTGGCTACAAAAAAGAACCCTGCTCCTAATGGCGACGATGACGGGCGAATATGCCCCTTCTCCAGGGACTCCTTCACATAACTGTGCATAGCGGCGTGCTCAGGCACAGATAAATTAAACAATCTGCCTTTTGGGAACTTACTACCAGGAATCAAATTGATAGCACAATCACAATCCCTATGCGGAGGTAGGGCATCGGACTTGGGCTCATCAAATACATCCCGGTAATCAGACAAGAACTCTGGAACCTCAGAAGGGGTGGATGACGAAATTGACAGAAATGGAACATCACCATGTACCCCCTGACAACCCCAGCTGGACACCGACATGGATTTCCAATCTAATACTGGATTATGGACTTGTAGCCATGGCAACCCCAACACGACCACATCATGCAGATTATGCAACACCAGAAAGCGAATAACCTCCTGATGTGCAGGAGCCATGCACATGGTCAGCTGGGTCCAGTACTGAGGCTTATTCTTGGCCAAAGGCGTAGCATCAATTCCTCTCAATGGAATAGGACACTGCAAGGGCTCCAAGAAAAACCCACAATGCTTAGCATACTCCAAGTCCATCAAATTCAGGGCAGCGCCTGAATCCACAAATGCCATGACAGAATACGATGACAAAGAGCAGATCAAGGTAACGGACAGAAGAAATTTTGACTGTACTGTACCAATGGTGGCAGACCTAGCGAACCGCTTAGAGCGCTTAGGACAATCAGAGATAGCATGAGTGGAATCACCACAGTAGAAACACAGCCCATTCAGACGTCTGTGTTCTTGCCATTCAACTCTGGTCAAAGTCCTATCGCACTGCATAGGCTCAGGTTTAAGCTCAGGTAATACCGCCAAATGGTGCACAGATTTACGCTCACGCAAGCGTCGACCAATCTGAATGGCCAAAGACATAGACTCATTCAAACCAGCAGGCATAGGAAATCCCACCATGACATCCTTAAGGGCTTCAGAGAGACCCTTTCTGAACATAGCTGCCAGCGCAGATTCATTCCATTGAGTGAGCACGGACCACTTTCTAAATTTCTGACAATATAACTCTATCTCATCCTGACCCTGACAAAGAGCCAGCAAATTTTTTTCTGCCTGATCCACAGAATTAGGCTCATCGTACAGCAATCCGAGCGCCAGGAAAAACGCATCGATATTACTTAATGCAGGATTTCCTGATGCAAGAGAAAATGCCCAGTCCTGAGGGTCGCCACGCAAAAAAGAAATAATGATCAAAACCTGTTGAACTGGATAACCAGAGGAGCGAGGTTTCAAGGCCAGAATTAGTTTACAATTATTTTTGAAACTCAGAAACTTAGTTCTATCACCAAAAAACAAATCAGGAATAGGAATTCTTGGTTCTAACATAGATTTCTGATCAATAGTGTCTTGAATCTTTTGTACTCTTGCCGAGAGCTGATCCACACATGAAGACAGACTTCTAATGTCCATTGCTACACCTGTGTCCTGAACCACCCAAATGTCTAGGGGAAAAAAAAGGCAAAACACAGTGCAGAGAAAAAAAAATGGTCTCAGAACTTCTTTTTTCCCTCTATTGAGAATCATTAGTACTTTGGCTTCCTGTACTGTTATGATTAGGCAACTCAGTACCACAGTGAACATAGAGGTCAGAGCACATACAGTGATCTGACAATAATCCAAAAACATAGAACGAGCTCTGAGACGTGGGAACTCTGTTGACCGCAATCCCTAATCCTATCCAACAACACTAGAGGCAGCCGTGGATTGCGCCTAACGCTACCTATGCAACTCGGCACAGCCTGAGAAACTAGCTAGCCTGAAGATAGAAAATAAGCCTACCTTGCCTCAGAGAAATACCCCAAAGGAAAAGGCAGCCCCCCACATATAATGACTGTGAGTAAGATGAAAAGACAAACGTAGAGATGAAATAGATTAAGCAAAGTGAGGCCCGACTTTCTGAACAGAGCGAGGATAGGAAAGGTAACTTTGCGGTCAACCCAAAACCCTAAAAACCACGCAAAGGGGGCAAAAAGACCCTCCGTACCGAACTAACGGCACGGAGGTACACCCTCTGCGTCCCAGAGCTTCCAGCAAACAAATAGATAAGCTGGACAGAAGAAAAGCAAACAAAATAGCAAAGGAAAACTTAGCTATGCAGAGCAGCAGGCCACAGGAACGATCCAGGAGGAAAACAAGTCCAATACTGGAACATTGACAGGAAGCCAGGATAAAAGCACTAGGTGGAGTTAAGTAGAGCAGCACCTAATGACCTCACCACATCACCTGAGGGAGGAAACTCAGAAGCCGCAGTACCACTTCCCTCCACCAACGGAAGCTTACAGAGAGAATCAGCCGAAGTACCACTTGTGACCACAGGAGGGAGCTCTGCCACAGAATTCACAACACAGACCTCTGCATATTTGGGTCCGGCCAAACAGTTAAAAAAAAATTTGGGTTCGAACAGTACCCAGATTCCATTCAATCGAATGGAGGGCCCGACCCTGTAGTGGTGGCAAGTGAGGTTCATATTTGTGGGGTTGATGTCACCTTTGTATTGTCCAGTGATGTCAAGCCCACAGATTAGTAATGTAGAGACATCTATTAGATACTTATCCATTACTAATCCTATAGTTATATGGTAAATAAACACACACCCAGAATAAAGTCCTTTAATTGAAAGAATGACACAGACTCCTTTGATGAATCTTAATTAAACCATACTCACGTCATCGCCCATTCCATACAAGCCACCATCTCCTGTAATAAAACAAAAATAAAAAACAATATACCATACCTGTTCATCATTGTGTCCCACGCCGTAATCCATGTCTGGGGGATAAACAGTTTTCAACCTGGACGGTGCCAAGATGCGACCGTCCATGCTGAGAACCACTGGTGAATGAGATGCTGTGAGCACAGCATCAGTGAGCAGTGTTGACATCATCAAGGTTACCGTGGGTCACTGAGGCTGCATTCTCATCCGGGCCGAACTGCGGTTACCTCTGTGAGATCACAGCTAGCACAGTGAGAAAGTCACAAAGTTTGAGAAATTTCTCCAGGTGAACTCACACAGAGGTTTTTTCTCACTCCCTTCTCCACACATCTCCTAGTCATATCCCCTCAATCTCCACACAGTCCCCTCATCATAATCTTCCCCATGCAGCCCCACTCAAGTTACATCAACCCTTTCCAAAATGCATCCTCAGACAACTCACACTGAGTCCTGGGTCCTCATTCCCATCTGTACAAGGGTCCATTGTGCAGCCCCTCAGTCCTCTCCTCACAGGGCTCCATGGTGCAGCCTGTCATTTCCCTCCTCTCCAGCAGCTTAGCAGAGCACTGCTTCCTGCTATTTGGTCTTCACTGGAGTGAAGAAGGCTCCACCCCTTCCAGTGACATTATTCCCTCCAAAAATCAACTCTAGATGCCCCCGTGCTGTGTGTGCAGTTTCACAGTCTGTGATGGAGCCGGCTGTGCTGTGAGCGCGTTATTCCATACCCAGTGCTGGCGGTCTGCACTGCTCAATGATGTGAGGTGAGCACTTCCTCATCACCTGCTGCTGACACTTTTATTGATCACATCGAGCACTCCGCAGCTGAGAGAGCGGTGGGTGCAATGAGATCAATAGAAGCTGCAGCAGCAGCAGGTGATGAGAAAGCGCTCACTGCACATCACTTGTTGCTGAGCAGTGCAGATGGCCTGCTGGCATCGGGATAGAATAAAGCCTCAGCGCTCAGTGCATGTGATCAGAATACAGGGCAGAGCAGGCAAATGAAGGAGGCAGGAGTCGTGGTGCTGGCCAGGGGGTGGGCCCATCAAAGGATTCTCCGGTTTCCCGGTGGGCCAGTCTGACCCTGTATACATCTGCTATGTGCCCTGCTGGTTATTCCGCTCCATCAGTCTTGACTACCTTGCCTCTCTTTATTACCAATCAGTCGCACTTCTCCAGTTTGAAGGGCATCCCGATGTCTTCACTGTAGATACTTGTCAGGTGGATCAATGAATTGATGTCTTGTTCGTTTTTCACATACAGCTTGATGTCATGCATGCAGAGGAGGTGGCTAATGGTGCTTCCACTCTTGAACTTGTATCCATAGCCAGACTTTGGAATTATCTGACTGAGGGAGTTCAAGCTTATGCAAAACAGCAATGGGGACAGAGAATCACCTTGGTACAGTGGGGGAAATAAGTAATTGATCCCTTTGCTGATTTTGTAAGTTTGCCCACTGACAAAGACATGAACAGTCTATAATTTTAAGGGTAGGATAATTTTAAGGGTAGGTTAATTTTAACATTGAGAGATAGAATATCAAAAATAAAATCCAGAAAATCACATTGTATAAATTGTATTAATTTATTTGCATTTTGCAGTCAAAAATAAGGATTTGATCCCTCTGGCAAACAAGACTTAATACTTGGTGGCAAAACCCTTAGTAAGCACAGCAGTCAGATGTTTTTTGTAGTTGATGATGAGGTTTGCGCACTTGTCAGGAGGAATTTTGGTCCACTCCTCTTTGCACATCATCTCTAAATCCTTTTGAGATTTTGAGGTTGTCGTTTGGTAACTCGGAGCTTCAACTCCCACCATACGTTTTCTATGGGATTAAAGTTTGGAGACTGACCACTCCATGACCTTAATGTGCTTCTCTTTGAGACACTTCTTTGTTGCCTTGGCTGTATGTTTTGGGTCATTGTCTTGCTGGAAGATCCAGCCACAACCCATTTTTAATGTTCTGGTGGCGAGAAGGAGGTTGTCACACCGAATTTTATGGTACTTGGCTCCATTCATTCTCCCACTGATGCGTCATAGGCAGCATTTCTCTTCCTCCTGACTGTTTGAGGTTGAAGACAGGTGTCTTTTATACTGATAACAAGTTCAAACAGGTGCCATTACTACAAGTAATGAGTGGAGGACAGAGGAGCCTCTTAAAGAAGAAGTTACAGGTCTGCGAGAGCAAGAAATCTTGCATGTTTTTAGGTGACCAAATACTTATTTTCCACCATAATATGCTAAATAAATCTTGCCAAATCAAACAAGATGACTTTCTGGATTTGTTTTCTCAATTTTGACTCTCATAGTTCTGGTTTACCTATGATGTCAATTACAGGCCTATCTCATCTTTTTAAGTGGGAGAACTTGCACAATTGGTGGTTGACTAAATACTTTTTTCCCCACTATATATATATATATATATATATATACTAGATGGTGGCCCGATTCTAACACATCGGGTATTCTAGAATATGCATGTCCACGTAGTATATTGCCCAGCCACGTAGTATATTGCCCAGTGACGTAGTATATTGCCCAGCCACGTAGTATATTGCCCAGCCACGTAGTATATTGCCCAGTCACATAGTATACTGCCCAGCCACGTAGTATATTGCCCAGCCACGTAGTATATTGCCCAGCCACATAGTATATTGCCCAGCCACGTAGTATATTGCCCAGCCACGTAGTATATTGCCCAGCCACGTAGTATATTGCCCAGCCACATAGTATATTGCCCAGCCACACAGTATATTGCCCAGCCACGTAGTATATTGCCCAGTCACGTAGTATATTGCCCAGCCACGTAGTATATTGGCCAGTCACGTAGTATATTGCCCAGCCACGTAGTATATTGCCTAGCCACGTAGTATATTGCCCAGTCACGTAGTATATTGCCCAGTCATGTATTGCCCAGCCACATAGTATATAGCACAGCCCACGTAGTACAGTATATTGCCCAGTCACGTAGTATATTGCCCAGCCACATAGTATATAGCAGAGCCACGTAGTTTATTGCCCAGTCACGTAATATATTGGCCAGCACAGAGCCACGTAGTATAGAGACTTAAAAAAACAAAAACATATACTCACCTATAGCCCGTTGAAGTCCTGCTATACTCACCATCCGCCACCTTTGCCGCTCCTCGCCACGTTCCCGGGACCGCTCTATTGCAAGCGGTAGCTTGCGGTCCTAGGGCTGGTGTGAACAGGACCTATGGTGACGTCGTGGTCACATAACCGTGACGCCACGGCAGGTCCTTGTCGCACACCTGCCCTGGGACGGGACCGGAAGCTGCCGCTTGCAATGGAGCGGTCCCGGGAGCGTGGCGAGGAGCGAGAAAGGCGGCGGAGGGTTAGTATTGCAGGTTTTTATTTTTTTTTAATTTTTAACATGCTATGCAGCATCAATAGTAAAAATAGGTCATGTTAAAAATAATAATAGAAAAAACCTGCTATACTCACCATCCGCCGCCTTTCCCGCTCCTCGCCACGCTCCCCGGACCGCTCCATTGCAAGCGGCAGCTTCCGCTCCCAGGGCTGGTGTGTGACAAGGACCTGCCGTGACATCACGGTCATGTGACCACGACGTCATCATAGGTCCTGCTCACACCAGCCCTGGGACCGCAAGTGGCAATGGAGCGGTCCGGGAGCATGGCGAGGAGCGGGAAAGGCGGCGGATGGTAAGTATAGCAGGACTTCCAACGGGCTTTCGGAAGGTGAGTATATGTTTATTTATTTTTTAAGTCTCTATACTATGTGGCTCTGTGCTGGCCAATATACTACGTGGCTGGGCAGTATACTACGTGGCTCTGCTATATACTACGTGACTGGGCAATATACTATGTGGCTGGGCAATATACTGCGTGGCTCTGCTATATACTACATGGCTGGGCAATATACTACGTGGCTGGGCATTATACTATGTGGCTCTGCTATATACTACGTGGCTGGGCAATATACTACGTGGCTGGGCAATATACTACATGGCTCTGTTATATACTATGTGGCTGGGCAATATATTACGTGACTGGGCAATATACTACGTGACTGGGCAATATACTACGTGGCTGGGCAATATACTATGTGGCTGGGCAATATATTACGTGACTGGGCAATATACTACGTGACTGGGCAATATACTACGTGGCTGGGCAATATACTATGTGGCTGGGCAATATAGTACGTGGCTGGGCAATATACTACGTAACTGGGCAATATACTATGTGGCTGGGCAATATACTATGTGGCTGGGCAATATACTACGTGACTGGGCAATATACTACGTGGTTGGACAATATACTACGTGGCTGGGCAATATACTACGTGACTGGGCAATATACTACGTGGCTGGGCAATATACTACGTGACTGGGCAATATACTACGTGACTGGGCAATATACTACGTGGTTGGACAATATACTACGTGGCTGGGCAATATACTACGTGACTGGGCAATATACTACGTGGTTGGACAATATACTACGTGGCTGGGCAATATACTATGTGACTGGGCAATATACTACGTGGCTGGGCAATATACTATGTGGCTGGGCAATATAGTACGTGGCTGGGCAATATACTACGTAACTGGGCAATATACTATGTGACTGGGCAATATACTACGTGGTTGGACAATATACTACGTGGCTGGGCAATATACTACGTGACTGGGCAATATACTACGTGGTTGGACAATATACTATGTGGCTGGGCAATATACTACGTGACTGGGCAATATACTACATGGCTGGGCAATATACTATGTGGCTGGGCAATATAGTACGTGGCTGGGCAATATACTACGTAACTGGGCAATATACTATGTGGCTGGGCAATATACTACGTGGCTGAGAAATCTACTACGTGACTGGGCAATATACTACGTGGTTGGACAATATACTACGTGGCTGGGCAATATACTACGTGGTTGGACAATATACTACGTGGCTGGGCAATATACTACGTCACTGGGCAATATACTACGTGACTGGGCAATATACTACGTGGTTGGACAATATACTACGTGGCTGGGCAATATACTACGTGGTTGGACAATATACTACATCACTGGGCAATATACTACGTCGCTGTACAATATACTACGTAGACATGCATATTCTAGACTACCTGATGCGTTAGAATCGGGCCACCATCTAGTGACCTCATAAAGGTACAGTGCTCTGAATAGTAAAAATTAGCCCGGTCATTAATGTGCAATCCACCCTCGGGGGTTAATTGATCTAGCTGTTTCTTCACATGACAATGAACCATAGTGATTTAGAAGAATTGTAATCTACTCTAAAACTCCAGATTATGATCCAGTGGAGTGTCTCATCCGCCGACTATGTGCAGATCAGGAGGGATTCCTTAGTAGTGTCAGTGCCTGGGATTGCAATGTGTTAACAAGCAGCAGCAGCAGCGCAGGCAGCAGAGCAGGCAGCAGAGGCAGCAGGCGTGGCCGGCACAGGCGATGAGCAGGAGGGGGCTGGCTGCTATATAACTAGTGATTGGGATCAGAGTGCACAATCCCACCAAGTGACTATGAGAGAGGATTGCTGCACAGTGGTTCAGTGCTTACCATCACTGCTGGACAGGGAAAGCCAATGCACGGACTAGCTGAAATATGCTGGGGCTCCACAACAGCTGAACGGCTATTCTGCAAGCTACCTGGACGAGAGAGCGCCATCCTTTCCTTATGAAGAAGACAAAAGTAAGTAGCTACAAAGTAACATCTAGCAGAGGTGCTGCAGCAGCTGTCCCAGTCTCCATACTAGTGTGTGTTCCTGCAGCAGGGGTTAATCACCTGTGTCTCTGCAGCAGGGGTTAATTACCTGCAGTCGGGGCAGCGGAGCCTCCGGAGGAGCCATACAAGGAGCAGTGGGACACCTGGAGCTGGGTGGCCGCTGTCCAGCCATTGCACTGGTGCTCTGCCATAAGACGCAGGGGATTTGTCCCTTTTCCCATGGAAGGACAGTCTTGTTGCTATTTGCTGCTGTTTTGAGCTTTATCTGGCTTCCATCCTACTGCAAATCCTTGCTGCTTAGGGTTCACTTGGATGCAGTCACACATTGCAGCAGCACTTAATATAGTGATTTCTAATCTGCAAATATTAATTGCCCAACAATTTATTATTCTGCATTGCTTGTATAGCGCTTTACACACAATATCGGCACTGTCCCCATTGGGGCTCACACTCTACATTCCCCATCAGTATGTCTTGGGAGTGTGGGAGGAAACCCACCCAATCACAGGGAGAACACACAAACTTCTTAAAGCTGGTGTCCTTGGTGGGATCTAAACCCAGGACCCCAGTGCTGTGAAGCAACAGTGCTAACCACTGGGGAACCATGCTGCCCCACCTCCAAGGGCATCTGCAGCCCCCATGGCAGGCACCAATGTACCAGGAGGGATGGATCGATTTGGTTGCAGTTATACTATTATTATTATTATTATTATTATTATTTATTTATATAGCACCATTGATTCCATGATACAGGGTGATAAACCCTTGAAATAAAGTAGCGATACGTCGTGTGACCTTTTACTTCTGTATTGGTTCGCCAGAAGTTGTCACCAATTTACATTTGCCTTGTGGCCCTGTATGGATTTTTTAATTACCATGTCAGAAGTTTCCAGGAATGTTGAGATTTGACACCCAGAGGTCAATAAATTAGAACTTTCAGGGTGTTCCCGTGTTGTAGTTTACGAGTATACTGAAGCTATGACTGTCTTGCAATCTTTACAGCTTTATCCATACTCATGTGGGCGTTCATGGGCAGCGGAATAGTAATTGCAGCCACTGACAAACTTTTACAGCCAGTAATGATACATTTTCTTCTTCATTGTGCGCAGTAATGGGTCTTTATTTGGTGTAAAGTGGCTATAAACCTATGACTGCACCCAGTGTTTTCTTTTTTTTTATTATCCTAGTGTAACAGACTACAGATTGTAGTTTTGTAAATCTGGTAATAAAGCATTATATGTTTATTCTGCGTTCTTGCTGCATTAACGCTCCCGATATGAAGCTTCAGCCCTATCCAATGTCAGGCAGGATGGCTTTGTGTCTGACAGCTCCTCTACAGGCAGGGCTCTGCTTCCCCGTGATTTAGTGCAGGATCTGAGGTTTACTGTGATGTCTGTCAATAGGAGGCTGACAGCCCAGTCTGATGTCCCTGTGTGCACAGTGCTCTGAATAAAACTATCAGCAAGGCCATCCCTGTAAAAGCGTCTACTCTGCAGGTATTCGATTAAATAAACAGGGAAATGCCAGTCCTCCAGTCTACAGAGTGTACTAGCACCATTCACATTTCCTGGCTGATAAGACTTTCTGTCCAACAATCATATCTGGATTCTACAGGTTCCACATCCAAGACTATTGAATCTACCCTGGATTTATAGAGCCTACTAGTAATGAGTTACATGACTTTATAATACTTGAACAAGCATTAGCGCAGAATGACTTTGAAGTAGGATAGGATTAAAGGTTGTGCATTTACATATGAAACTTTGCCAGGGTTAGCATCAAAGTAGGAATGTGCAGAGGTGAGAGGTACAATTCACCTCCGGTCTATAATGACCAAAAAATATCTTCTGTCCCACATCTGGTGGGTGACCTCGTGAGTACAATGAGTTAAAACGCCCTTGGTTGAGCCCATAGAAGTTATCAGTTCGCAAAGTCATAGGTTCTTTTTCATGTCCTTGTAGAGATTATTGCAATATCCTGAATGATTGCCTTTGCTAAATCTTCCTAGTAGAACCGATAGGCGGTATAGTCATAGACAAAGCTGATACACGTACTATATAACTAACTAGTAGCCCTAAAATAGTCTATCAACTAAGGATATGGAAGGAATGCCTAATGCTAAATTTTCTTCTGATAGCTAGGCTTATGTAACCAAGGCATAGTCCTATCGTGGTGAAACACCTAAGCCCATGTAAGACACCACTAGTCCTAGCATGTATCAGCTTTCTGTAAACTACTACTGCACGCCATTGTATTGGCAATGCTTATGTTATGAACTACTTTCCCAGAGTTGTGAATCAGCTAATCTCAAGTAAGGAGCTAGGGTGCAGCTGGTCCAGTAAGCCTATGTGAGGAACTAGTAGTCCTAGACTGGTGGATTAGCCAAGCCTAAGCGAGGACCTATTTTCATAGACTGGTATATCATCAAAGCCTACGTCAATGTATGCCCACTGTTCTGAAGTCCGTACCATAGACTATGTCCCTTCTGGATCTGCCCTGTGAATGAGAAGCAACTTATGTAACATTGACTATTCTTGTATTAGAGGTTCTCAGACTTGTCACGGAAGAAAACATATGGCGCAAATCACTTGGGTGTGGTATTAACAGGAAAATAAGTTTCAATGGAACTTTATTTCGTAAATGAATCAATAACCTCCTACTGCTATTATCTGAACTAATTAGCTACTAGGATGTGTTTAATAAACAGGCCCATCCCATAGTTGGTCCATCTTGTACTGCTTGGCCGCATAGATAGATTACAACAGCATCAGCAATGGGAAGATACGAGTCACCTTGTGGCTCACTGAACTTGTTCTTACTCGGTAAAGAACTTGTAAACTGTCTCCGTTCAATAAATGTCTCCTGTAGTCAACTTGACATTGCCGAGGTTGTCGCCGATTGTCAGATTTACTAATAGTGATAATATTTTAATACTCCATCTCCCACAGAAGCATGGCTTTTACTTTCTTGCAACCATCCAGCTTAGAATTCTCCTTGTGACCTTTGCTAGATACGTGCTTCACCGTACATTTGGTATGCAAAATGTTTAGTCTCACTGTCATCCTTTAACACAGGTACCTTGTATGAGATGTTCAAGCATGTTGTATATACCATGTCATATCCTTAAGCTTGTGGGACAAGCCAGAGACCTAATTTTTCCTAAGAAGTCTACAATTGAGGTCTGAGAGCCTCACCATTCAGCATGGATGTACTTGTTCTCTACTTTTATTCTTAAAATATTTATAGTCTGCAGAAATATCAATACTGGAGAACACATATGAGGGAGATTTGCATTTTTAATGGCCATTTCTTTATAATTGGGTTTTCCTTATACCATTAAGGCGCTATTCCCAGTAGTCTGCAACATGATGCACTGTGGCTGAAGTCATCTATGAAGAGTGTAGACCTCCCCTGTCTTGTCAAACAATAGAGAGCGCTGTATCTATAGGAAATTTCTTAACCAGGAGCAGGTCTTCACCAGAAGAGGACATACTGGTCTCATAAAGTGCAGTCCAGGAAAACTCTGTAAAATGCCTCCTGCTGAGCTGGAATGTGATAATGTGGCAGACGTTACTCCACACATGTCCTCAGTACGTGGTCGAAGAGCCTCTTTGGTGCCTCAGAGCAATCTCCTAAAGAGTATTCCCATATGATCAGATCGAAATAGATAGTTGAGTATTTATGCTCTCCCCTTTTCTCTTTATGTATTCTAAGATTTTGCAGCCACCCATGTGCGTCTGTCAACAATTATACCATATCCATGCGACATGTCTGGCTAAACTGCTTTATGTTGTCAAAATCGGGGTAGACAGAAAATATTGGGATCTGCACTGAGGAGCTTTTTACAATATGCCGTGTTATTAATAAAGGAAGCGTTGGCCAAGCTTAAGTGTTCTACATTGCGTGCCTGCCACTAGGACAAAAGGGTGAGGCTCTCACTTGGCATTCTGCTATTTACAAAATTTTCTATGTTTTGGAAATGAAGAACCACTTAGTAATGATCTGAACAAAAATATGTAGAATATATTTACCGTAGAAGCTGTTGGTTTTCTTTTTTGTTTTTTTGTTTTTGTATATGTTTAGGCGTAATTGTTAAAGACTCAGTAACCATTATATAAATGGTACTCAAGCCTTTTATGTGCTGGCCCATTAAAGTTGCCCCAGGAATTCTTCTATTGTGCTGATACACCCATGACTTTTCAACTCCTTGCTCATTTGCATAAGATGCTTATCATGTCTAAGTACAAGATAATTAATTGTAAATGTTTAGTGTGGCAATGACTAATCCTTACTGAAGGTAGGATATTTCACTGTTTCTAGGTTTCCATTAAAAAAGATACCTATAAAACCTGATTATTTTTTTTGACTGGTGAATTGACCTTTTAAACTGGGTTGTCAAACCTGCCTGACTCCCACCCTAGATCTATTCTCTGCTGCTGTAATCCAAATCTGTTATTTTCTTGTGAGATTATGATGCCTAAGGGTATATAAACTTTTATCTATATTTTTTTTTTTATATAATGGCTTTGTATACAAGGAAAAAAATGTAGATCGTTAGGTTGAAATGTAAAACTCGCTTGTGAATATAAATCCTTTAACCCACATTTATTGTTCAAGCGGCATTGTTCAAGGGACATGATGAGAAGATGTATTAATGCTGCTTAACCCAACCAACAGGTATCAAATGTCCTCGCCTGACGCTTCCTATGCTAACACAAACACAATGAAAGAACCAAACGAATTCATCAATTCAAGGGAAAAAGCATAGTTTTCCATGTGCTACTTCTGGGAAGTCATGGGAGAGCAATTCAGAAGTATATTGACTAAAATTGTAGCAAATTTTGCAAGAATTTCTCACATTGAGGCAACAATACACATTCATTTTTCATGCAACGGCTTAGGCTTCTTTCACACTTCCTTCGGTACGGACCGTCCTGAAGCGTCGGCGCGACGTACCGACGGAAGTGTTTTCTTTCACATTTCCGTCTGCGTTGCCCATCAGGAAAGATCGTGAGGGCGATATTTCCTGCCGGGCATGCGCAGTGCAAAACACTGGATGCGACGTACGGAAAAACGTCCCCTTGACCGTTTTTCTGAGACGACGGTCCACCAAAACCCAACGAATCCAGTGCACGACGGATGCGATATGTGACCATACGTCGAGATCCGTCGGCAATACAAGTCTATGTAAATTTGCAGGATGCGTTTTTTTACCAAAACGACGCATTGTGAGGGATCCAAATAAACGGAAATGTGAAAGTAGCCTTAGGTTCGCAATGGCTGAAACCTTTTTTTTTGGGGGGGACTGACTTTCTAGTTATATATGCTTATGATTAGATTGCAAGTAAAGGTGTACACATCTTATAGGGGTTTTATTTAGAATTCTTGAGTGCCAATCTGCATGTTCATATTAAAAAGTAATAGTCTTCCACTCACGTCCAAGCAGGCTCGGACTGGCCCATAGGGTAACAGGGCAATCTTTGGTGGGCCCCCAACCCCACTGTATGGGCAGTACATGGCATAATTCACTTGATTCACTGCATACAGAAAAAAAGCAGCATCTCATCATTCATTCCCCAAACTATCCAGTTTATTATTATATATACATATAGGTCAATTTGTGAATGAGGTAAAAAGTAGCCCCACCTTCAAAGTCAATGTTACTAGTGGGCCCTTTGCGCCCCAGTCTGACACTGCGTCCAATCGTCGACTCTCGATCACAGCTCCCAGTTTTTATTTAGACTGTCCTCCGTGTCAGTGGTGATGTCACAGCTACGTCTCCGTTGACCGTTTAGGCCAATAACTGTGTTCACACACTCAAGTCATTGACATGAGTAGAGCCCAGTAATTGGCTGCAGTGGTCAAGCGAGCTGTAGTTGTGACATCACCACTGCAGTCTGTCAACAAAATACTTGGAGCAGAAGCGTCACAGGAGCAAGGGAGGGTATGTAGGGTAGCGGTTATTATTTTCAATGTGTGTGTGCTAATTTTAAAGTTTTATAAATGGGAAACTCCTTTAACCTTGTAAGATTTTTTTTTTTGTATTAATGATAAAATTAGCTCATTTATAATATGTTGAGACATGTTATGAGCTGTGATCATTTCAACACTTAATTCCTACTCTAATATCAGGTGAGAAGTCTTCTGTTATGGTGAGTGAAATGCAAATTTTGTACCTGGGCCCCTTTTCCCTCCATCTTCCATGCACCATTTATTAGACTGATATCTAGCAAAGCCCCTGGTTGTTACTAATTATAGCTAATCAGAGTAATTATCCTCTTGGAGAATTGACTGAGAAGACCATATTTGATGATTTGCTTAAGGGTACCGTCACACAGTGCAATTTTCATCGCTACGACGGTACGATCCGTGACGCTCCAGCGTCGTAACAATATCGCTCCAGCGTCGTAGACTGCTGTCACACTTTGCAATCTACGACGCTGGAGCGATAATTTCATGACGTATGTGCGATGTAGAAGCCGTTGGTTACTATGCGCACATCGTATACGATATATGTTACACCATGCAATCATGCCGCCACAGCGGGACACTAGACGACGAAAGAAAGTTTCAAACGATCTGCTACGACGTACGATTCTCAGCGGGGTCCCTGATCGCAGGAGCGTGTCAGACATTGCGATATCGCTCGAACGTCACGAATCGTGCCGTCGTAGCGATCAAAATTTCACTGTGTGACGGTACCCTAACCCTGTTGTAGATGTGATGCCTTGAAGCAATGGTTACCTTAAGGCCACTGAACACATTAAAGGGAACCTATAATTAGCAAATGACCTATTGTTTGAATCAGGTTTTTGTATTGAACGTATTTTTTGAATGTTTTCAATTGTTATCTTCATATCACTTATTAAAAAATAAAATGAGTAATCTTGCAATTTTCACACGGACAACTGGAGCTTTTTTAGACATGTACTTCCTGCCCTTCCTTACAGGAAGAGTACTCATCAAATTCTAAATTAACAAAGGCAGGATCCCAATAAGAGGTAACACCTCTGTAAATACCAGATCTGTTAAATAGCCATCCATTTTTCGATCTGGTGAAGCAAAAAAAGGATCCTTTTCATATGAAAGAAAGACGGATGGCTAATTAACGGATTCGTTTTCCACAGACTTCAATGTAAAAAAAAAAAAACGGATCCTGTTGAAGTTCCTTTTTATACAGTTACATAGTTATGTAGGTTGAAAAATGACCTAGGTCCATCAAGTTCAACCTTTCTCCACCACCAATTTGTTTCTAGATCCATTCTATCAGATAATTACTGGACCTATGAACATAGCCTTGATAGCTTCAAAGGTAGGTGGAAGTGCTTGCTGCGCTCAAGGCTGTGTCCCGGTTATATGTAACCCAGTGCATGGTGAATGTCAGTCAATGGATGTTTAAATTCACAGAAATTAAAGATGCACCACTTTGGGTAAAAGTTTTTATCCAAACTTTTGTATGTTTACTTTCTGTTGATTCTTGATAATCGTGAAATTTAAACAGTGGCAATTATCTTATGAATGAGGAAAATGCTCATTCATCAGGTGAAATTATTAAACTTGCCTTAAAAAAAAAAATCATCCTTCTCGGCAGCGCATTTGTGCTGTGTAAACAGGATGGGTGCTGCGAAGAACAATCATAGTTTATGCATGGAAGTGTTGTCGACCTGTCTAATCAAGCTATTGAAGGGAATCTCTCAGTAGGCTCAACTCTCCTAAGCCGTCTATATGGACATGTAGGTCATAGAAAGTTGAATAAAATGATACCTTGATTTCTGCGATCCGTTGTCTTATTCCAGAGAAATCCACTGTTTTATTAATATGTAAATTAGGTTTTAAAATATCTGGTTCAGTCATGGATCTCTCCAAAGAATCTATCTCCAGAGCTTCTTTTAAGTGTAAGGGTACCGTCACACAGTGCAATTTTCATCGCTACGACGGTACGATCCGTGACGCTCCAGCGTCGTAACAATATCGCTCCAGCGTCGTAGACTGCTGTCACACTTTGCAATCTACGACGCTGGAGCGATAATTTCATGACGTATGTGCGATGTAGAAGCCGTTGGTTACTATGCGCACATCGTATACGATATATGTTACACCATGCAATCATGCCGCCACAGCGGGACACTAGACGACGAAAGAAAGTTTCAAACGATCTGCTACGACGTACGATTCTCAGCGGGGTCCCTGATCGCAGGAACGTGTCAGACATTGCGATCTCGTAACTATATCGCTCGAACGTCACGAATCGTGCTGTCGTAGCGATCAAAATTGCACTGTGTGACGGTACCCTAAGGGGGAATTACTAGTGTGTGACATGTAAATCAGGAGAGCAGACTTTCAGTCATTACATGTCTCACACTGTTAATGTCCACTTTCATGTAAAATAATCTCCAGAGTCAGATTCTTGGGAGATCTATGTCTGTCCGATAAATCTTAACAGCTCATTTCCATATTGAGAATAATATGGATTTCTCTAGAATTAGACATCAGCGCTCATATCGAGGTGTCAGTTTATTCAGCTTTCTATGACCTACAATCCCATATGGACATCTCAGGGGGATGATCCTTCTAACAGATTCCCTTTAAATGACCACCTATTGGCAGTGATGATCAGGCTGTTTAAATGCACCCTTCTTATTCCCCATTGAAAACACATTTGTGCAGGGCCTACCTGAGCGTACATGCAGTATGTATGGAGAGGTTAGGTGGAATAGCGATTGAATGAACCAGCATTCAGTTCAGCCTACAGCTATTCCAGGTGCATGGGTACCTTCACCACCATAAAGGGCACATTGTTTGTCTCCTATATACAGTGTACACAACCATTTTGGAGGTAAATCCCACATTCTACATATTCAGTTGTTGAGCTTACTTATGTTTGAAGTATAGGTCACATTATCATTCAATAATAGAGTATTAACCTGCTTCTTTTCTCAAAGAATTAGTTTGTCCACCTTTTTTGTAAAACCGGTCACTGTTATTTTAATTAGTAAGCTTTCTTGTCACCATCTGGATGAAAAAAAAAATGGAAATAACCAATCCATGACACTAGTTTTCTTTAAACCGCTAGCTACAGGTCCTTCTCAAAAAATTAGCATATAGTGTTAAATTTCATTATTTACCATAATGTAATGATTACAATTAAACTTTCATATATTATATATTCATTATCCACCAACTGAAATTTGTCAGGTCTTTTATTGTTTTAATACTGATGATTTTGGCATACAACTCCTGATAACCCAAAAAACCTGTCTCAATAAATTAGCATATTTCACCCATCCAATCAAATAAAAGTGTTTTTTAATAACAAACAAAAAAACCATCAAATAATAATGTTCAGTTATGCACTCAATACTTGGTCGGGAATCCTTTGGCAGAAATGACTGCTTCAATGCGGCGTGGCATGGAGGCAATCAGCCTGTGACACTGCTGAGATGTTATGGAGGCCCAGGATGCTTCAATAGCGGCCTTAAGCTCATCCAGAGTGTTGGGTCTTGCGTCTCTCAACTTTCTCTTCACAATATCCCACAGATTCTCTATGGGGTTCAGGTCAGGAGAGTTGGCAGGCCAATTGAGCACAGTAATACCATGGTCAGTAAACCATTTACCAGTGGTTTTGGCACTGTGAGCAGGTGCCAGGTCGTGCTGAAAAATGAAATCTTCATCTCCATAAAGCATTTCAGCCGATGGAAGCATGAAGTGCTCCAAAATCTCCTGATAGCTAGCTGCATTGACCCTGCCCTTGATGAAACACAGTGGACCAACACCAGCAGCTGACATGGCACCCCACACCATCACTGACTGTGGGTACTTGACACTGGACTTCAGGCATTTTGGCATTTCCTTCTCCCCAGTCTTCCTCCAGACTCTGGCACCTTGATTTCCGAATGACATGCAAAATTTGCTTTCATCAGAAAAAAGTACTTGGGACCACTTAGCAACAGTCCAGTGCTGCTTCTCTGTAGCCCAGGTCAGGCGCCTCTGCCGCTGTTTATGGTTCAAAAGTGGCTTTACCTGGGGAATGCGGCACCTGTAGCCCATTTCCTGCACACGCCTGTGCACGGTGGCTCTGGATGTTTCCACACCAGACTCAGTCCACTGCTTCCTCAGGTTCCCCAAGGTCTGGAATCGGTCCTTCTCCACAATCTTCCTCAGGGTCCGGTCTCCTCTTCTCGTTGTACAGCGTTTTCTGCCACATTGTTTCCTTCCAACAGACTTACCATTGAGGTGCCTTGATACAGCACTCTGGGAACAGCCTATTTGTTGAGAAATTTCTTTCTGGGTCTTACCCTCTTGCTTGAGGGTGTCAATGATGGCCTTCTTGACATCTGTCAGGTCGCTAGTCTTAAGGCCCCTTCACATTAAAGGGAACCTGTCACCTGAATTTGGCGGGACTGGTTTTGGGTCATATGGGCGGAGTTTTCGGGTGTTTGATTCACCCTTTCCTTACCCGCTGGCTGCATGCTGGCTGCAATATTGGATTGAAGTTCATTCTCTGTCCTCCATAGTACATGGCTGCACAAGGCAAGATTGCTTTGCGCAAGCGTGTACTATGGAGGACAGAGAATGAACTTCAATCCAATATTGCAGCCAGCATGCAGCCAGCGGGTAAGGAAAGGGTGAATCAAACACCCGAAAACTCCGCCCATATGACCCAAAACCAGTCCCGCCAAATTCAGGTGACAGAGTCCCTTTAAGCGACGCTGCAGCGATACCGACAACGATCCGGATCGCTGCAGCGTCGCTGTTTGGTCGCTGGAGAGCTGTCACACAGACCGCTCTCCAGCGACCAACGATGCCGGTAACCAGGGTAAACATCGGGTAACTAAGCGCAGGGCCGCGCTTAGTAACCCGATGTTTACCCTGGTTACCATGCTAAAAGTAAAAAAAAACAAACACTACATACTTACCTACAGCCGTCTGTCCTCCAGCGCTGCGCTCTGCTTCTCTGCTCTCCTCCTGTACTGTCTGGGAGCCGGAAAGCAGAGCGGTGACGTCACCGCTCTGCTTTCCGGCTCACAGACAGTACAGGAGGAGAGCAGAGCACAGCGCTGGAGGACAGACAGCGGTAGGTAAGTATGTAGTGTTTGTTTTTTTTTACTTTTAGCATGGTAACCAGGGTAAACATCGGGTTACTAAGCGCGGCCCTGCGCTTAGTTACCCGATGTTTACCCTGGTTACCAGTGAATACATCGCTGGATCGGTGTCACACACGCCGATCCAGCGATGTCAGCAGGAGTCCAGCGACGAAATAAAGTTCTGGACTTTCTTCAGCGACCAACGATCTCCCAGCAGGGGCCTGATCGTTGGTCGCTGTCACACATAACGATTTCATTAACGATATCGTTGCTACGTCACAAATAGCAACGATATCGTTAACAATATCGTTATGTGTGAAGGTACCTTTACCCATGATGGGGGTTTTGAGTAATGAACCAGGCAGGGAGTTTATAAAAGCCTCAGGTATCTTTTGCATGTGTTTAGAGTTAATTAGTTGATTCAGAAGATTAGGGTAATAGGTCGTTTAGAGAACCTTTTCTTGATATGCTAATTTATTGAGACAGGTTTTTTGGGTTATCAGGAGTTGTATGCCAAAATCATGAGTATTAAAACAATAAAAGACCTGACAAATTTCAGTTGGTGGATAATGAATATATAATATATGAAAGTTTAATTGTAATCATTACATTATGGTAAATAGTGAAATTTAACACTATATGCTAATTTTTTGAGAAGGACCTGTATATCATCCCCATTAATTTCCTAAAAGTTATTGGGAAGATGGCTGCATTGTTCCCATCAACTTCCTCTTGTACATACAGATTTATGGTAAAGAGAATCTCAACAAGGCTTCCAGTGGATTGGAAAATGCATTAAGTACTTTGTAAATACTCAATAATCTGGTGAATGCTTTGTGTGTAAAAGCTCTTATTCCCTTCAGAAAGCATGGTAATGGTTATTTAATAAGTATACAGCACAGGGCCACGTAGTATATTGCCCAGTGACGTAGTATACAGCACAGAGCCACGTAGTATATTGCCCAGTGACGTAGTATACAGCACAGAGCCACGTAGTATATTGCCCAGTGACGTAGTATACAGCACAGAGCCACGTAGTATATTGCCCAGCCACGTATGTCACAGGTTAAAAAATACAAAATAAACATACTCACCTTCCGAGGGAGCCCTTGTAGTCATGTCGCCTGTGTGCGGTGCACTCGGCAGCTTCCGGTCCCAGGGTTGGTAGTGCAGGACCCGTGATGACGACGCGGTCACATGACCGTGACGTCATGGCAGGTCCTTCTCATGCAGGCGCGCAGGACCTGTGATGAGGTCGCGGTCACATGACCGTGACATAATGGCAGGTCCTTGTCGCATACCACCCTTGCCAACCGGAACCTGCCGCTTGCATGGAGCGGTTACCAGAGCGTCGTGAGGAGCGGGAAAGGCGGCAGAAGGTGAGTATATAATGATTTTTTTTTTTTACTTATAACATTAGATCCTTTTACTATTGATGCTGCATAGGCAGCTTCAATAGTAAAAACTTGGTCACACAGGGTTAATAGCGGCGTAACGGAGTGCGTTACCCGTGGCATAACGCGGTCCGTTACCGCTGGCATTAACCCTGTGTGAGCGGTGACTGCGGGAAGTATGGAGCGGGCGCTGGGCACTGACTGCAGGGGAGTAGGGAGGGACTAATTGGACTGTGGTCATCGCTGATTGGTTGCGGCAGCCATGACAGGCAGCTGGCGAGACCAATCAGCGACTTGGATTCCATGACAGAGGCCGCGATCAATGAATATCCCTGACAGAAAGAAGGACAGACAGAAGGACAGACAAAGACGGAAGTGATCCTTAGACAATTATATAGTAGATATGCTATTCATATCAATATGTGCTATAAGTCTATCCGTTGTCACTAAATAAAAATCAACAAAAAGGTGAATGGTTTAGGAACAGATTGGGTAAATGTAGTTATTCCTGGTTCTTCGTTTAAATGTCACTCTTCCATGCTATTTTAGGCAGGAAAAAATCTTTAATCAACTCTTTGTGAATCCTAAGCAATGTACAATACTATAGAAATTAAGAACGACACATGGGATAATGTACAAATTGCCTCTTAAGAGAAAAAGAGGACTTGAACTCTATAACGCCACCTGTTGGAAGTAGCGATCCTACAAGTCACAATCAACCCTTTAACGAGTCTTGCAATATGACTTAGGATAAAAGCCATATTAGTTTCTCAATTCGCAGACATCGTGTTTCGGGCTCTTGGCCCTCATCAGTACGAAGCATGAGAACTGATGTGGCTACGTGAGAGGCTCCGGACAGAGGTCTAAGGGTACCGTCACACAGTGCAATTTTGATCGCTACGACGGCACGATTCGTGATGTTCGAGCGATATAGTTACGATCTCGCAGTGTCTGACACGCTCCTGCGATCAGGGACCCTGCTGAGAATCGTACGTCGTAGCAGATTGTTTGAAACTTTCTTTCGTCGTCTAGTGTCCCGCTGTGGCAGCATGATCGCATCGTGTAACAAAGGTGTGCACGATATTGTATACGATGTGCGCATAGTAACCAACGGCTTCTACATCGCAAATACGTCGTGAAGTTATCGCTCCAGCGTCGTGCATTGCAAAGTGTGACAGCAGTCTACGACGCTGGAGCGATATTATTACGATGCTGGAGCGTCACGGATCGTGCCGTCGTAGCGATCAAAATGCCACTGTGTGACGGTACCCTTAGGGGTAAGGTTTCTTCTTGTGGAGAGTGACATACCAGCTCTGGCTTGTCAAGGTAAGGAGGCTTATTCTCCGTGCAATGCTCCTTACCCCTTAGACCTCTGTCCAGAGCCTCTCACCTAGCCAAATCAGTTCTCATGCTTCTTACTGACGAGGGCCAACAGCCTGAAACACCGTGTCTGCGAATTGAAATACTAATTGTTTATGGGGTTGACTTGATATTACAACTGATCATTGTACTAAGGTTGGTTCTTGTATTCAAGTATTCTTTGCTCTGGTCATGTATTCATGTACTGATGGAGGTTCTGGTGACATACTAATGTAATGATGGTGGGTTTGTTGATGTAATCATGTACTAATGGTGGTTCTGGTGACATATTCAAGTACTGATGGTGGTTCTGGTTGATTATTTTTATATAGAAGCATAGTTCAATTTGCAAATTAGACTAATGTAATATTCTCATGTAGCTGAACAGCAATCCCTGAGTGTCAATGTTGGGCCTCATGCACAGAGCAGTATTTTTGATCAGTATTTCTATGCCAAAACAGGAGTGTCTCCAAAACACAGAACAGGTATCAGTTTTTCAATTACAGTTTTTCTCAGTAAAGGCCCCTTCACATTTAGCGACGCTGCAGCGATACCGACAACGATCCGGATCGCTGCAGCGTCGCTGTTTGGTCGCTGGAGAGCTGTCACACAGACCGCTCTCCAGCGACCAACGATGCCGGTAACCAGGGTAAACATCGGGTAACTAAGCGCAGGGCCGCGCTTAGTAACCCGATGTTTACCCTGGTTACCATGCTAAAAGTAAAAAAAAACAAACACTAGATACTTACCTACCGCTGTCTGTCCTCCAGCGCTGCGCTCTGCTTCTCTGCTCTCCTCCTGTACTGTCTGGGAGCCGGAAAGCAGAGCGGTGACGTCACCGCTCTGCTTTCCGGCTCACAGACAGTACAGGAGGAGAGCAGAGCACAGCGCTGGAGGACAGACAGCGGTAGGTAAGTATGTAGTGTTTGTTTTTTTTTACTTTTAGCATGGTAACCAGGGTAAACATCGGGTTACTAAGCGCGGCCCTGCGCTTAGTTACCCGATGTTTACCCTGGTTACCAGTGAAGACATCGCTGGATCGGTGTCACACACGCCGATCCAGCGATGTCAGCAGGAGTCCAGCGACGAAATAAAGTTCTGGACTTTATTCAGCGACCAACGATCTCCCAGCAGGGGCCTGATCGTTGGTCGCTGTCACACATAACGATTTCATTAACGATATCGTTGCTACGTCACAAATAGCAACGATATCGTTAACGATATCGTTATGTGTGAAGGTACCTTAAGTTCCACTCCTGGCTTTGGCATACAAACACTGATATGCAAAATACTGACTTGTGAATGAGGCCAAATGGGTGGACCCTCGGTATGCAAGTCTGATACTTAAGTCCCTACCTCCCCAGCATACATATTAGATGATTGTCAGCTGAATCTGTTGATAGACCAGAACAATTGAATATCGGAGGTTAAGGATCTGGCATATCTGATTCTTTTGTTCTCCCAGAATAGAAGCAGCTGCAGACATGACTGGTGGTAGCTGGATCATAGAGAACACTAAAGCAATTGTTCCCATATATAGCAGAGATGGCTAAAATGTTTGCTAGCCAAACGATCAGTTGAACCATCATTTGGCCAAAAGCCATTTAATGTGTATGACTGGTTTAGATCTACATAGTGCTGGTCAGGACTCCAGTCTCAGTTGTAGACTGAAAATTAGTTTTCACTAGAAAATTATATACAAACACACTGACATATGCAATTATCCCACAACTAAGTTAAAGACAACAATAGGACTGTCTTGTAGGCTAATATTGAGATTCATTGGTGTTGCTCTAAGGTTCTGCCAATAGACCGGTATCTCCTAATAGACAGCCACTATTCTGTGGACTTGTGTCATATCTAGCATTCTCTTATGTTCTGTAGTCTTACTGAAGGAGAGTTTGTTGTTTAGTTTGGCTAGAATATTACACCAGTTTTATTTTCTAAGGTTAGCTGTTTAGTGTTCATGTGTTTTCAATGGAGAAAGATGAGAGACGCACTGCCACTCTCCCGACAACTTATCTCACCTGAAAACAAGTTTAGCATCCATTGAAATTCCAATGGTCTGATCCTTCTGTCAAGGAGGAGTAGTTCCATATAAACATCAGATGTTTGGCTGTTCCCTCCAAATTCTAATTTAGAAGGGCGCCTTAAGTAGTAGAAGTAGTTGTCGAGAGAGCAGTTTTAGTCCATTTTATGACTGCCTAAGACCGCTCACTGCCATGCGTGGAAGCATGTTCTGCCGTGCCCTACCTGAAAGTTAAGATCGAATCAATTCTTACTTCATTGCCAAGTATAAGGGTAAGCAATTGCATTCTTTTGAAAGATGAATTGGCAGCAGCACTTCTCGCACTCCCACACAGATTTCAGCTAGTATAAAGCAAATGCTTTTCCCTCGAGTCATTCCCTACTTTGTAGCTGGAAAGGAAGCATCTGAAATCCATAGAGACAAATTTGACAGACACTATTACTCTACTTTTTACTGGCAATCGAAGCAAGCTGAATAAATTACTGTATATCACAGATGCATTCTTAAATACAGCACAGTTATATTACTGTGTAAATGTTAGTCTGAAAGCGAGACATAATTATGTTTTGTCATACTGTATTAATTTATTGTTGATCATTGATTTGCACTTATTCCAACTATTCTTGGAAAGGAATACTAAGCTTGAAAGAGGGCTAGACAAAGATAAAGATAAGACTAGGGTCACACAACCGTATTTTCTCTTGTTCGAGATAATCCGTCCGATTATGCTAATCACAATCTGATCAGAGTGTGATCAGTCTTTCTTGGATGTAGATAAGGCTACTTTCATACTAGCGTCGGAATCTCCCCGTCGCAATGCGTCGGGGAGAGATTCCGACGCTAGCGTTTAACGCATTGCACAACGGAGGCAGCGGATGCATTTCTCCGGCGCATCCACTGCCCCATTGTAATGTGCGGGGAGGTGGGGGCGAAGTTCCGGCCGCGCATGCGCGGTCGGAAAGAGTGGTCTGTCAGGAGCAAAAAACGTTACATGTAGCGTTTTTTGCTCCTAACGGTCCGCAGAAGCACGACGCATCCGTCGCACGACGGATGCGACGTGTGGCAATCCGTCGCAATACGTCGTCAATACAAGTCTATGGGGAAAAAACGCATCCTGCAAGCACTTTTGCAGGATGCGTTTTTTCTGCAAAACGACGCATTGCGGCGGATTGCAGTTAACGCTAGTGTGAAAGTAGCCTAAGATCTCTCTTCTGACAGTCTGTGAAAATCCAAGCACGGACATGTGCACAATCCCATAGAGTAACATTGATGCAAGTGCGATCTGATGTTTTGCCTGATCACGCCCGGACCGAAAATATGGTCATCTACACATGGACTTAGGTAATCAAATTTGAGAAAATCTCGTCACCATGGAATCTAGCAACCTTACTCCATATTTCATTGCCATTGTATATTATCAGCTATAAATTTACATGTCCGTTTCTCAAATCTTATTGTACGGTTTATCTTTTTCTGAAACTTCAATGAAAATTTACTGGACAATTTAAAGAAGGCAATTTTTTTTTTTCTTTTTTACACAATTTAGTGAGCGCTTAAGAATACTTGTAACTCTGACACTGCAAATATAAAGTGAAAGCTACTGAGCAAGGTTTCTTTTCAGGCTAATTAAAGGGAACATGTCACGTGGAAAGAAAAAACGCTATTAAGCTGCAGATGTGGGATTAATCTGCAGGTTAATAGCGATCTAACACCTTGCGGCGCCTGCACTTAGATCTCCACTGCTGGGAGAAAATTAACTTTATTTCCCCGCCCCATGGCATCGTTTGGGTTTCAGTCACGGGTTGGGACCTTCACGGGTTCAGTCACTGTTCTTTGTATAGAGAACAGTGGCTGTAAATGCACCTGTTGCACTGATAGACAGTCGGCCCTAATGCTGAGCTGCTGTCCATCAGTGACGGGAGGCTTGGTTATAGCTGGTTATAGCTGCCGCTTTCTACACTGAGCAGTGACTGAACACGTGCCAATGCAGTTTATTTGCTCCCGGCAGTGCGTCTCTAAGTGTGGGCACCGAGCATGTTCAGATTGCTATTTCACATGACATGTTCCCTTTAAGGGCATACAAAGCAGGGCCCTCACAGTATGGTCTTAATAAATATACCCTACTTGGTTGTTTCCCATTACTCTACCTTATGAATGGTTTGAAGGGGGTGGGGTCCAGATCCTTCTGTTGAGGCATGCATATGAAGTGGTGGTATGAACCAGGACAAAATGGCAGTCTCCTTTTTTACTTCTGTTATGAACGCATATTTTTCTTGATACGGGCATGGCTGAAAGAGTTGGCACCTTTGAAATTGTTCAGGAAGAATTATTTCTCCCAGAAAATTATTGCAATTACACTTGTTTCATTATACATTTTGTTTATTTCCTTTGTGTGTATTGAAACACAAAAAAACAGAGGGGAAAAAAAGGCAAATTAGGCACGCAACACCTCAAAAATGGGCCAGAAAAAAATTGTTGGCAACCTCAACTTATTTGTTTGCACACCCTTTGAAATAAATAACTGCAAATAATTTCTTTGTATAAACATCAACAAGCTTCTTACACCTCTCAACTGGAATTTCTTTTGCAAACTGCTCCAAGTTTCTCATATTTGAAGGGTGCCTTCTCCCACCGGCAATTCTAAGATTTTTCCACAGGTATTCAATGGACTCTATATCTGGACCAATGCTGGCACTTCAGCTCTCTCACGTGCTTTGTTTCCATTCATTGCTGGGTGCTTCTTAAAGTATGTTTTAGGTATTTTTTATCCTGCTGGAAGACTCATGACCTAAGACGCAAACTCAGCTTTTTGACACTGAGCACTACATTGCGGCCCAAAATCCTTTGTTAATCTTCAGATTTCATGCTGCCTTGAACAGTCAAGGCACCCAGTGCCAGTGGCAGAAACACAGCCCCAAAACATCTTTAAACCTCCACCGTATTTGACTGAAGGTACTGTGTTCTTTTCTTTGTAGGCCTTATTCTGTTTTCGGTAAATAGTAAAATGATGTGCTTTACCAAAATGCTCTATCTTGGTCTCATCTATCCATAACATGCTTTCCCAGATGGATTTAATCTTAAATAAATTTTGGCAAACTGCAGTCCAGCTCTATGGCTCTTTAACAACAGTGGTGCCCTCCTAGGTCTCCTGCGAGCTTGAATTTCTTAGGAAATTGATGGGGGCTGCTTATCCACCATCCAGACGATCTTGCATTGCAGCCTTTCATTAATTTTTTGTGCCATTCATGTCCAGGGAGATTAGCTACAGTGTCATGGGTCATAGACTTCTTGATTATGTTGCGCTCTGTGGACAAATTAACATCAAGTTCTCTGGAGATTGACTTGTAACCTTGAGATTGGAGATATTTTTCAACAATTTTGGTTCTCAAGTCCTCGGACAGTTCTCTTCCCCTCTTTTTGTTCTCAATGCTTAGTGTAGCACACACAATGTTAACATGGAGCCAACTTCTCCCCTTCTTATTTAGTTTCAGGTGTAATTTTTTTATTGCTCACACCTATTACCACAGGTGAGTTTGAACGAGCATGCTTGAAGCAAAGTTGTTTAGCTACAATTTTAGGAAGTTGCCAACAATTTTTTACATAAGATTTAGGGGGTTTGTGTGAAATTGTCTTTTTGTTACTGTTATTTTTGTGGTGTTCAAATACACGGAAAAAATATAATCCTGTATAAGAAAATATGTATAATTTCTATAATTCTCTGAGAGAAATCCTTTTTTTTTCTGGAACAATTTCAGTGTGCTAACACTTTTGGCCATGACTTTCTGTTTTTATACATAATAGCGGCATATGTGAAACTATTATCACTGTGTTGTGATTGTTGAACATTGTACATTAGAAACAGACAATGGCTGTTGACATGGTGATGACATGTACTATAAAATATATGTTTGTATTGCTTTTGAGCCCTGTGTTTGGCATGTATGCTTGAAAATGTCTATCCCTATTTGTTCACGTTTTCATTTTTATAAAGGTGTGGTTGATTTCACTATATACTATATTTTATTACTGTAAATATGGAAGTCAATAGATGTATGGCATCTGAGCCTTTCACATTGTCACATGCTAGTTCCTTCTATTAGAGGTGTAGATCAGGCAGTTTTTCCAATGTATCCGTCTGACGGAAAGCCAGATACCAAATATGTCACTAATCATTTATAAGGTTTGCTTCAAACTATCACTTTTGTATCTTCATATTTGTAGACTGCATACTTTCTGAAGCCTATTTAAAGGGATTGTCCAAAACTTACAGTAATACAGTGAGGAAAATTTAGTTAGCCACCAATTGTGCAAGTTCTCCCACTTATAAATGTGAGAGAGGCCTGTAATTGACATCATAGGTAGACCACAACTATGAGAGTCAAAGTTAGAAAACAAATCCAGAAAATCACCTTGTCTGATTTGGCAAGATTTATTTTGCAAATTATGGTGGGAAATAAGTATTTGGTCACCTAAAAACATGTTCAAAGGTTTTCTATAGGGTTGAGATCTGGAGACTGGCTAGGCCTTTCCAGGACCTTCATATGGTTCTTACGAAGCCACTCCTTCGTTGACCCATCCACGTTTCATCTTCAATGCCCTTGCTGATGTAATGAGGTTTGCACTCAAAGTCTCACGATACATGGCCCCATTCATTCTTTCATGTACACGGATCAGTCGTCCTGGTCCCTTTGCAGAGAAACAGCCCCAAAGCATGATGTTGCCACCACCATGTTTCACAGTAGGTATGATCTTCTTTGGATGCAACTCAGCATTCTGTCCCCTCCAAACATGACAAGTTTTGTTTCTAACAAACAGTTCTACTTTTGTTTCATCAGACCATATGACATTCTCCCAATAATCTTCTGGATAATCCAAATACTATCTAGCAAACTTCAGACAGGCCTGTACATGTACTGGCTTAAGCAGGGGGACACGTCTGGCACTGCAGGATCTTAGTCCCTGGCAGCGTAGCGTGTTACTTATGGTCCCAGCTCTATGCAAGTCATTGACTAGGTCCCCAGTGTGGTTATGGTATTTTTGTTCACCGTTCTTGTGATAATTTTGACCCCACAGAGTGACATCTTGCGTGAAGCTCCAGATCAAGGGAGGTTATCAGTGGTCTTATATGTCTTCCAATTTCTTATTATTGCTCCCACAGTTGATTTCATCACACCAAGCTGCTTGCCTATTGTAGATTCAGTCTTCCCAGCCTGATGCAGGGCTACAATTTTGTTTCTGGCGTCCTTCGACAGCTCTTTGGTCTTCACCATAGTGGAGTTTGGAGTGTGACTGTTTGAGGTTGTGGACAGGTGTCTTTTATACTGATACCAAGTTCAAACAGGTGCCATTAACAGGTAATGAGTGGAGGACAGATGAGCCTCTTAAAGAAGTTACAGGCCTGTGAGAGCCAGAAATCTTACATGTTTTTAGGTGACAAAATACTTATTTTCCACCATAATTTGCAAAATAAATCTTGGAAAATCAATCAAGGTGATTTTCTGGATTTGTTTTCTCATTTTGACTCTCATAGTTGTGGTCTACCTATGATGTCAGATACAGGCCGCTCTCATCTTTTTAAATGGGAGAACTTGCACAATTGGTGGCTGATTACATACTTTTTTTCCCCACTGTACTTATACTTATTGTCTAACTTTTTAATTGTAAAAACAAAGCACTTTTGTAATTTACGCAAATTAAACATTTGCAATCATTCTGTCTCTATGATGTAAAAATTAGTTGACTATAATATTCGGGAGAGAGAGAATTGTCCGTTTTTGTTTTGTTTTTTTAAATCGCATGGACGAAACCCGAAAAATGGGCATGGTCAGGAAAAGGAGTAAATGGCCTGGACTTGAACTGGTTAAATAAAACTACTACAAATTAGTAGAATGATTTAAAAGGGAACATTTTTTTTTTTCTTTAAGTAAGGAATTTAGTTTTGTTTCTGCCATCTGTGCTTTAAATCAAACTTTTAAACAGTTAAACCCAATCTAAATAAAGTAAGACAAACATGTAAGTGCTTATCTCCTTGTTTTATGATGGTGGGCTGTAGTGGCACCATAAAACAACTTTTTGACCTTGGCGTCCTTGTCCTATTTGATGGGAGGTTTAGGTCTGCCTCAATTAGTAAGAAGACGGCCTTCTACTTTATGTGAGCTTAATGCACACCACAAAAGAGAAGCGAAATCTGTGAATGCAATTGAAGAATTTTTTATTGTAGTAAATTGAGTGCTAAGCCTCCCCGAGGAATTAACCTTAGAAATTGAAAATCACCATAGGTTTGCGGTAACCTTAATAAGTACACTGGGAAATGTACACCCACTAGAGCAACTTTGACATTAATGGCGGTAATGACTTGTTCCAGCTGACTTCAATTAAATAGGCAGCTCTGTCTTGGCTCATTTCATGTAACAAATCTCATATCTTTCTTCATCATTAGCTGTCTGGGGAATAAGCGTGATGATTGAAGTAACTCCACTTAAAGCATTGTTCGGTCTCTTAAGTTGCACCTGTAAGAAATGTAATAAAATGTGTAACTTAAGAACAATGAAAGTTTAAAGAAAGGGGGGAAAAAAGCTGTGTTGTCATAGGACAATGAAAACTCATTACGTGGAATGTGCAGCTCCAGAAGCAGCTGAGGTAGACAAAGAAGTGCACATTGACTAAAGGAGTTCACTTGTTCCTTTCAGAATCTAATATTATGTGGATTATATGTTTTGAGAATATTGTTCCACTTAATGTCAGACTGGGCTACCTAAGGCCCACATGTAGCATTGACCTTAGGGGCCCATTCTGCAACTATATGCAAATATCTGTTAGGTGTTTTCCCTGTTAAAGTAGAGCGTCTACTGTAAAATACAGGTGGCTCCTGCAAATCTACTATTCCCAAACCATAACTGTGATGTTCAATCACAGTGGTTTGCATTGAATGGGCTCTCTGGTGAAAATACATAATTGTTTTCTATCCATAGGAAAAGTGATAATCTTATTCATCAGTGGGGGTCCAACCACTGGGACACACGCAGAACTGGCAGATCACCAAAAGTTTATACCAGACCGGACACTTTTATCCTTGTTTCAAAATGGAATGGCAGGTCAGATGCCCGAATGTGATTCTTTTGGGGATGTCAGAAATACGGATAAAAGCTTCCTGTTCTGCCGATCGTTACGGGTCTCACCTGTCATCTAGAGATGGGATACATTTTTTTCATTATAGAAATATATATTATTTCAGTAGAAATGTCCTCCTCTCTGGCCGTCCAACAGCGTTAATGCATTTGTGACCCCATACAATAGTCAAATTCCTCTTTATGCCCCCAATCAGAAGAAATTTCATATTTGTTCTCAAATACAAGAGGAATACACTCTACCTACTGGCACCTATACAGTAGTAATGTATACATTTTCTGTTTCTACAGCGAGGAACTCCTTCTTCCTCTTTCATCGCCCGTCACAGGTGGCACAGTGCAGTGATATCATTGCACCCCCTGCAGCATCACTTCCAGCCGCTGGCCCCTAATAGGCTAGTGTCCATCTGTTCCACATTACTTTTAAACTGCATATGCATCCAAGTACACACACCGAGCTGAAAATAGTGCTGACACCTGGCAGGACCCCTCTGCTACGGGTCAGATTCTGTGACCACGATCCTTACGGTTCTGCTCAAGGGCCCAATGAGAGATTCCCCGGTCTCCTGGTATGCTAATCCAAGCCTGGCTTGATTTCAGAATATCACATTCTTAACTAATGCCTTTACCACCTTGGAATTTTCCATTTTTGCCTTTCATTTTTAGTTCTCCTTCCCAAAAAAACTTTTTTTTCCCATCAATATGAAATTAAAAAAGCCATTTTCTGACTCATAGCCACTCCTTTTTTGGGGGGATCTAGGGCAGAGTGAGGGCTTATATTTTTTTGTTTGTTATGCGTCAAGTTGATGTTTTCTATTGATACCATTTGGGTTTAGATACGATGTTTTGATCACCGGTTTTTGAATTTTATTGCAATGTTGCAGCAACCAAAAAAGCCTAATTCTTTAATTCAGTTTTTTTATTACTTTTTATATGCTTCAATAGCCTCTTTAGGAGACTTGAAGCTGCAATCTTTTGATCACGTGTGCTGAAATGCTGATCTGCTATGAATGCTGGACACTGGGTGGCATTCATTGCAGATCGGCAGTGACAACCACAGTGTTCTCCTTCAGATTCTGGGTTGTCATGCCAACCCATCGATGCCCTGCGATCATGTGGAAGGAACACCTATGGGTGGAACTAGTGACGCACTTCCAGCATGGGCATGTTAAATGCAGTTGTCAGTGATTGACAGTGGCACTTAACATGTTAACAGCTGCGGGTGGATCGTGATTCCACCCGCGGATGAAAGGGGCACATGGCAGCTGATTGGATCAGCTTTCATGTACCTGAAAACATGCGGGCTCAGCGCCGGAGCTGCAACAAAGAGGGGGAGGCAACCTATGACATACCTACGTCATACATGTAGAGGAGCTGCGGAGACACCATCACGTGTTTCTCAACACAGGCAGTGAATAGCCAGTCCTTTCCCCGGGAAGGAACAACCAAGGGAAGGGCAGCATCCAATAAAGGAAAACATCCAATAAAGGAAATCCATCCACAGACAGCATGCTTGGCATAGGTGGTTTTCCTTTATTGGATGTTTTCCTTTATTGGATGCTGCCCTTCCCTTGGTTGTTCCTTCCCGGAGAAAGGCCTGGCTATTCACTGCCTGTGTTGAGAAACAAGTGATGGTGTCTCCGCAGCTCCTCTACATGCATTTGCGTATTTGTGGGCAGTGTTCTGGATCACTGCGTTGAGAAACACGTGATGGTGTCTCCGCGGTGTTGGATGTTTTGGTCTCCACGAGGGCAATCATCCGTGCCTTTATATACCTATGTCATAGGTCATAAAGGGGTTCAAGGGTTTTTAGACATTAAACATTAAAAAACATTTTTGTGGAGATGTTGATGCTGTATATTTTTGTTGTGTGTGGAAAAAAGCAGCTTCTTACTGCTTTTTTATGTGTGGATTTTGCCCATAGAATAAAAATTAAAGTGAAAAAAGCAAGTAGTTTAATTTAGTTAATTGGTGCGTCAATCTGCAATATCAAAAGCATAGCCTCAAACTTATTAAGATATACTTCTTGACCGAAGGCTTGGGTGTAATAAGCATTCCTTGAAGCTTAGTCTAAAATGCTTGTCTGCAGATATCCTGATTAGCCAGGGATGACAGGGATGAGTTTAATACAATAAGACCCTATGGTATGTTAAAGTAAATTTTGTGACTAGCACATGAAATTCATTAGTTTATACTGTAATATTCCAAGGTCCAAGGAAAAGCTCCCGGCAGACATTCAATATTCAATTCAATAATTACAAATTAACTCAACTATTCAGGAGATGGCTCCTCGGTATAGTGAATGATTATTCAGAATTTGCTCATAATGATTCTTCAGAATTTGCCCATGTGATGTTTGTTTTCTGATAAAATTGTGAATATATAGCGCTCTGCCAGTAATCGTAATATAAGTACAGGTGCTTCTCACGAAATTAGAACATCATCAAAATTTATTTCAGTTCTTCAATACAAAAAGTGAAACTCGTATATTATATAGTCATTACAAACAGAGTGATCTATTTCAAGTGTTTATTTCTGTTAATGTTGATGATTATGGCTTAAGGTACCGTCACACTCAGCAACTTTGCAAAGAGAACGACAACAATCCGTGACGTTGCAGCGTCCTGGATAGCGATCTCCTTGTGTTTGACACGCAGCAGCGATCTGGATCCCGCTGTGCCATAGCTGGTCGGAGCTAGAAGTCCAGAACTTTATTTCGTCGCCAGGTTGGCTGTTGTGAATTCCGTTCTGGAGCTCCCTCCTGTGGTTGCTAATGAGAAGGTGGTATCTCTACTGACCGCAGTCCCTAATCCTAACAACAACACTAGAAATAGCCGTGGGATGTTCCTGACTCTCCCTAGACACCTCTTCACAGCCTAAGAAATAACTACCCCTAAAGAAGGAAATAGAAAGCTATCTTGCCTCAGAGAAAACCCCAAAAGGAAAGATAGCCCCCCACAAATATTGACTGTGAAAGGAGAGGGAAATGACGTACTCAGAAATGAAATCAGCATTCAGCAAAGGAGGCCAATACTAAACTAGATAGACAGAGATAAAAGGATACTGTACGGTCAGTATAAAAAACTACAAAATCCACGCAGAGTTTACAAAAATGAACTCCATACTGACTCACGGTGTGGAGGGGCAAATCTCCTTTCCCAGAGCTTCCAGCTAGCCTGAATAAGACATAGTGACAAGCTGGACAAAAAGAGACATATTTGCAAGGCAATAGAGTCCAAACAAATGGACAAACAAAAACTAGCAAAAACTTATCTTTTGCAGACAAGGACTGGCCATATGAGAATTCCAAGGAGAGAACCAAATCCAACCAAGAACATTGACAGCAGGCATGGACTAAAGCCCAGAGCAGGTTTAAATAACAAACCCAGGCAAGGCGATTAGTGAAGGCAGCTGCTACAGCTACCTAAAGGAGCAGCAGTTCCACTCAAAACCACCAGAGGGAGCCCAGGGGCAGAACTCACAAAAATACCATTAGCAACCACAGGAGGGAGCTCCAGAACGGAATTCACAACAGTTGGCGTGTATCGTCATGTTTGACCTCAAAAGCAACGATGCCAGCAACGAGCATAGGGCCCCTAGATGTGTGTCGGATTGGTACATTTCGGCTGTTTGACATGGAGCTAACAACGAGCGAGAACAAGAAGTGAGTCGCCGTTACGTCACTGGATCACTCCTGCATCGTTCTGGAGTTGCTGTGTTTGACGTCTCTACAGCGACCTAAACAGCGACGCTCCAGCGATCTAGTTTAGGTTGGCTCGTTGTCTATATCACTGCAGCGTCGCTGAGTGTGACGGTACCTTTACAATCATGAAAACCCAAGTCATTATCTCAGTAAATTAAAATACTTAATAACACTAGCTTGAAAAATTAATTTAAAATCCAATATGTTGGCCTACTGAAATGTATATTCAGTATATGCACTCAATACTTGGTTGGGGCTCCTTTTGCATCAATTACTGCATCAATATGGCATGGGGGTGATCAGCCTTTGGCACTGCTGAGGTGTTATGGAATCCCAGGATACTTTGATAGCAGCCTTCAGCTTGTCTACATTGTTGGGTCTGGTGTCTCTCATCTTCCTCTTGACAATAACATGTAGATTCTCTATGGTATTAATGTCATGCCACTTTGCTGCCAATCAAGCACAGTGACACTGTTGTTTTTAAACCAGGCATTGGCACTTTTGGAGGTGTGGACAGGTGCCAAGTTCTACTGGAGAATGAAATTTCCATCTCCAAAAAGCTTGTCGGCAGAGGGAAGCATGAAGTGCTCTAAAATTTCCTGGTAGACAGCTGCGCTTATTTTGGCCTTGATAAAACACAGTGGACCTACACCAGCAGATGACATGGCTCCCCAAACCATCACTGATTGTGGAGACTTCATACTAGACCTCAAGCAGCTTGGATTGTGTTCCTCTTCACTCTTTCTCCAGACTGAGACCTTGATTTCCAAATGAAATGTAAAATTTACTTTCATCTGAAAACACCTTGGACCACTGCGCAACAGTTTAATTCTTTTTCTCCTTGACCCAGGTAAGACGATTCTGGTATTGTCTATTGGTCATGAGTGGCTTGACACAAGGAATGTGACACCTGTAGCCCATGTCCTGGATATGTCTGTGTGTGGTGGCTCTTGAAGCAATGACTCCAGCAGTCCACTCCTTGTGAATCTCCCCTAAATTTTTAAATGACCTTTTCTTAACAATCCTTTCAAGGCTACGGTTATCCCGGTTGCTTATGCACCTTTTTCTACCACACTTTTTCCTTCCACTCAACTTTCAATTAATATGCTTTGTTACAGCACTATGTGAACAGCCAGCTTCTTTAGCAATGGCCTTTTGTGAATTACCCTCCTTTTGGAGTGTGTCAATGACTGCCTTCTGGATATCTGTCAAGTCAGCAGTCTTCCCCATTATTGTGGAGTCTACTGAAACAGACTAAGGAACCTTTTTAAACTTTTAGGAAGCCTTTGCAGGTGTCTTTTGTTAATTATTGTAATTTACTGAGATAATGACTTTTGCGTTTTCATTGGCTGTAAGCCATAATCATCAACATTAACAGAAATAAACACTTGAAATAGATCACTCTGTAAAGGAGTTTCACTTTTTGTATTGAAGAATTAAAAATAAATGAACTTTTTGATATTCTAATTATGTGAGAAGCAATATTTATCATAAAGCTATTTTCATATGTAAGACAGTAGTCTAGCAATGTAACTATGAAAAATTCATAATATGTTGTCCAAAAAAAATACCAATGAGTATCATTTTCAATCAAACACCCTATTTCTATGAATATCATGACCCTTTTATTTCACCCCCTACATAAAGCTTGTGTCCTCCATGCTAAACACGCCTTCATTGAGTGAAATTATCTTTTGGATGGCTTAAAAAGATCATTGTTCATGGTGGTTGTTCATCCTCTGTAAATAGTAAATGTGCTGCTGAGAAAATTGCTATAAGTACATAGACTGCCAATCTATTGCTGATTTCTAAATGTGGCCTGCCTGTCTAAACTGTCTATTAACCCCTTCACGACATATTACATATATTTAAATCATATGTTGTGTACCTGACTTTCATGTGGGCTGTGGCACTGAGTCTGCATCTTTCCCTGATTTAATTAGCTGTCATGTGCCTTTAACAGCTGCAGGTGGAATGGAGCTCCTCCCACAGCTGTTAGTCAATCTACTCACCTTCTTACAAGTCTCACCAATCGGCAACCATGTCACGGGATTGCTGGGTGCCAATTGGTTGTCATGACAGCTGGGTGTTTGTAGAACACCCACATGCCTATCATTGTGAATCTTTTGTGAAAGCCGACTCATGGCCGGTGTTCATAGGAGATTGTAATTCCTGCTACACATAGCAGTACTGAAGCCCTGCTATGTGTAGTGCAGGCGATCGGATGATAACAACTTCAACTTCTTCAAGTCTCCTAAGGGGACTGTTAAAATAAAAAGTTTAAAAAAATAAAAAAATAAACCCCACAAAAGTTGTTGAGGGCAGAACAAAGTACTGCAATGCGCAGGTGCTGGAAAAGGTCAGAGCCCCGACACCTGCGCACTGTAGTACTTTGCTCTGCCCTTAATGGGGCAGAAAAGTACGCCTGCAGGAGCACAATGACTGGGAGCCTGTGTGGATGATGCAGGGTCGCGTCATACCGACGAAGGAAGCAGGAGTGCGGCGATCAGTGGCATAACACCAATGGCAGCAGGCCACGCAACTGCTGTGGGGCCCTGAGGGGTGAGAGGGCCCACTGGAGTCAGAACACAATGACTGCCAAGGTCAGACATAGTGCATGTGCAGCCAGTGCATCTTTGGGGGCTCCTGCAGGGCGACTAATAATGAGGGCAATCTGGCCTCTTTATCCAGCCCTGATAAAGCTGCATCGATCTGTTCTGCTTCCTACCCACGCTTCCTGTCTCACACAGCAGTCAGCGGCACGGCTGGATGACATCATCATTCAGTGCCGCAGCCGCTGTGCCAGTGAAAGGAAGCTGCTGGCAACGGTGATGCTGTGGCTGCGGGAGCGCGTGCAGAGAGGTGTGTGTGTGTGTGTGTGTGGAGATGAGTGGTGGTGGGTGTGCGTGCATGTGTAGCACTGCGGGGGAACATGCAGAGAGGTGAATGGTGCTGTGTTTGTAGGTGGAGGAGAGGGCAATGATGGGGGTGATGGGGGAGAAGGCAATGATGGGTGATGGAGAGGGCAATGATGAGGTAGTGGGGAGAAAGCAATGATGGGGTGGTGGAAAGGGCAATAATGGGCGGTGGGTGAGGAGGAAATGATGGAGGTGGTGGAATGGGCAATGATGGTGGTGGGAGGTAAAGTCAATGATGGAGGCGGTGAAAAGGACAATGATGTTGGTGGTCGAAATGGCAATAATGGGGTGGTGGGGAGGAGGAAATTATGGAGGTCGTGGAATGGGCAATGATGGGGTGGTGAGGAGAAAGCAGTGATAGAGGTGGATCTAAAGGGCAATGATGGAAGTGGGGGAGAGGACAGTAGTGGAATGCGTGGGAGGAGGACAATGAGGGGTGTGGGGATTGAGAAGGGAGGAAGGGGGATTTATAATGGATTTAGGAACAGACAGAGGTGGAGGAAGACATTATTATCACTTATTATGTTTAACACAGTCACTTAGTATATAGTGTACTCACTTATTATACATAGCCCAGCCCCTTAGTATATAGTTTACTCCCTTGTGTATAGCACAGTCTCCTAGTATATAGTGTACTGACATATTATGTATAACACCATCCTTAGTTACATAGTTTCCTCTTTTATCATGTATAACACTGTTACATGCCATACCGTCCTCTCTAGTTATATATGGTGCCATCCAATATTATATAGCTTCCTTTGCTGTTATGTACAGTGCTGTCTCTTACATAGTTTATTCTTGTTGTTTTTGTTATTTACGGAGACCTCTTTTATTACATAATCTTCTCTCTTGTTAGATATAAAATGACTGCTGATGGAGGAACCGGTGACCAGACTACCAGTCCATCATCTCCATTAGAAAAGAAGTTTTCCCATGCTCCATCAGCCATTATTGTATTGTATATCTAACAAGAGAGGACCGTATGTAATAAAAAACAAGGCTCTATATAATCCAATATGAAAGGGACGGTGCTGTACATAGCAAGAGAGGGCACTGTATAAGGGACAGCAATATACATAAAGGAGACCATGTTATATATATATGTGTGTGTGTGTGTGGATATATAGCTTTGTCACCATAAAAGGAGGGGGCCCAGACATATTTCTTGCACAGGGGCCCTAAGCTGTCAGTGTCCACCCCTGGGCTGTTGTGTGCCATGTGCCTTTAAATGTGTGTGCCGCCATCACTCTGTACCTGACTCCTCCTAACTCCTCCTTTCTAGTCCTGCACTGCTCCCGGCTGAACCCTCTGGCTGGATTTGCATAAGGACGCCACACCTCCTGGCTAACGTAGCTTTCCAGCCAGAGAGCAGTGTATGATGAGCTCGGCCAGAAGTAGTTGCACATGTGAAGGCGGCTACCGGCTGTTTGAGGCAGAGTGCGAGGAGCTGAGGCTGTGTGGAGGCGCAACACAGTGAGCTGAATTTATTTTGTATTTTACGGGGGGGGGGGGGCATTCAGATTTTTGCTATGGGGCCACATGATTTCTATGTACTCTTTAACACTAGAAGTCCCAGAAGCACTTCTCCTATTTAAGTTTAATATGTTGAAATCATCATATTATATAGCACTGTGTACATACAATTGCTCATTTTGCCTTTCTACACAGATAATTATCTTTTCCATTAGGTCTGTAACATCACATGATTAAAAACTGACTAGCTGAATCCTTCTAAGCTCTATGTAGACACAGGAGGTCAGTTTTCCATGCATGACTCAGGAGTCACTGCAAAAGTCACTGGCAGGGAAGAGGAGGGAGCAGCAGGGTCCAGGAATTGAAGAGGGGAATGATTTCTGCAGTGAAAATAGACTTTATGTTTTTACGTAGAGCAGGGAAAGTAGAAAAATTTGCTGGGTAGAAAGGAAAAATAAGAAATTGTAAGTGCACAATGCCATATAATATGATGATTGCAATATACTGTACTTTGATGGGAGTGCTTGAACTGGAGTACATTTATGGAGTAAGTTACACACTAAAGTGGGCAACTTGATATTAATTGGGAGGGCGAAGTCACTCTGTCCCACCAGTGCTATGCCCACATTGGACTAGCAGGTCGAAACTGGCATAAAAAAATCAAGTCACAATGTTTTTGCACAACTTCTGCTTTTCTAAAAAATTATTGTGCCATATTAAAGCATTTTTACTCCAGAATTCTGTCATAAATAACTTAATGAATTGTCCCCTACTTTTAAATATTGTCCCATGGTTTAGAAAAACCATGTGTTCTAAAATACTGGAGAGACTGTGCATAAATAAAAGGAAACCTATTGTTCCTTTTTCGGTTATTACTGTATATGATACAAACATGGGGAATAGAAATATCTTGTGGTGACTTTTAATTGTCATATTTCCTCATATGGATTATGGTTGGCTCGCTGTGTAAAAGCACATTGGTGGTCCTGAGTTGGGTATTGTACGCCCTGCTTCTCCGCCCTTTGTGATGTGCCATAACATAACTTGTACTATTACAGATGATTTACATAACCAAATATTAGTGAGAGTTTGCTGAAACATTAGAACTATTTCATATACTACAGAAACTTTGTCATGACTTGAGCGCCATTTTTCATAGTTATAAACTATTTAAAACCTTTGGACTCATTGTATAAAAACACAATCAAAGCGAATATTTACTATTCGAAGATATGCCATAGACTTGCTTTTATTGTCATTATTTGTTAATCATTTAATTTCCAGAGAACCTTTATTAGTATGTAAATAAGGAAGCCGAGCAGCTGTCAGTCGGCTTGGGTATCACATGGCAGTGTTACTGACACCATCCATGTTGTTTTCATTGAACTGATTCAGATATGTGGGCCGTGTTAAAATAATTCTTCAGATGCAAACTACATTTTGCATGGCATTTGCTTTAGCAAGCACAGTGATAACATACTGTTCTCTGGAAAGGTTTTAGACATGTATATTTTTTTACATTGTAAAAACTACATAGGTTAAAATATATAATAGTAATTAACATAATCTGTTTCTTCAGCTTGTTTAGGAATTTGAATAGATTTACAGATTCACAAGATACATAGAAACATGTGGAATAATCCAAAATCCATGATAAACCTTATTTTCCAAAGTATTTTTTTTTCTTACTCTGACAGCCTTATACCCCCTTGGCATTCTCCCAGTCAGCTTCACCAGGTATTCACCTGGAATGACTGTCCAACAGTGAGGTACTAAGCCCTTTTGGGCTGCTTTGTCTTCACTTTGTGGTCCAACTCAACCTAAATTGTCTCAATGGGGGTTGATGTTGGGTGACTATGGAATCCTTGTCCTGTGATACAGCAATCCATCCCTTTCCTTCTTGGTTGCAAAGCCTGGAGGTGTTGTTTTGGATCATTGTCATTTTGCAACACAAATGCTGGTCCCACTAAGTGCAAACCAGAAAAGATGGCATGTCATTACAGAAAGCTGAAGTAGCTATGCTGGGCAAGTGTGCCCTGATTTTAGCCTCCAGTGTCACTAGCAAAGCACCATTACACCTGTCATTCAGTGCCTCTCGATGGGCACTATACATGTAGAACCCAACTTTCTGTATGTCAAAGATCTAGCGGTTGGATCCATAAATGTCAAATTTTGAGTCCTCGCTAGTCCTTGTGTTCCCATACAAGTCTCTTCCCTTTTGCAGTCTTTACTTGTGGCTTCTTTGCAGTAATTTGACCATAAAGCCTGCTTAGGACAGTTGATATTGAGATGTATTTGCTCCTTGATATTTGTGCATCATTTATTATGGCTGCAATTTGAGGTGCTGCCAATTTGCATTTTTTGAAGCTGGTAACTGATGAACTTATTGTCTGCATCAAAGGTAATTCTTGGTTTTCCTGTTCTGGTGTGATTCTCATGAGAGCCAGTTTCATGATATCAGATACCGTAAATGGTTTTCATTACTGCACTTGAGGATACCCAAAATTTTAGCGATTGAGCTTCATATGTTAAAGTAATGATGGTATGTTGTTTCTCTTTACTAAGGGTACTTTCACACTTGGGTCGTTTGGCGTACGTCGCAATGCGTCGTTTTGGTGACAAAACGCATCCTGCAAATGTGCCCGCAGGATGCGTTTTTTCTCCATAGACTTGTATTACCAATGCATTGCGACGTATGGCCACACGTCGCAACGGATGCGTCGTGTTTTTGGTGGTCGCGACGCACAAAAAAAGTTCAATGTACAGTTAGGTCCATATATATTTGGACAGAGACAACATTTTTCTAATTTTGGTTATAGACATTACCACAATGAATTTTAAACAAAACAATTCAGATGCAGTTGAAGTTCAGACGTTCAGCTTTCATTTGAGGGTATCCACATTAAAATTGGATGAAGGGTTTAGGAGTATCAGCTCCTTAACACGTGCCATCCTGTTTTTAAAGGGGCCAAAAGTAATTGGACAATTGACTCCAAGGCTATTTCATGGACACGTGTGGGCAATCCCTTCGTTATTTCATTCTCAATTAAGCAGATAAAAGGTTTGGAGTTGATTTGAGGTGTGGTGCTTGCATTTGGAAGGTTTTGCTGTGAAGTAAACATGAGGTCAAAGGAGCTCTCCATGCAGGTGAAACAAGCCATCCTTAAGCTGCGAAAACAGAAAAAACCCATCCGAGAATTTGCTACAATATTAGGAGTTGCAAAATCTACAGTTTGATACATACGGAGAAAGAAAGAAAGCACTGGGGAACTCATCAATGCAAAAAGACCTGGGCGCCCACGGAAGGCAACAGTGGTGGATGATCGCAGAATAATCTCCATGGTGAAGAGAAACCCCTTCACAACAGCCAACCAAGTGAACAACACTCTCCAGGGGGTCGGCGTATCAATATCCAAATCTACCATAAATAGAAGACTGCATGAAAGTAAATACAGAGGGTTCACTGCACGGTGCAAGCCACTCATAAGCATCAAGAATAAAAAGGCTAGACTGGACTTTGCTAAAAAACATCTAAAAAAGCCAGCACAGTTCTGGAAGAACATTCTTTGGACAGATGAAACCAAGATCAACCTCTACCAGAATGATGGAAAGAGAAAAGTATGGTGAAGGCGTGGTACAGCTCATGATCCAAAGTATACCACATCATCTGTAAAACACGGTGGAGGCAGTGTGATGGCTTGGGCATGCATGGCTGCCGGTGGCACTGGGTCACTAGTGTTTATTGATGGCGTGACACAGGACAGAAGCAGCCGAATGAATTCTGAGGTATTCAGAGACATACTGTGTGCTCAGATCCAGCCAAATGCAGCCAAACTGATTGGTCGTCGTTTCATACTACAGATGGACAATGACCCAAAACATAAAGCCAAAGCAACCCAGGAGTTTATTAAAGCAAAGAAGTGCAATATTCTTGATTGGCCAAGTCAGTCACCTGATCTCCACCCAATTGAGCATGCATTTCACTTGTTAAAGACTAAACTTCAGACAGAAAGGCCCACAAACAAACAGCAACTGAAAACCACCGCAGTGACGGCCTGGCAGAGCGTCAAAAATGAGGAAACACAGCGTCTGGTGATGTCCTTGTGTTCAAGATTTCAGGCAGTCATTGCCAACAAAGGGTTTTCAACCAAGTACTAGAAATGAACATTTTATTTAAAATTATTGAATCTGTCCAATTACTTTTGGTCCCTTTAAAAACAGGGTGGCACATGTTAAGGAGCTGAAACTCCTAAACCCTTCATTCAATTTTAATGTGGATACCCTCAAATGAAAGCTGAAAGTCTGAACTTCAACTGCATCTGAATTGTTTTGTTTAAAATTCATTGTGGTGATGTCTATAACCAAAATTAGAAAAATGTTGTCTCTGTCCAAATATATATGGACCTAACTGTACCTTTTTTGTGTGCGTCGTGTCCGCCATTTTCAACCACACATGCGCGGCCGAAACTCCGCCCCCTCCTCCCCGCTCATCACAATGGCAGCGGATGCGTTGTAAAACTGCATCCGCTGCCCACGTTGTGCTACATTTAACACACTGTACGTCGGGCCGACGATTTGTGATGGCCCCGTACCGACGCAAGTGTGAAAATACCCTTAGTTGAGTAATTTTTGCCATATTCTGGCTTAGAACAGTAGAGAAATAGGGCTCAGCACGGAACTGTGTACCAACACTGCCTCTGCCCAATACTCCTAACGTTTGCAAGCATTACCTGTTGGCAGATGATTTAAGAAATTAAGTCTTGGTGAGGCATACCTCTTCAAAGCAGAGACAGACTTGGGCTGAATTTCATACCTGGCATTTGAGAGCACAGAGGCCCATGCTGACTCCCCATCCCTTACGCAGATGCAGGTCTGTTACAAATATTACCGTGCCTGAAGAAAATAAAGATTTTCTACAAGACAAATAATACTGCAATGAAAGATTAAATAATGCTTGTATGCCATGGCTATCTAATATCACCACAAAGTGACATAATAATACCATTATGCAGCTCATATAAGGGATAGTAGTCCAATGAGTAAATTTTAGGTAAGTAGTAGTGCAACCTGCCAAATCATTATGGTGTATAATATACACACCATTAGGATTTGGTTCTTCTTGCCAGCGCCAGCAATTGTTACTTGACTACAAGAATGTGATTTACATACTTGTGTTCATGTGCTTACTAAATTTCAGTCACTTCACTCAATGTTCTATTCTAATTGGCATAAGACTATAATTATGCAAATCACAAAGGAACCGACAAGCAAAGCCAAATCCTAATAGTACACACTGTTGGGATTCGGCAACCCACAGAGGTTGCTGAAAATTTACTCAGGGATGCAAACCTTATACTAAACATGACTATACCAAGGCCAATGTTGCAATATAATAGACATATACCATCAGTTACCAAATATTACCAGCATATATAATAGTGATAATACCATCGTGCCGATCATTAATCAAAACTTCTCTACTAGGACTGATATCATCATACAATGACCATGTAATGTAAAATTCAGTTGTATAACAGTGCTCTGCAGACAATAAAAAATCATGGCTGAAAGTGTTGGCACCCTTGAAATTGTTCCAGAAAATGAATTATTTCTCCCAGAAAATTATTGCAATTACACATGTTTTGTTATACAGATTTATTTCCTTTGTGTGTATTGTAAAAACGCAAAACTAAAACAGAGAAAGAAAAAACAAATTGAACATCATTTCACACACAACCCCAAAAACAACTGACAAAATTGTTGGCACCTTTCCAAAATTTGGGGTAAACTTCTTTGTTTTAAGGAGGTAATGCTTGTTCAAACTCACCTGTGGCAAGTAACAGGTGTGTGCAATATGAAAATCAGACCTGAAACCAAATAAAAAGAGGAGAAATTGACTCAATCTCTGCATCGTGTCTGTGTGCCACACTAAGGGCTCTTTTCCTTTTGCGCGAAACACGTCCGTGTCTCGCATGTGAAAACCAAGCTCTGGCACCGGCACTCCAGAGCGGAGCGTGCGGCCGCATAGCAATACATGGAGCTGCCCACTCCGCTCTGGAGTGGCGGCATCAGAGCTTGGTTTTCACATGCAAGACACGGACGTGTTTCTCACAAATGGAAAAGAGCCCTTAGCTTGGAGAACAAAGAGAGGAAAACTGTCTGAGGACTTGGGAACACAAAATGTTGAAAAATATCAACAATTTCAAGGTTACAAGTCCATCTCCAAAGATCTTGATGTTACTTTGTCCATGGTGGCAATATAATAAAAAAAAGTTTACAACCCATGGCCCTGTAGCTAATCTCCCTAGATGTGGATGGCAGAGAAAAAATGATGTAAGGTTGCAATGCAGGATAGTACAGATGATGGATAAGCAGCCCCAATCAAGTTTCAAAGGAATTGAAGCAGTCCTACAGGCTCAGCATGCATCAGTATCAACCTGAACTATGAGGCATGAAAAAACTAGTTTGCCAAAATGTATGTTAGTAACACAAAATCCTTCTGTGAAAGAATATTGTGGACAAATGAGACCAAGCTAAAGCTTTTTGTTAAAGAACATCATTCTACTGTTTACTGAAACGTAATGAGGCTACAAAAAAAAACAGTACCTACAGTCAAATATGGTGGAGATTCAAGATGTTTTGAGGTTATATTGCTGCTTCTGGCACTGGGTGCCTTGACTGTGTACAAGTATAATTGAAACTGAACATTACCAAAGGATTTGGGGTCACAATGTAGTGCCCAGTGTCAGAAAGCTGGGTTTGCATCCTAGGTCAGTGGTCTTCCAGCAGGATAGTGACTCTAAACATACTTCAAGAAGCACCTAGAAATAGATGGACACAAAGCACTGGAGAGTTCTGAAGCGGCCAGCAATGAGTCCGGATCTAAATCCCATTGAACACCTGTGAAGAGATCATAAAATTTGGGAGAAGGCACCCTTCAAATATTAGGTACCTGGAGCAGTTTGCAAAAGAAGAGTTGTCCGAAAGTTCAGCTGAGAGGTGTGAGAAGCTTGTTGATGGTTATAGGAAATGATTGATTGAAGTTATGTATTCCAAAGAGTGTGCAAACCAATATTAAGTTGAGGTTGCCAACAATTTTGTCCAGCCCATTTTGGGGGTTTTGTGTATAATTATGCCAATGTGCCTTTTGTTTCCCCTGTTTTTTTGTGTTGTTCCAATACACGCAAATTAAATAAACATATGAAATTGCAATAATTTTCTGGAACAATTTCAACGATGGCAAAACTTTTGGCCATGACTGTGTGTAAACTGTACTGATACAAGTGACATTCTCACTGATCATAATCATTCATTTTCCCTTTAATTTTACATTTGGCTCAGACTTTTCCATCAAAACTTGTCCTGCAATATGTAACAGAAAAGCATGTTTGGCTTTCTGCTTTTCAGCACCTTCACATTTCTCTACCTAAACACAAGCAATATATTGCTATAACCAGTGCCCTAAACAATATGAATGCCCCCTATGTACCTCTAGGATGCTAATACTGTTAAAGGGAACCTGTCACCCCGGTTTTTCAGATTGAGATAAAAATACTGTTAAATAGGGCCTGCGCTGTGCGTTACAATAGTGTATGTAGTGTACCCCGATTCCCCACCTATGCTGCGAAATAACTTACCAAAGTCGCCGTTTTCGCCTGTCAATCAGGCTGGTCAGGTCGGGTGGGCGTGGTCACAGCGCTGTTTCTTCCTCAGCTTTACGTTGGTGGCGTAGTGGTGTGCGCATGTCGCAGTGACGAATCCACTGCGCGCACGTGAAGAAGCAGCGCGCGATCTGCGCTATTACCCCCTGTCATCGGTGGGGGCGGCCATCTTCCTGGGGCCGCGCGTGCGCAGATGGAGTGCTCTGCTGCACGGGGCTTCAGGAAAATGGCCGCGGGAAGCCGCGCGTGCGCAGAAGAGATCGCGGCGGCCATTTTCCCAAAGCCGAGATGCAAACTTGGAAACAAAATTTTTTTTGTTAGGGAGTTATAAGGGTTAAAAGTTGACCAGCAATTTCTCATTTTTACAACACCATTTTTTTTTAGGGACCACATCACATTTGAAGTCATTTTGAGGGGTCTATATGATAGAAAATAATGAAGTGTGACACCATTCTAAAAACTACACCCCTCAAGGTTCTCAAAACCACATTCAAGAAGTTTATTAACCCTTTACGTGCTTCACAGGAACTGAAACAATGTGGAAGGAAAAAATGAACATTTAACTTTTTTTTGCAAACATCTTAATTCAGAACCATTTTTTTTATTTTCACAAGTGTAAAAACAGAAATGTAACCATAAATTATGTTATGCAATTTCTCCTGAATACGCAAATACCCCATATGTGGGGGTAAACCACTGTTAGGGCGCACCGCAGAACTTAGAAGTGAAGGAGCGCCGTTTGACTTTTTCAATGCAGAATTGGCTGGAATTGAGATCGGACGCCATGTCACGTTTAGAGAGCCCCTGATGTGCCTAAACAGTGGAAACTCCCCACAAGTGACACCATTTTGGAAACTAGACCCCTTAAGGAACTTATCTAGATGTGTGTTGAGCACTTTGAACCCCCAAGTGCTTCACAGAAGTTTATAACGTAGAGCCGTGAAAATAAAAAATCGCTTTTGTTTACACAAAAATGATCTTTTCGCCCACAAATTCTTATTTTCACAAGGGTAACAGGAGAAATTAGACCACAAAAGTTGTTGTGCGATTTCTCCTGAATACGTCGATACCCCATATGTGAGGGTAAACCACTGTTTGGGCGCACCGCAGAGCTTGGAAGTGAAGGAGCGCCGTTTTACTTTTTCAATGTTGAATTGGCTGGAATTGAGATTGGACACCATGTCGCGTTTGGAGAGCCCCTGATGTGCCTAAACAGTGGAAACCCCCAAGTGACCCCATTTTGGAAACTAGACCCCTTAAGGAACATATCTAGATGTGTGGTGAGCACTTTGAACCCCCATGTGCTTCACAGAAGTTTATAACGTAGAGCCGTGAAAAAAAAAATTGCATTTTTTCTACAAAAATTATCTTTTTGCCCACAAATTTTTATTTTCACAAGGGTAACAGGAGAAATTAGACCACTAAAGTTGTTGTGCAATTTCTCCTGAGTACGTCGATACCCAATATGTGGGGGTAAACAACTGTTTGGGCGCACCGCAGAGCTTGGAAGAGAAAGAGTGCCGTTTTACTTTTTCAATGTAGAATTGGCTGGAATTGAGATCGGACGCCATGTCGCGTTTGGAGAGCCCCTGATGTGCCTAAACAGTAGAAATCCCCCACAAGTGACCCCATTTTGGAAACTAGACCCCCCATGGAACTTATCTAGATGTGTGGTGAGAACCTTAAATGCCCAAGTGCTTCACAGAAGTTTATAATGCAGAGCCGTGAAAATAAAAAATATTTTTTTTTCCACAAAAAAGATTTTTTAGCCCCCAAGTTTTTATTTTCACAAGGGTAACGAGAGAAATTGGACCCCAAAAGTTGTTGTCCAATTTGTCCTGAGTATGCTGGTACCCCATATGTGGGGGTAAACCACTGTTTGGGCGCACGGCAGAGCTCGGAAGGAAGGAGCGCCGCTTTGGAATGCAGACTTTGATAGAATGGTCTGCGGGTATTATGTTGCGTTTGCAGAGCCCCTGATGTACCTAACCAGTAGAAACCCTCCACAAGTGACCCCATTTTGGAAACTAGACACCCCAAGGAACTTATCTAGATGTGTGGTGAGAACTTTGAATGCCCAAGTGCTTCACAGAAGTTTAGAATGCAGAGTCGTGAAAATAAAAAATATTTTTTTTTCCACAAAAAAGATATTGTAGCCCGCAAAGTTTTTATTTTCACAAGGGTAACAGGAGAAATTGGACTGCAATAGTTGTTGTCCAATTTATCCCGAGTACACTGATGTGCCATATGTGGGGGTAAACCACTGTTTGGGCGCACGGCGGAGCTCGGAAGGGAAGGAGCGCCTTTTTGGAATGCAGACTTTGATAGAATGGTCTGTGGGCATTACGTTGCGATTGCAGAGCCCCTGATGTACCTAAACTGTAGTAACCCCCCACAAGTGACCCCATTTTGGAAACTAGACCCCCCAAGGAACTTATCTAGATGTGTGGTGAGAACTTTGAATGCCCAAGTGCTTCACAGAAGTTTAGAATGCAGAGTCGTGAAAATAAAAAATATTTTTTTTTTCACAAAAATGATTTTGTAGCCCCCAAGTTTTTATTTTCACAAGGGTAACAAGAGAAATTGGACCCCAGAAGTTGTTGTCCAATTTATCCCGAGTACGCTGATGCCCCATATGTGGGGGTAACCCACTGTTTGGGCGCACGGCAGAGCTCAGAAGGGAGGGAGCACCATTTGACTTTTTGAGCGCAAAATTGGCTGTCGTGTTTGGAGACCCCCTGATGTACCTAAACAGTGGAAACCCCCCAATTCTAGCTCCAACCCTAACCCCAACACACCCCTAACCCTAATCCCAACCTGATCCATAATCCTAATCACTAACCCTAACCATAATCACAACCCTTACCCCAAAACAACCCTAATGTCAACCCTAGCCATAACCCTAATCAAAACCCTAAATCCAACACACCCCTAATCCTAATCTCAACCCTAATCCCAAACCTAACCCTAATCCCAAGCGTAACCCTAATGCCAACCCTAACCCTAATACCAACCCTAATCCAAACCCTAACCCTAATCCCAGTTCTAACCCTATCTTTAGCCCCAACCCTAGCCCTAAGGGTACCGTCACACAGTGCAATTTTGATCGCTACGACGGCACGATTCGTGACGTTCGAGCGATATAGTTACGATATCGCAGTGTCTGACACGCTCCTGCGATCAGGGACCCCGCTGAGAATCGTACGTCGTAGCAGATCGTTTGAAACTTTCTTTCGTCGTCTAGTGTCCCGCTGTGGCGGCATGATCGCATGGTGTAACATATATCGTATACGATGTGCGCATAGTAACCAACGTCTTCTACATCGCACATACGTCATGAAATTATCGCTCCAGCGTCGTACATTGCAAAGTGTGACAGCAGTCTACGACGCTGGAGCGATATTGTTACGATGCTGGAGCGTCACGAATCGTGCCGTCGTAGCGATGAAAATTGCACTGTGTGACGGTACCCTAACTTTAGCCCCAACCCTAACCCTAGCCCTAAGGCTACTTTCACACTTGCGTCGTTTGGCATTCCGTCGCAATCTGTCGTTTTGGACAAGAAACGGATCCTGCACATGTGCCCGCAGGATGCGTTTTTTGCCCATAGACTTGTATTGCCGACGGATCGTGACGGATGGCCACACGTCGCGTCCGTCGTGCACTGGATCAGTTGTGTTTTGGCGGAGCGTCGGCACAAAAAAACGTTCAATGAAACGTTTTTTTGTACGTCGCATCCGCCATTTCTGACCGCGCATGCGTGGCCGTAACTCCGCCCCTCCTCCCCAGGACATAAATTGGGCAGCGGATGCGTTGAAAAACTACAGCTGCTGCCCACGTTGTGCACAATTTTCACAACGTGCGTCGGTATGTCGGGCCGACGCATTGCGACGGCCCCGTACCGACGTAAGTGTGAAAGAAGCCTAACCCTAAATTTAGCCCCAACCCTAACCCTAAATTTAGCCCCAACCCTAGCCCTAACCCTAGCCCTAACCCTACCCCTAACCCTACCCCTAACCCTACCCCTAACCCTACCCCTACCCCTAACCCTACCCCTAACCCTACCCCTAACCCTACCCCTACCCCTACCCCTAACCCTACCCCTACCCCTAACCCTACCCCTACCCCTAACCCTAACCCTAATTTTAGCCCCAACTGCTGTTCTCCTGCCGGCCGGCAGATGGAGACAGATGGCGGGCGCACTGGGCATGCGTCCGCCATGTTCTTCTGCCGGCGGCCAGGAGGAGCAGCAAGAGGATCCAGGGACCTAGGTGAGTATGCTAGGGTCCCCGAATCCCCCTATTTCTCTGTCCTCTGATGTGCGATCACATCAGAGGACAGAGAATTACACTTTACTTTTTTTTTTTTTGCGGTCGCCGGTAAACAGTTAATTACCGGCGATCGCAAAACAGGGGTCGGTAATACCGACCCCGATCATGCTCTTTGGGGTCTGAGATTCTCCCGGTGCCGGCCGGCGGGCGCACTGCGCATGCGCCCGCCATTTTGAAGATGGCGGCGCCCACCAGGAGACACGAGGAGCATCGGGGGAGCTAGGTGAGTATTGGGGGGCCACCTGGGACCCCTTTTCTCTGTCCTCCGATGTGCGATCACATCGGAGGACAGAGAAATTAAAAAGAGATTGCGGTTTTTTTTTTTTTCTTGCGATCGCCGGTAAACGGTTAATTACCGGTGATCGCAAATGCGGGGTGGGTTAAAAACCCCCCGAATCATGTTCTCTGGGGTCTCGGCTACCCTCGGCAGCCGAGACCCCGGAGAAAATCGGCCTCTGGGGGGCGCTATGGACTTTTTCCACAGCGCCGTTAATTAACAGCGCTGTGGTTTAAGTACCCTTAGCGGCCGCCGTTAAAAGGCGTATCGGCGGTCGCTAAGGGGTTAATATTTAACCTTCTTATTCAATCTGGGGAGAAATTTGGAAATGTGCACTTATTCTAAGCAACCTATATTCATACATTTGGAAAACTTGGAATGAATTCTATGAAGGGCAAATATATATGACAAAACTGTCATCTAAAGTATCCATGTATCCTAAAGGTACTGTCACATTTAGCGACGCTGCAGTGATCTAGACAACGATGCCGATCGCTGCAGCGTCGCTGTGTGGTCGCTGGAGAGCTGTCACAGACAGCTCTCCGGCGACCAACGATGCCGGTCCCCGGGTAACCAGGTAAACATCGGGTTACTAAGCGCAGGGCCGTGCTTAGTAACCCGATGTTTACCCTGGTTACCAGTGAAGACATCGCTGAATCGGCGTCACACATGCCGATTCAGCGATGTCTGCAGGAGATCCAGCGACGAAATAAAGTTCTGGTCTTTCTGCTCCGACCAGCGATGTCACAGCAGGATCCAGATCGCTGCTGCGTGTCAAACACAACGATATCGCTATCCAGGATGCTTCAACGTCACGGATTGCTAGCGATATCGTTGTTAAATTGTTCAGTGTGAAGGTACCTTAAGTCAGACATGTATTGTTTCTTACTGAGACATTGACATGTGAAATGTTGCAACACCCAAAAAACTAAATTACTGTATACGAAAAGAAATAAAGGGGAATCTGTAAAACTGTCAAAAACACAATTTCTCTGCTGAAATATGATGATCTAAACTTTACACGTCCAGTGCCAGAGGCTGACATATTGTGATGACATAATTTCCATTTTTTATTCAGTCATCTGCACTATTGCTATGGAGGGATGGCTTGGATTCAGTTAACCTGTATGGCAATATCTACATCTTGTTTGTCTTTATTAGTGGCTATTACTTATGTCTATATGGGATCCTACTTCTGCCACAGTACTGCAAGCACTACCTCTGCGATCTCCTCATCTACCAGTGACATTATTGAAATACACTTTTTTATTCAACTTATCTATTGACATATCCTGTGAATTGTGCACCGCAAGGAATGCTCTTTGGACATTTTGACTTAAGGTACCTTCACACTGTACGATATCGCTAGCGATCCGTGACGTTGCAGCGTCCTGGCTAGCGATATCGTTCAGTTTGACAGGCAGCAGCGATCAGGCCCCTGCTGTGATATCGCTTGTCGGGGCAGAAAGTCCAGAACTTTATTTCGTCGCTGGACCTCCTGCAGACATCGCTGAATCGGCATGTATGACGCCGATTCAGCGATGTCTTCACTGGTAACCAGGGTAAACATCGGGTTACTAAGCGCAGGGCCGCGCTCAGTAACCCGATGTTTACCCTAGTTACCAGAGTAAAAGTAAAAAAAAAACAACCACTACATACTTACCTTCCGCTGTCTGTCCCCTGCTGTGCTTCTCTGCACTGTGAGCGCCGGCCAGCCGGAAAGCAGAGCACAGCGGTGACATCACCGCTCTGCTTTCCGGCTGCTGTGCTTACACAGTGCAGGAAAGCAGAACGCTGGGGGACAGACAGCGGAATGTAAGTATGTAGTGTTTTTTTTTTTTTACTTTTACGCTGGTAACCAGGGTAAACATCGGGTGACTAAGCGCGGCCCTTCGTTTAGTAACCCGATGTTTATCGGCATCGTTGGTCGCTGGAGAGCTGTCTGTGTGACAGCTCTCCAGCGACCAAACAGCGACGCTGCAGCGATCGACATCGTTGTCGGTATCGCTGCAGCGTCGCTTATTAAGGTACCGTCACACTAAGCGACGCTGCAGCGATACCGACAACTATGTAGATCGCTGCAGCGTCGTTGTTTGGTCGCTGGAGAGCTGTCACACAGACAGCTCTCCAGCGACCAACGATGCCGGTAACCAGGGTAAACATCGGGTTACTAAGCGCAGGGCCACGCTTAGTAACCCGATGTTTACCCTGGTTACCAGCGTAAAAGCAAAAAAAAAACAAACACTACATACTTACCTTCCGCTGTCTGTCCCTCGGCGTTCTGCTTCTCTGCGCTGTGTAAGCACAGCGGCCGGAAAGCAGAGCGGTGACGTCACCGCTGTGCTCTGCTTTCCGGCTGGCCGGCGCTCACAGTGCAGAGAAGCACAGCGGGGGACAGACAGCGGAAGGTAAGTATGAAGTGGTTGTTTTTTTTTACTTTTACGCTGGTAACCAGGGTAAACATCGGGTTACTAAGCGCGGCCCTGCGCTTAGTAACCCGATGTTTACCCTGGTTACCAGTGAAGACATCGCTGAATCGGCGTCACACACGCCGATTCAGCGATGTCTGCAGGGAGTCCAGCGACGAAATAAAGTTCTGGACTTTCTGCTCCGACCAACGACGGCACAGCAGGATCCTGATCGCTGCTGCCTGTCAAACTGAACGATATCGCTAGCCAGGACGCTGCAACGTCACGGATCGCTAGCGATATCGTACAGTGTGAAGGTACCTTTAGTGTGACGGTACCTTTACACCCTTGAGTCTGCAGTAGGGATGGGTGTATTCATTCTTGGGTATACAGACCATCTGCCAGGTCAGTAGTCTGTTGATGGAAGACTCTGATACCTCATATTTTCCAGGATCTCCAAGACCATAATGATGACATTGCAGCAGCCTGGTAAATAACCAGCTGTTCTGGGGATTTTGGAAGGTATCATAATTGTCAGCCTCCAATTCAGCAGCCAGAGACTACCAGCATGGCTGATGGACCATAGTCTCGTGAATGGACCATCTATCTCTAATGTACAGTCAACTTTTATGGTTTGTGTGAACCTTTACATCATTGGTGATCGTCTCTAAGAAAAATCTTTTCTTTTGTATACCGGTCTTTTATGAATGTATACTGGTTGGCCTCCATGAACTTTGCCATGTAGAATAATGAATATAATCTATGGTGGACATACTATTTGGTGCTACTTCTTTGACCACATCCAAGGAAGTTGGATTTGTGCACTATGCTGAGCTATGGGACTGCAAATTGCCCATATAATAATCTTCTACAGGGCCTTCTTCTGTCTGTCTACTCTTGAATATAGTTGTAAATAAAGTTAAATCTTCCAGCTATGGTTTTGTGACAGATTTTTGAAGGAAACAAGAATAGTTTTTTTTTTAATACTTCCCTTTGCCAATCAATAATGCCTCAATATAGCATTTTGTGTAGCTAAAATGAACTTAAAAGTCATGAATTTTCGAAAAAGAATAAAAGAAGTCTACCTGTAATTAGTAACCTGTCAGAAATAAAACTAAGCTCCTTTTGTTAGCCAGGCCACAACAGTCACGTCTGTATTGTGCAAGTTAGCAGATGGACAGACACTTCTGAATACCCTGTTCCAACCAGAGACAAAGTATTTCCTCCAGGCCGTTCTAGCTAGCTTCATTCTGCTGCAAGCCACATTCATTCATACATAGTAAAACATTCCTCCCAAAGATAAGATACTTACCAGTCTTTCATCTGGCTAATTCAAGAAAATTGTGGATTAAACGTCATTTTGTGGTTTCAACCAGAAAAGCGCATTAATAAGAATCACGAAGCATTTGCTGAAGGCCATTCAGTAGGTGCTATGCTTGGCATTATCAGTTATCCAGTGGGGGTCTTTGATTTTAATTTTGTGTTTCAAGTATTCACAGATGCATTACCGTAATTATTCATAGTAGTCACGCATTGAATTAAGGATTGTCTAGATCATATGATGAGAAAAATGCACTTATTATGAGCACGTGGTGTAAAATGTAAATAAAGCAGGACCTAATACTGTAGACTTTAGAAGCTAATTCAATGTTGTTAGACTGAAAATAAGAGTTTCATAGTCAATAGCAGAATATCTATCCAAAAAGTTAGTTTTCAGTTGCCAGTGTCCTGCATCTTAAGAATCATGTTACATTTGGATATTAACTTATTCATTGAGAATATTACTGGAATATTTGTTGAAGACCACTTTTGTTTGAGGTGGTTTTTTTTATAGTAATTAAATATATAACCTTTATTGTGTTATTCTGTAGGCTCACAATGATCTATTTTCTTTCAGACTTGGATTATCACATGTATTTATCTTCAACTATTTTTTGTATGCTTTGGAAGCCCGTGCACAAATCCTCTGACTGATGCTGTGCATGACATTGAAAAACTGGTAAGACAAAATTTCTATTTCATTATTCCATAAGAATACTTAAAAATGTATGACATTGGATTTCATTGAAAACTTAGAAGACCTCCTGGGCACCATTTATAAAACCAAGTCGTAAAGGGGTTGTTGGTAGGCTATGGGCGCCTGTAGGATATGGGCAGCAAATCCAATTCCAAATTTTTAACTGTAAGTTAGAAAGTGAAATTATTTATTGATATACACAACATGTCTGTATTACTTTTTCTACAATGTAATTGTCATCTAGGTAAAAAAAGGCCCCTGTACACATTAAATTAATGTTGGCTGGTAGTGATGAGTTCATTCAACAGTCTAATGTATATGGGGACACCAGCCAACTTATTGTTAGGACAGAGATTGCAATAAAGGATGTCTGATTTAGGACTGCCGTTCACATTGTTCTCCTGGAGAAAAGCCGCCGGCTGATGTGTTACGGTACCGTCACACTAGACGATATCGCTAGCGATCCGTGACGTTGCAGCGTCCTGGCTAGCGATATCGTCCAGTGTGACACGCAGCAGCGATCAGGCCCCTGCTGTGCTGTCGCTGGTCGGGGAAGAAAGTCCAGAACTTTGTTTTGTCGCTGGACTCCCCGCAGACATCGCTGAATCGGCGTGTGTGACACCGATTCAGCGATGTCTTAGCTGGTAACCAGGGTAAACATCGGGTTACTAAGCGCAGGGCCGCGCTTAGTAACCCGATGTTTACCCTGGTTACCATCGTTAAAGTAAAAAAACAAACACTACATACTTACCTACCGCTGTCTGTCCTCGGCGCTCTGCTTCTCTGCTCTGGCTGTGAGCGCCGGGCAGCCGGAAAGCAGAGCGGTGACGTCACCGCTCTGCTTTCCGGCCGCTGTGCTCACAGCCAGACCAGAGAAGCAGAGCGCCGAGGACAGACAGCGGTAGGTAAGTATGTAGTGTTTGTTTTTTTACTTTAACGATGGTAACCAGGGTAAACATCAGGTTACTAAGCGCGGCCCTGCGCTTAGTAACCCGATGTTTACCCTGGTTACTGGCATCGTTGGTCGCTGGAGAGCTGTCTGTGTGACAGCTCTCCAGCGACCAAACAGCGACGCTGCAGCGGTCCGGATCGTTGTCGGTATCGCTGCAGCGTCGCTTAGTGTGACGGTACCTTAAGATGGAGACTTTCTGATATAGAACACAGGAGTGTTCAGCCAAAAAAGCACTTCTATGTATAGGAGATTTGACCGAGAGGGCTGTAGGCTGAATAATTGTTTGGTTTACAGTCATCTAATTTATATGACCAACTTAAGTGGTTGTTTGTACTCAAATTAACAGACATTGTATGCAAGACAGTTTAAAGGGCTGGCAGGCCATACACAACCCTTTAACATGAGATCAGCTGATCACTGTGAGTCTGGCTCCTGTGACATGCAGACCGCTGGTCATCAAATGTAGCTCCTTGGCTTAGGGTGGGACTCCTAACTATGATATGGATTAGCACTTGCAGTATTTATGGCATGTCAATTTCAGTTACTATTGATGAAACTACTAAATGTGTCCCACATTACTTTTTTAAAAGTACTGTCAAACTGCAGTGAACTCCTATCACTTTTGTCAACTTTCTGTACCACAAGCTTTTACTTTTGTTTTTCTTTAATCCAGAATTACCACCATTCCTAATTAATGCAAAATGCATATAAATTGAATCTTAGAAGTATATGCATTTCTACTACCATAGCTTAAATGCTGCCTGCCTCTTTAAAATACCTAATTTTCTGCTCAATCCATCAACTGTCACCCATGTGCTTAGAACAGCACTTGAGTTTCTTAAACTGTTAAGATGAAAGAAGCAAAAACTAGTCCTTTATCAAGTGACCTTCTTGGCTTTAGTTCTTAATGTCACCATAATGTGTGTAAGTCCATTTTCATTTGGATCACAGTGAATCCTACTGAATGTTATTGACTTATATTGGGAATTGTCATGTTTCTGTACTGTATACATTATTTTTTTTACAATAGGGATACCAGCAGTGTTTATAGGTAAGAAAAACAGAAATTTGACAGAACAGAACCCGGCACCTATGTGCACAATTAATAGCACGGACAGTTGTTTGGCAGTTTAACCCACTAAATGCTGCAATTGATATAGATCGTAGCATTTAGAAGGCAGATAATCGCGAGGGGCCAATGTTTGCCATTGTGACCCGATGTCGTCATCACGACATCTGGGTCACGAGAGCTAGCAAGTTAGTTAGACTATGCACAGTGCATAATCTAACTAACTTATATGAGTGCAGCATAAAAAGCATAAAGCATTGTGTTTAAAAAGTCAAATGACACTGCTTCCCTTCCAAGCCCTGCTGTGCGCCCAAACAGTAGTTTTCCTCCACATATGGAGTATTGGCGTGCTCAAGAGAAATGACTCAACAAATTTTGAGGTCCATTTTTTTCCTCTTACCCTTGTGAAAATAAAAAAATGGGTCTAAAATCAAATTTTTGTGAAAAAAGTAAAATGTTATTTTTTTTTTCTTCCACATTCCATTAATTTTTATGAAGCACCTGAAGAGATAATAAACTTCTTGAATGTGGTTTTAAGTACTTTGTGAGGTACAGTTTTTAGAATGGTGCCACTTTTGGGTTTTTCTGTCATATAGGACCTCAAAGTCACATCAAATGTGATTTAGTCCCTAAAAAAAATGGTTTTGTAAATTTTGTTTGAAAAATGAGCATCCAAGAAGTATCATTTCTCCTTGCGGAGAGTGACATGATGACAATTTGCGTTTTAAAAATGAGAAATCGCTGGTCAAGTTTTAACATCATAACAAAAAAATTGTTTCCTAAATCGTGCTGATGTAAAGCAGACATGTGGGAAATGTTATTTATTAACTATTTTGTGTGACATGACTCTAGTTTAAGGGCCTAAAATTTAAAAGTTTGAAAATGGCAACAGTCAAATCGAACAATTTTTGCCATTAATAAGAAGTACAATACGTCATGAAAAAGGGTTCAGAAAACAGTGTTCCAGAGTTACCACCTAAAGTGACACTGGTCAGAATTGTAAAATTTGGCCTGGTAAGAAAGATGAAAACAGTATTGGAGGGTGAAGAGGTTAAAAGGGTCGTTCACCTTTTAGAGACAATTTCTACATATATGTATATTTTAACATTATATGTATATACACTTTTTCTAATAATTGTTTTCTTAAATGCTTTATTTGCGGTGAAAACAGTTTTGTAATGTTTTTTTTTCTTTAAAGGGAACCTGTCACCCCCAAAATCAAGGGTGAGCTAAGTCCACCAGCATCAGGGGCTTATCTACAGCATTCTGGAATGCTGTAGATAAGCCCCCGATGTATCCTAAAAGATAAGAAAAACAGGTTAGATTATACTCACCCAGGGGAGGTCCCGATCCCGGTCCGGTCCGATGGGTGACGCGGTCCGGTCCGGCGCCTCCCATCTTTATCAGATGACATCCTCTTCTGGTCTTCATGCTGTGGCTGTGGCGCAGGCGTACTTTTTTGGCCTGTTGAGGGCAGAGCAAAGTACTGCAGTGCGCAGGCGCTGGGCCTCTCTGACCTTTCCCGGCACCTGCGCACTGCAGTACTTTGCTCTGCCCTCAACAGGGCAACAAAGTACGCCTGTGCCACAGCCGCAGCGTGAAGACCAGAAGAGGACGTCATCCTATGAAGATGGGAGGCCCCGGACTGGACCACGACGCCCACCGGATCAGACCTGCCCACCCAGGTAAGTATAATCTAACCTCTTTTTCTCATCTTTTAGGATACATCGGGGGCTTATCTACAGCATTACAGAATGCTGTAGATAAGCCCCTGATGCCGGTGGGCTTAGCTCACCCTCGATTTTTGGGGTGACAGGTTCCATTTAAACTGTTTTACTGGTGCCTGAATGGATTAACACCTTCACCACCTTGTAATTTCCCATTTTTTTTTTTTGTTTTTTTCTGTCATTATGGCCATGTGAGGGCTTGTTTTTTATGTGACGAGTTGTACTTTTGAATGACGCCAATGATTTTACCCTATACTGGAAATCGGGGAAAAAAATCCTAATGCAGTCAAATTGCAAAAAAAATGATTAAAACATGGCCATGGGACTACGTTCATTGGAGATTTACAGTGACATGCAGACCCCCAGCTGTCATGCCAACCCATCCGCTCCCCTGCGATCATGTGTCTTGTGACTCGCTTCTGCCCAGCGTGGGTTAAATGCCATTATCAGAGATTGTCAGCGACATTTAACTTGTTATTAGCAGTGGATCTCTGATGCCCGCATCTTTTTCTGATCTGATCTGCTATCATGTGCCTTTAACAGCCGTGGGTGGATCAGAGATGGAGATCTCTTTGGATGTACCTATACGTCTAAGGTCGTAAAGAGGTTAACTAAGAATCTGACTGCTCAATAATAGAGTTTTGAATGGTTATTTTTCTTTGTATTTGTTTTGAGAGCCTCAATTTATGACCGAAGTCTACTTTAAAGTGGAATATGCATAGGGAAGAAAATAAAAAATATGGCATTGGGAAGAAAAAAAGGGTTTTTCTGGTTTTAAAAGAAATAATAAGAACACTTTTCTAGAAAAAATGTGATATATAATTATGACGGATGACATGTAGGCAACTACCGTATGCCAGAAGCAGATTTTCTTTAATTTTCTGGCTTGTTTTCATATTGTTTAATATGGATAACTTTGCAACACATTTTTCCATATCTTTGGATTTACCAAGATTAATTTCCATGTGTTTGTACTTGATGTAATTTGATATTGTTACACTCTATATAATCCTTAAAGGGAAATTTATGAACTAAACTATCCTTGACTTATTTTATGGCTGTTTGCACTTACCTTGAAAAGAACAAAATTGTTACAATCCAATTTTTTTTTCCACTTTTTTTGTGCGAAAACAGATGTGTGGATCAAACATCACTCCTGATTTCCTTCAATGCAGGTGTTGCTGTTTTACTTTTTTGCTCCATTTTATTGTTGCATGGTCCTGCTTATTGGTACTGTTTTTTTTACGAGCATTCATGAGCAGTGTTGGCTCAGATTTTCCTTGTTTCCTGGACCTTTGGCAAAGTCATTGGTTTTCCTTTATGTATAATCTGAGACTCCATAGTGTGCGTGCAATTTGTCAGGTCGTAAATCATGTTTCTTTCTATTGTTAAAATTGATCTACGTCCAATAAATAATGGATTGGACACACGTCCGCCTGAGTATTTGCTGCAGAACATTAGTTTTGCAAAGATAGCAGACAGTTGTTGCAAACAGTTGGTGTTGCAACATTTGTATGACTAATTTTGCACCATTTTAATGTCACGGATCCTTTATGCACCTATATCCAGTATAAATAGTGCATTGGTTTACATTAATCATAACCACCATACTGTAGACAGACGATGCTCCCCTTCATCATGCGCCTGATGACAGGCATTTCTAATCATAGCGGCCCTCAGATCAGTAACCGTAGATCAAAATTGTGTACAAATTTAACTACTACTGGTTCCCCTGATATGTAGAAAGTCATGACATTGCTGAACTCTTCTAGCACTTGTTAGGTGCTTTGTTGTCCTTTAAAAAGTTGTGGGAAATACAGTGTGAAGTCTCTTCATGGTTGTATCTCCATGTAGTGGAACAGATGTGTGAACAGCAGGGACTGTGTTTTTTTTTTTTTTTTTTCTTAAAAAGCCTGAAACTAGTGCCCAACGTTTGGAAAATCCCTCTAAAATGCTAGCACACTGTTAATGGATAAGTAGAAGTACTAACATATATGTACTTTCTCCTATGGCCTTCCCTCCATCTTAGACAATTGTTAGTTGTATCGGTGAAGTGAACGATCGGTCACTTCAAGCAATGCCTAGCTGATCTTTCATCATCATTCTAAACATTTGTCCGATGGATTGAATATTTTTGTATGTGTATTACTGGTGACGAGTAGTGATGAGCGAGTATACTCGTTGTTTTCCCGAGCACGCTCGGGTGACCTCCGAGTATTTGACTGCTCGGAGATTTTGTTTTCATCGGGCAGCTGAATGATTTACAGCTACTAGCCTGCTTGATTACATGTGGGGATTCCCTAGCAACCAGGCAACCCCCACATGTACTTGACCTGGCTAGTAGCTGTATATCATTCAACTGCCGTGATGAAAACTAAATCTCCAAGCAGCCATAAATACTCTGAGGTCACCTGAGCAACGAGTACACTTGTTCATCACTAGTGACGAGCGATCGTGATTGGATAAGGTGCTAACTGAGAGACTTCGGCGTGCTCCATAGTATGTTCGAGTCCCGGCGACTGCATGTTCGGGGCTGTTCGACAGCCACAACACATGTAGAGATTGCCTAACAAGCATGTGTTGTGGCTGTCGAATAACCACGAGACTTGCAGCTGCGGGGACTCAAACATATAATTCGAGCACACTGAACTCACTGGGTTAGCACATTATCCGGGCACGTTCGCTCATCACTATTTATCAGCATTGGCTGCATCAAAAAATCCAAGATTCCTTATACAGTGTTTCTTTTTTTATTTTCTGACTAATCAATGGTCATCAGTACATTTTTATTTAATGTGTAGGGAGGGCTTTTATTTATCAAAGAAAAGGGGTGAATGGATATAGGGAAAATTAGCGGTTATTATCGTCATGCATCCTTTCAATACTCTAAGTAGCCAAACGACCAACTTTTGTTTGTGTGTGTGCTCTTCTGTATAATAGAAGTGTGGATGTATTGGTGTAAGATACAGCATATTATGATTACAGATCCACTGCAATCACCTGCAGACAGTAGTAAAGTAGTATATTCATACATGCCAGACTTTCCTGATTCTTATACTCATGACCTCTAGTACCCCATAAGGGTGTATCAAGAAAACGAAGACTTTGGAATTGTAATGGGCTGACTAAGCTATTCTCAGGCAGAGGAAACTTCATTGTCAGATAACCCATTCCAGAAATGTTTGCTTTATCGGTTGATAGGGAAGCGTTTTAATTAAGGAGTACTGGGATGTGGCCTTATCTGTTTTTTTGATTGCACGTTATTTTGGCTTCTAAACTACCAGGAAGCAATGATAAGGTGAACATAAAGTTACAAAAACGTAACACTTATTTCTAGTAATTGATGTGCTACATTCTGAGAAATATTTACTTAGGATTCTGAGAGCCTGCCTCCACTATGCATAGGTGACAGTAGAGCTGTGAACATTGCATAAGACCGGTTTTAAAACATAGCTACTAAAAGTTACCTGGGCATGAAAATCATTTGCCTTGTTTGCTGAATAAATATGGTTTGGAACGGTTTGTTTGCCTCAGTAGGAAGGCTTTGCCAGCTTCTTAAAAAAGTGGCATAGCAAACACAAACTCTTAATGATGGTAGTGGAGCCAAAGCCGTAATCCTGAAATTTGGCTCCCTTCTCTAACTGTCATGAATGGACGGTGTTAAATAACCGTTGCTCAAACTGGTTCATTATATGCTGGGCTGACATTAAGTACTAAGCCAAACATTTTTCTTTTTTTTTAATTCATTATAAAATCTTATCAATACAGTCATCCAGGTTTGTCTCTGGAACGCACAGAAAAGGACACTAGCATAAAAAATTCTGTCCCATTCTCGTACACAAAAATGGTACAATTTTTTTTTTCCTTAATTGTCGTCTGTATGCAATCTGCTTTTTTACTCAGCAGTTATTAATCATGTATAGTTTCCTATGCTATTGAATTGCAATGTATCTGTAAAAAAATCGGATGGCATACTGATGGACTGTATAGTATCCATGTTTTTTTTTGTTACACCCATCACATTTTGGAGTGAAGTCACAGCATGAGGGAGTTTTTTTTTCTCATGTCGATTACAGCTTAGAAAAAATACACAGATCTGTACTGACTCATTAAATAACATTGTGAAGGTACAGATGAATGACTTCGGGGAGACCAAAACATCCAACACCGCGGAGACACCATCACGTGTTTCTCAACGCAGTGATCCAGAACACTGCCCTCATCCCTTATGGGAAATATGCAAATACATGTAAAGTAAGCTGCGGAGACACCATCACGTGTTTCTCAACACAAGCAATGAATAGCCATGCCTTTCCCCGGGAAGGAACAACCACGGGAAGGGCAGCATCCAATAAAGGAAAACATCGAATAAAGGAAAACCACCTATGCCAAGCATGGTATCCATCCACAGACAGCTCCACACTCCTACTCCACACTGATGAGGGGCAAAAACCCCGAAACAGCTGTCTGTGGATGAATACCATGCTTGGCATAGGTGGTTTTCCTTTATTGGATGTTTTCCTTTATTGGATGCTGCCCTTCCCATGGTTGTTCCTTCCCGGGGAAAGGCTTGGCTATTCATTGCTTTCATTAAATATCATTGACCTGAGTGCAGTCCCTCTCTTCTCTCCCTTCTCTCTTATCTCTCTCCCTCTCTCCTTTCTCTATCTCTCCTTTATCTTCTTTCGCTCCCTCTCTCTTTTCTCTAGCTCCCTTTCTCTTCCCTCTCTGCTCTCACTTGCTCTCTCCTTGCTTTCTTCTCTCCCTCCTCTCTCCCTTCTCTCTCCTCTCTCTTCCTCTCTCTTCCTTTCTTTTTTTCCACTCTTTTCTTGCTCCCATTCTCTTCTCTCTCTCGCTCTCTCCTCGCTCTCTTGTCTCCCTCTTTTCTCCTCTCTCTCTCTCTCTCTTTTCCAGGAGAAGTCCGTGTTCAGAGTTGAGCACTGGACTAACTATTCTGGTTCGCTCATCTTTTAAAAGACCATGCACAAGCTATTGCATTTGTTATCACATACAAGTCTCATTGGGGAAGTGCATTATTTTCATAGATGATTTATCTCAAAAATTAGAACCAATTCAGCAAATGCAATGTGATTTTTGAATTCTGCACCCTCAGAATACCTTAAATCCATTGAAAAAACCTTGGCACCTGAATATATATATATATATATATATATATATATATTTATTTTTTGTAGCCCTGTGTATAATCAATCCTTCTCTGTGCTTCGGAAGTCAGCCTGTCCTCACAGGCTATTAAGTGACTGACTAATGTTTAGCTTCTTTGTAGCAATTTGGTGGTCATTTAATGTTTTTTGAGCATTTTTAAAACCTTGTTTAAAAAAAAAACCTTGTGACTACGTTGATTGAGAATTCCTCTTAAAATCATCTCCAAACTTGACACCTTTATAATCAAAAGCCCCGAAAAGACAGTGATGGGGGAAAAAAAATCTTTGAAGCAGTTTCAAATAAATAAGACTTCCAAAACTCCTTAGGTAAAGCAGTGATATCTGAAGTGGATTCCTTTTCAAGTTGGATTTTCCCACCTCAAAAGGCTATCAATTTATCTTTAGGCTACATTCCCACGATGAGCGTTTGAGTTTTTGATGTTGCAGATTTCCTGCACTTATGTAAATTACTTGGATTTTTTTACATTGCATTTTTGGGTGTGTTTTTTACATGATTTTTTTTTTTTTTAATTTTGTATTGCATTTTTGACTCTGCAGTTTGTTTCTTTTTTGTATTTCATGTTTTAAACAAAGCTGCTTTGTTTTGATACTTCCTGATATTTGGCTTTGAAAAAGCTTTATTGGTATAGTCATGTGTGGATTATGTGTTTTTGTTGTTTTTACACACACCTGTGGATTTTCCATATCTAATGCAAGTGTATTGGAAAAGTCGGCATGCAACTTTTGACGTAGGCAGGTAATGTGCCCAGAATAAGCGGTAATCAACTACATTGTAATGTAAAGTATTATTTGACAATATAGTAATGCAAAACTAATTCTGCCATTAGGGTGCGTTCAGACACTGCTTTTATTTTAGACAAATGTGGCACCATTTTGATTTGTTTTCCTGGCATTGACTTTTTGAAGGCATATGTTGGCTTTTTGTGTTTTTCTGTTTTTTGCCTGTGACTAGTTACTTTATTTTTCCAAAACACCACCTCGATAGACTTTCTGTTATGTGAATGTAGGAGAAAGCTTTAAATCTTTTTGATTTACAAATCTCATGATGTGTACAGTGATAAAAAATGCATTAATAATGTTGAAAAAAATCCACACACAAGTACTAAAACGTATTTAAAAACCATGTCCTAAACATTGTTTGTATTCTCAAGAAAATATATATATATTTTTTTTTTGCTTTTCCTTTTAAAAGGTGGCAATTTTTAATGATTTTTGGGGGGTCAAAACCTCTCCTACAAAGCAGCTTAACCTTTTATATTGTGTAGTTCCTTAACCCCTTCCTGACCTGTGACACAGCGTATGCGTCATGAAAGTCGGTGCCAATCCGACCTCGGACGCATATGCTGTGTCACAGAATGATCGCGTCCCTGCAGATCCGGTGAAAGGGTTAACTCCCATTTCACCCGATCTGCAGGGACAGGGGGAGTGGTAGTTTAGCCCAGGGGGGGTGGCTTCACCCCCCCCCCTTGTGGCTACGATCGCTCTGATTGGCAGTTTCACTTTCAACAGCCAATCACAGCGATTTGTAATATTTCACCTACTATAACTGGTGAAATATTACAATCCAGCCATGGCCGATGCTGCAATATCATCGGCCATGGCTGGAAACACTGATGTGCCCCCACCCCACCGATCGCCCTCCGATCTGTCCTTTACACTGCTCCGCTCCCCTCTGTCCTCCTGTCCGCTCCCCCCGTGCTCTTGTCCGCTCACCCCCGTGCTCCAATCCCACCCCCGTGCTCCAGCCACCCCCCCTGCACTCCGATCCACCCCCCCTGCAGTCCGATCCACCCCCCGGTGCCCCAATCCACCCCCCGTGCTCCGATCCACCCCCCCGTGCTCCCCTCCACCCCATCATACTTACCGAGCCTCCCGTGGTCCGTCCGTCTTCTTTCCTGGGAGCAGCCATCTTCCAAAATGGCGGGCGCATACACAGTGCGCCCGCCGAATCTGCCGGCTGGCAGATTCGTTTCAAGTGCATTTTGATCACTGCGATAAAACCTATCGCAGTGATCAAAATAAAAAAAATACTAAATGACCCCCTCCCTTTGTCACCCCCATAGGTAGGGACAATAATAGAATAAAGAATTTTTTTTTTTCTTCCACTAAGGTTGGGGTAAGAACTAGGGTTAGGGTTAGGACTAGGGTTAGGGCTAGGGTTAGGGCTAGCGTTAGAGCTAGGGTTAAGGCTAGGGTTAGGGTTAGGGTATCGGTATGTGCACACGTATTCTGGTCCTCTGCGGATTTATCAAATCCGCAGCGCTAAACCGCTGCAGATTTATGGCGGATTTACCGCGGTTTTTCTGCGTATTTCACTGCAGTTTTACAACTGCGATTTTCTATTAGAGCAGTTGTAAAACCGCTGTGGAATCCGCAGAAAGAAGCGACATGCTGCTGAATGTAAACCGCTGCGTTTCCGTGCAGTTTTTCTGCAGCATGTGTACAGCGATTTTTGTTTTCCATAGGTTTACATTGAATTGTAAAATCATGGAAAACTGCTGCGGATCTGCAGCGTTTTCCGCAGCGTGTGCACATACCTTTAGAATTAGGCCATGTGCACACGGTGCGGATTTGGCTGCGGATCCGCAGTGGATTGGCTGCTGCGGATTCGCTGCAGTGTTCCATCAGGTTTACAGTACCATGTAAACCTTTGGAAAACCAAATCCGCTGTGCCTATGGTGCGGAAAATACCGTGCGGAAACGCTGCGTTGTATTTTCCGCAGCATGTCAATTCTTTGTGCGGATTCCGCGGCGTTCTACACCTGTTCCTCAATAGGAATCCGCAGGTGAAAGCCGCACAAAAAGCACTGGAAATCCACGGTAAATCTGCAGGTAAAATGCAGTGCCTTTTACCCGCGGAATTTTAAAAAAATGATGCTGAAAAATCTCACACGAATCCGCAACGTGGGCTCATAGCCTTAGAGTTAAGGTTGGAATTAGGGTTGTGGTTAGGGGTGTGTTGCGGTTAGGGTTGTGATTAGGGTTATGGCTACAGTTGGGATTAGGGTTAGGGGTGTGTTGGGGTTAGTGTTGGAGGTAGAATTGAGGGGTTTCCACTGTTTAGGCACATCAGGGGTCTCCAAACGCAACATGGCGCCACCATTGATTCCAGCCAATCTTGTATTAAAAAAAGTCAAATGGTGCTCCCTCACTTCCGAGCCCCGACGTGCGCCCAAACAGTGGTTTACCCCCACATATGGGGTACCAGCATACTCAGGACAAACTGCACAACAATTACAGGGGTCCAATTTCTCCTGTTACCCTTGTGAAAATAAAAAATTGCTTGCTAAAACATCATTTTTGAGGAAAGAAAAATGATTTTTTATTTTCACGGCTCTGCGTTGTAAACGTCTGTGAAGCACTTGGGGGTTCAAAGTGCTCACCACACATCTAGATAAGTTCCTTTTGGGGTCTAGTTTCCAAAATGCGGGGTTTCTACTGTTTAGCCACATCAGGGGCTCTGCAAACGCAACGTGACGCCCGCAGAGCATTCCATCAAAGTCTGCATTTCAAAACGTCACTACTTCACTTCCGAGCCCCGGCATGTGCCCAAACAGTAGTTTACCCCCACATATGGGGTATCACCGTACTCAGAAGAAACTGGACAACAAATATTGGGGTCAAATTTCTCCTGTTACCCTTGGGAAAATTAAAAAATTCTGGGCTAAATAATTATTTTTGAGGAAAGAAAACATATTTATTTTCACGGCTCTGCGTTATAAACTTCTGTGAAGCACTTGGGGGTTCAAAGTGCTCACCACACATCTAGATAAGTTCCTTTCGGGGTCTAGTTTCCAAAATGGGGTCACTTGTGGGGGGTTTCTACTGTTTAGCCACATCAAGGGCTCTCCAAACGCAACGTGACGCCCGCAGAGCATTCCATCAAAGTCTGCATTTCAAAACGTCACTACTTCACTTCCGAGCCCCGGCATGTGCCCAAACAGTAGTTTACCCCCACATATGGGGTATCACCGTACTCAGGAGAAACTTGACAACAACTTTTGGGGTCAAATTTCTCCTGTTACCCTTGGGAAAATAAAAAATTGCAGGCTAAAAAATCATTTTTGAGAAAATAATTTTTTTTTTATTTTCATGGCTCTGCGTTATAAACTTCTGTGAAGCACTTGGGGGTTCAAAGTCCTCACCACACATCTAGATTAGTTCCTTTGGGGGTCTAGTTTCCAAAATGGGGTCATTTGTGGGGGATCTCCAATGTTTAGACACACAAGGGCTCTCCAAACATGACATGGTGTCCGCTAATGATTGGAGCTAATTTTCCATTTAAAAAGCCAAATGGCGTGCCTTTCCTTCCGAGCCCTGCCGTGCGCCCAAACAGTGGTTTACCCCCACATATGGGGTATCAGCGTACTCAGGACAAACTGGACAACAATATTTGGGGTCCAATTTCTCCTATTACCCTTGGCAAAATAGGAAATTCCAGGCTAAAAAATCATTTTTGAGGAAAGAAAAGTTATTTTTTATTTTCATGGCTCTGCATTATAAACTTCTGTGAAGCACCTGGGGGTTTAAAGTGCTCAATATGCATCTAGATGAGTTCCTTGGGGGGTCTAGTTTCCAAAATGGGGTCACTTGTGGGGGAGCTCCAATGTTTAGGCACACAGGGGCTCTCCAAAAGCGACATGGTGTCCGCTAATGATTGGAGCTAATTTTCCATTTAAAAAGTCAAATGGCGCACCTTCCCTTCCGAGCCCTGCCGTGTGCCCAAACAGTGGTTTACCCCCACATATGAGGTATCGGCGTACTCGGGAGAAATTGCCCAACAAATTTTAGGATCCATTTTGTCCTATTGCCTTTGTGAAAATGAAAAAATTGAGGCGAAAAAATTTTTTTGTGAAAAAAAAAGTACTTTTTCATTTTTACAGATCAATTTGTGAAGCACCTGAGGGTTTAAAGTGCTCACTAGGCATCTAGATAAGTTCCTTGGGGGGTATAGTTTCCAAAATGGGGTCACTTGTGGGGGAGCTCCAATGTTTAGGCAAACAGGGGCTCTCCAAACGTGACATGGTGTCCGCTAAAGAGTGGAGCCAATTTTTCATTCAAAAAGTCAAATGGCGCTCCTTCCCTTCCAAGCCCTGCCGTGCGCCCAAACAGTGGTTTACCCCTACATATGAGGTATCAGCGTACTCAAGACAAATTGGACAACAACGTTCGTGGTTCAGTTTCTCCTTTTACCATTGTGAAATCGAAAAAATTGTTGCTAAAAGATAATTTTTGTGACTAAAAAGTTAAATGTTCCTTTTTTCCTTCCATGTTGCTTCTGCTGCTGTGAAGCACCTGAAGGGTTAATAAACTTCTTGAATGTGGTTTTGTGCACCTTGATGGGTGCAGTTTTTAGAATGGTGTCACTTTTGGGTATTTTCAGCCATATAGATCCCGTAAACTGACTTCAAATGTGAGGTGGTCCCTAAAAAAAATGGTTTTGTAAGTTTCGTTGTAAAAATGAGAAATCGCTGGTCAAATTTTAACCCTTATAACTTCCTAGCAAAAAAAAATTTTCTTTCCAAAATTGTGCTGATGTAAAGTATACATGTGGGAAATGTTATTTATTAACTATTTTATGTCACATAACTCTCTGGTTTAACAGAATAAAAATTCAAATTGTGAAAATTGCTAAATTTTCAAAATTTTCGCCAAATTTCCGTTTTTATCACAAATAAAAGCATAATTTATTGACCTAAATTTACCACTAACATGAAGCCCAATATGTCACGAAAAAACAGTCCCAGAACCGCTAGGATCCGTTGAAGCGTTCCTGAGTTATTACCTCATAAAGGGACACTGGTCAGAATTGCAAAAAACGGCCAGGTCATTAAGGTCAAAATAGGCTGGGTCATGAAGGGGTTAAAGAGGACATTTCAATAGTTTGAATGTTAAACTGCACACATTATGGCATGATGACTGCAGAACTGAATTATTATTATTTTTTATTTATTCTATCCATTGCAGAGATTTGAGTTTAATCAATCATAAGGAGTCAGCAACATATAGGGGGGGGGAAAGCACGCCCCCACAACAGCTTTAGAACAGACTTTCTTCTGTGTGAGATGTGGTGATAGTTCTGCTCTCATTCAAGAGCTGTGTATGATTACAAAGTGCCAGGAGTAGAGCAGAGCTGAGTGATTATTAACACTCCTCCAGCTTTCATCTCACAGCAGGCAGTTTTGGGAGTGATACATCACAGCTGACTGCACTGTGAAAACTGGCAGCATCAGAAATGTTTGTAATGAGAGAAAGCCCTCTTGTACTACCCCTTCCCCCACACTGACTGCCTTGAGATTTAAGGTACCTTCACACTCAGCGACGCTGCAGCGATACCGACAACGATGTCGATCGCTGCAGCGTCGCTGTTTGGTCGCTGGAGAGCTGTCACACAGACAGCTCTCCAGCGACCAACGATCCCGAGGTCCCCGGGTAACCAGGGTAAACATCGGGTTACTAAGCGCAGGGCCGCGCTTAGTAACCCGATGTTTACCCTGTTTACCAGCGTAAAAGTAAAAAAAAACAAACACTACATACTTACCTACCGCTGTCTGTCCCCGGCGCTCTGCTTCTGTGCACTCCTCCTGCACTGACTGAGCACAGCGGCCGGAAAGCAGAGCGGTGACGTCACCGCTCTGCTTTCCGGCTGACCGACGCTCACAGCCAGTGCAGGAGGAGTGCAGAGAAGCGGAGCGCCGGGGACAGACAGCGGTAGGTAAGTATGTAGTGTTTGTTTTTTTTACTTTTACGCTGGTAACCAGGGTAAACATCGGGTTACTAAGCGAGGCCCTGCGCTTAGTAACCCGATGTTTACTCTGGTTACCAGTGAAGACATCGCTGGATCGGTGTCACACATGCCGATCCAGCGATGTCCGCGGGAGATCCAGCGACGAAATAAAGTTCTGGACTTTCCTCAGCGACCAACGATCTCCCAGCAGGGGCCTGATCGTTGGTCGCTGTCACACAGAACGATTTCCTTAACGATATCGTTGCTACGTCACAAAAAGCAACAATATCGTTAATGATATCGTTATGTGTGAAGGTACCTTAAGGGTATAGGTAAGCACAGACATTTCTTCTCTACTCCCAGCACTTTGAAACAGGCAGAGTTATGTGTGATTACAGAGGGCATGTTCTCTTTTTCCATTGTATATTGATCCCTGCTTTTGATTGGTCTACTTCATGCAGGGGAAGAAGTACATGCCTCCAGAGATGAATCTATGGTAACACCCAACTTAATTATAGCATGAACTGTAACTTAAACTTTACAAGCTTATACTCTGCAACACAGAGGAGAAATTAAAAAAAATAAACTATGTTCTTTTACTTCTGCTCTAAAGACACTTTTCCATGATGTGGCCAGCTTAGCATGTTCGAACTATGAAAAGTCCTCCTTTAAAAGTGCAATTTTATTTATGTGGACACAATGTCCTCAACACTAACATGCTAGTTAGCAATATGAAAATAAGTGTCTGAATTCTTATAACAACAATCCAGCTTGGAAAACTGTAACACTATATATCGCCAGGTGATTGATTTACATTAGTATTATTAGATTATGGCCATGCTTCTCTGCAGTCAGCTCTGCTCTGCTTTTGTTCAGTCTACAATTTAGCTGGCTTAAAAATGAAATCTGATATGAATCACTTAACCCCTGCAGTTTGACCTGTCTGTTTTTTACTTTAGGGCTAATTCTGCTATACATGCTCAAAATATTTCCACTTGCAAAGGGCTGTGCAATATGCAGGTGGCTGATCTGTATGTGACATTGTTGTCCAGAAAGACAATACCATGTGGGCATGTGTTTTTTTGGTAAAAAAAAAAAAAAAACAGGAAGACTAATTGTATGAATGACTGCTTTCTTTGTACTCCAATTATTTCTGGTCGTATAGTGATAATCACTTCATCTAATGATATTTAATGAAAAAAATATTTAAGGTTCCAGATCAATAAGTTTGCAGTCACTTTGTGTGACTTCAGACTTATGAATCCCTCCAGTGCATGCATGAGCTGGGATCGGAGGGTAAGCATGAGTTGTACATGCTCCCGGCCAGGGTGGGTCCAGTGGGCGTGGCTACACTACCATATACTTGTATGGAGCAAGGCCATGCCCTCTAGTTAGCCATTCTCAAAATCTCTGGCTTTTAGTCGTAGGGGCGTGGCCACCGCTCAATACATAGTGATAATTGGCTGTAGCTGCACCGTCACTGACTGACAGCTAGCTGTGCATTTTATGACTCAACTTGCCTTCTTTCACAGTTAACTAACATAGTAACATAGTAACATAACATAGTAGCATATTTAGTCAGGCTGAAAAAAGACATTTGTCCATCCAGTTCAGCCTATATTCCATCATAATAAATCCCCAGATCTACGTCCTTCTACAGAACCTAATAATTGTATATAGTAACATAGTTAGTAAGGCTGAAAAAAGACATTTGTCCATCAAGTTCAAAAAACTAAATTATTTTTACGAGACCACAAAGGACTAGTAGAATGTGTTGCAGTAAAACTGTGTACTGGCTAATGTTTAGCCAGTTTATTCAGGACATTATAGGAAATATTTCTTATAAATAAATCAAAATGGCAACATTTTATATCAAATACTTATTGGCAACATCTAAAAAGAATTGTGGATACTCATATAAGAATTGATGCAGCAACGTGAACTATTGAGATTGCAGAATGTATCAAATGCGCCTCACTTTTTCTATTTTTCATTTTAAGGTTGGAAATCTCCCTAGCGATTACAAGATGCAACTGAAACGTGTCCCAGCAAAGGATCACCTGGTAAGAATATCTGTGTTATAAATGCTGAGCAGTGTGAAAAATGTGATTGATTGGCTTACTTTGTTGCAATTAGGGTGTATTTATTTTTTAAGACCCTTTTGAATGAGGACCATTATTTCTTTGTCTAAGGCCGGTTTCACACGTCAGTGGCTCCGGTACGTGAGGTGACAGTTTCCTCATGTACCGGAGCCACTGACACACGTAGACACATTAATATCAATGCATCTGTTCAGATGTCATTAATTTTTTTGCGGACCGAGCCTCCGTGTGCCAAACACGGAGACATGTCAGTGTTCGTGGGAGCGCACGTATTACACGGACCTATTAAAGTCAATGGGTCCGTGTAAAACACGCACTGCACACGGACGTTGTCCGTGTGCCGTGCAGGAGACAGCGCTACATTAAGCGCTGTCCCCCCCACTGGTGCTGAAGCCGCGATTCATATCTTCCCTGCAACAGCGTTTGCTGTAGAGAGGATATGAATAATTGTGTTTAAAATAAAGATCTATGTGCCCCCCGACCTCCCACCCCCTGTGTGCCCCCCCGCTGTTCTGAAAATACTCACCCGGCTCCCTCGCTGGCGCTGCTTCCTGTTCTGGCCGCATCTTCTACTGTATGAGCTGTCAAGTAGTGCCGCCGATTACAGTCATGAATATGCGGCTCCACCTCCCATAGGGGTGGAGCCGCATATTCATTACTGTAATTGAGCGGCCCCACGTAACCGCATACAGGAGAATATGCGGCCAGAACAGGAAGCAGCACCGGCGAGGGAGCCGGGTGAGTATTTTCAGAACAGCGGGGGGGCGCACAGGGGGTGGGGGGGCGCACAGGGGGTGGGAGGGCGGGGGGCACATAGATTTACCATCACATAGTGACTGAATAACACCACATACAAGAGACAAATACCACCACACTGTGACCAGACCACAAATTACCTCCACATAGTGACCGGATACTACAATGCTGATCATGAATACAAACAACAATATTAACACTGTTATTACCACCAGTGACATTATACACAGGAGCTCTGTATATAGTGAATAGTGTACAGGTAATACAGTGATCACCAGTGACATTCTACACAGGAGCTCTGTACAGTGTCAGTGTACAGGTAATACAGTGATCACTAGTGACATTATGCACATGAGCTCTTTATATAGTGTACAGATACAGTGATCACTAGTGACAGGAACTCTGTACATAGTACAGTATATAGTGTGCATCTACATGTAATACACTGACTAACCAGTGACATCTGTAGTTGAAGTCCTTCATCTTTGCTTTTCTTTATCATCTAGCACAGATCACCATCACTTTTTCCCACCAGGACTTGTCTCTACAAAAAATAACACACAGTTCTCAATAGCTGATCACTTCCAGAGGACATTCCCCACTTTTTTCCTGACTTCTATACTATGTCAGATGAAGAAAAAAAGCGATGTAGTGCCGCCCTGCACAGTAACAGGACCTCCCATTTGTTCTCTCCATGGAAAACCATTTCCTGAAAAGTAAATTATATTACAGTTGTAATAATGTCCCTAATTGGACCGTAAAGAAATTATGTTCCCCACTTGTCACCATAAACTTTCATAGCATGTTCCTCATTCTAGCCCCCAAACAGTAATTAGGTCCCCCAATCTGGCCCACTTTATTTAATAATCGTCCAGCCTAGCCCCCAGATATCCATCCTGCCCCCCCCAGCTATCCATACTGGCTCCCATATGTCCCTTGAAATGGCCCGCCTCTCCATATATCAATCCTGGCCTCTCCATATAGCCATCCTGGCTCCCTCTTATATCCATCCTGGCTCCCTCTTATATCCATCCTGGCTCCCCTTATATCCATCCTGGCTCCCTCTTATATCCATCCTGGCCTCCCATATATTCATCCTGACCCCTCCATATATCTATCCTGGCTCCCCCGTATTTTCTTCTTGGCCCCTATATATATCTATTCTGACCCCCATTATATATCCATACTGATCCCTTGTCCTGGCTCCTCCATATATCCGTCCTGGCCCCTCTATATATCCATCCTGCCCCCCTCCCAGATATTCATATTGACTCCCTCAGATATATCATCCTGGATACCCATATATATGCATCCTGGACCCCATATATCCATCTTGGCCTCCCCATATATCCACCCTGCCGTCCCATAAATCCATCCTAACCCCTCCATATATCCATCCTGGCTCCCCTATATATCCATCCTGATCCCTTGTCCTGCCCCGTTCATATATCCATCCTGGCCCCCCATAATTATGCATCCTGACCCCCATATATATATGCATCCTGGCTTTCCCATATATCCATCATGACCCCCATATATATATATGCATCCTGGCCCCTCTATATATCCATTCTGGCCCCCCATATATATGCATCCTGGTCCCCCATATATCCACCCTGGTACCTTGTCCTGCCCCCTCCCCCACATATATATATCCACCCTGGCTCCCCATATATCCATCGTGGCGCCCTATATATCCATCCTGGCCCTTGCACCATGCTGCATGCACAGAGCGAGAGAGAAAAAAATAAAAATAAATTAATCTTACCTGCCTGCTTTCCTGGGGCGGTGTCCTCCTCTGTAGGTCCGGCGCGCTTGTACTAAAATGGCCACCGACCTAGCAAAGGCCGGCAGCTGAATGTGTGCACCCGTTACATGGAGTGCATAACACTGACGTCATATACTGGTGATGACAGGCGCACACTTGTCAGTGATGATCAGGATGTGTGCCATGGCAGTTCAGGTAATGAAAGCTGCATGGTCGTGCACCTGGTCCACGACCATTTCCCTGGTCCTCTGCAAATGCTCACCAGGGATTTCCCTGATACCCTGCCAGTCAGGGCCGGCTCCAGGTTTTTGAGGGCCCTGGGCAAAAGAGTCTTACTGGGCCCTCCCTTTAACACATACTACGATTCATGATGCACTGGTACAGCAGAGAAAAATAGGTATAGTACAATGCCAGATTTCACTTCTTACATCAGTGATAGCTACTGTAAATTCTACAATACCATACAGCAGAGGGGCTTTATATAAGTCGACCCCTTATATGCCAATTTTTGTGATCTACTCCCTCTTCCTCAATTACCAGTAGGCATTTTATGGTTAGCTGAACTTTCTGCAAAGAAAAAACTGCATACACTGAATATGACAATTTTTTAATGGAAAACATTTTAAATTAAACATTAGAAAGTATTAACATCGAACATTTGTAAAAGTGCAAAATGGGTAGTATATATCACAGCCACAATGGTATATAGCACAGCCCATGTAGCATATAGCACAGCCCACGTAGTATATAGCACAGTCCACATAGTATATAACACAGCCACGTAGTATATAGCACAGCCCACATAGTTTATTATTATTATTATTATTAATTTTATATAGCACTATTGATTCCATGGTTCTGTACATGAGAAGGGGTTACATACAAATTACAGATATCACTTACAGTAAGCAAACTAACAATTACAGACTGATACAGAGGGGCGAGGACCCTGTCCTTGCGGGCTTACATTCTACAGGATGGTGGGGAAGGAGACAATAGGTTGAGGGTTGCAGGAGCTCCAGTGTTGGTGAGACAGTAGCTTCGGTAGTGGTGAGGAGGCAGCCGTGTCAGTGCAGGCTGTAGGCTGTCCTGAAAAAGTGGGTGTTCAAGTTCCGTCCGAAGGATCCGAATGTGGTTAATAGTCGGAAGTGTTGGGGCAAAGAATTCCAGAAGATGGGGGATATTCGGGAGAAGTCTTGGGGGCGGTTGGGTGAGGAGCGAATAAGTGTGGAGGAGAGAAGGAGGTCTTGGGAGGACCGGAGATTACGTGAGGGAAGATATCGGGAGATTAGTTCAGAGATATATACACAGTCACGTAGTATATAGCACAGCCACGTAGTATATAACACAGCCCATGTAGCATATAGCACCGTCACGTAGCATATAACACAGCCCACATAGTATGTAGCACAGTCACGTAGTATATAACACAGCCCATGTAGTATGTAGCACAGTCATGAAGTATGTAACACAGCCATGTAGTATATAACGCAGCCATGTAGTATATAGCGCAGCCATGTAGTATATAGCACAGCCCAAGTAGTATATAGCACAGCTCACGAAGTATATAGCACAGCTCACGAAGTATATAGCACAGCTCTCGTAGTATATAGCACAGCCACGTAGTATATAGCACAGCCACGTAGTATATAGCACAGCCACGTAGTATATAACACAGCCACGTAGTATATAACACAGCCATGTAGTATATAGCATGCCCACATAGTGTATATAACACAGCCCACATAGTATATGGCACAGCCATGTAGCATATAGCACAGCCCACATAGCATATAGCACAGCCCATGTACTGTAGCATATAGCACAGCTACATAGTATATGGCACAGCCATGTAGCATATAACACAGCCCTTGTAGCATATAGCACAGCCATGTAGTATATAGCACAGCCCGCATCTCCCCCCTGAGAATGGTTCCACAATCCAGTACTCACTGTTATAATAAAAAACAGACAAACAAACAAAGAAACACACTCCTCACCTCTCCTCGTGCCCATGCTGCTCCCTGCTCCTGTCTCAGCAGCTGCACTGCCTGGCACACAGTGAGTGCGCGATGACATCATCGCGCACCTGCAGTGTTAGAGGCAGAGCAGGGAATGATGGGAGAGGGAGCATCAGCTGATGTTCTCTCCTCCATCATTGCTTTGAATTGTACCGGCAGACGCAGGTATAGTGCAATGCTGCGTTGGCACTGGTGGCAGGCTGGCCCCCCTGAAACACAGGGGCCCCATAGTGGCTGCGTGATGTGATGCTAGCTGAGGGCCCTTGGGGGAGTGGGGGCCCTAGGCAGCTGCCTGCCCCTAATGCCGACTCTGCCTGCAGGGCCCCCCCAGAGCCTCAGTGTACCATACCGTGAATGGGTCCCCCCATCTCGCCAGGTCCCCGGCACTTGCTTTGATGCGCTGGGTGCTGATGCCACCAGGCCAGTCCGACCCTGTATGCATGTGTGCAATACGGCAAAATGTGCATAGATGTACACATGGGAATAGATGAGACCATGTAAATCAGAGTAACATCTGCTGCTAGCATTTAGAAATCTGGAAAACATTGCACACATATTTAGAAATAAAAGTATAAATTTATCATATTCACTTTTTGTTTATAAAAGACACATTTATACTACAACATTTTTTCGTTCTCTTAAAGTGTATAGATAGCTTCTACTGGCATATGAAGTAGACAATGAAACACACCTTTCTTCTAATAATTCCTGTTTTTACTCTAATAAAACTTCTTTGAGATCAAGTTTGCTTTTTAGAGTTCAGTTTTAGACACATATATTAGTAAGTTCTACTTTCAACAATCTCTGGCAACAAACTAACAAAACTGACACAAAATGCAACATCATCGAGTGTACCACTACATTTATGTGTGCAGTTATTTGGATCTCTTATTAAAAAAAACCTTGAAATTTCAAACTACTTTTGGCTGTATTTTAACATCAGTCTTTACCTTATGTGATCAATAGCTTTGCTACCTATTGAGATCAGAAAGCATGAAGGGTAGGGATGACACCAACAAGGGAGTATGCCATAGCATGTATTTAGCTCCAGTGACTTCCTTGGCAAAGTACAGCTGAGAACAAAAGGAACAAGAGGTCATAAGTTAGCAAAACTGTGGAATGTGAGTACACCAGTTAACATCATCAAAGATTTTTCCCTTGCAGTCACGAAAGTGTACTAGACTAGTAGGCGTACTTGTACTATGGTATTTTTGCTAAAGAGCTGTGTGTGTATATATCTATATAATATATATGTACAGCTTGTATAACTCTCTCTGCCTCTCTCTCTCTCTCTCTCTCTCTCTCCCCAATAAATTGAGCTTTTTTTCGGAAAAATAGAAATGGTCTAAAAAAAAAAACCAGGGCTTTCAGACCTCAAATAATGCAAAGAAAACAAGGTCATAATCATTTACAAACAACAATACTAATGTTAACTCAGGAAGAGTTAAGATATCAATATTTTGTGGAATAACCATGTATATGCATACACACACATCTGGCAAAAATGAAGAGACCACCACATCAAAACCCTGGCATGTAAAAATGTGGACACCCCGGTTAAAATTGCGGCTATTGTGAACAGTCATTCAAGTTGAAGATGAAATGATCTCTAAAATGGCTTAAATAGGACGCATTTCCTTTGTGACGAAGGCACAAAAAATATATATATTTTCAGCATTTACATTTTAAAAATTTGAAAAATTGAAAATGGGCTGATGCGAAAGTTTGGGAACCTTGCATGGTTAGTACCTAGTATCACGGCTAGCTACAAAAAGTATTTACAAGCTACCGTATATACTCGAGTATAAGCCGACCCGAGTATAAGCCGACCCCCCTAATTTTGCCACAAAAAACTGGGAAAACTTATTGACTCGAGTATAAGCCTAGGGTAGAAAATGCAGCATTTACCGGTGAATTTCAAAAATAAAAATAGATGCTCCATACCGTTCATTATTGCCCCATAGATGCTCCATATACAACTGTGCTATATAGAATGCTCTGCACCGTTGATTATGGCCCCATAGATGCTCCTTATAATGCTGTGCCATATATGCTCTGCACCTTTGATTATGGCCCCATAGATGCTCCTTATAATGCTGTGCCCCATATATGCTCTGCACCTTTATGGCCCCATAGGTGCTCCTTATAATGCTGTGCCATATATGCTCTGCACCTTTATGGCCCCATAGGTGCTCCTTATAATGCTGTGCCCCATATATGCTCTGCACCTTTATGGCCCCATAGGTGCTCCTTATAATGCTGTGCCCCATATATGCTCTGCACCTGTATGGCCCCATAGGTGCTCCTTATAATGCTGTGCCCCTTATATGCTCTGCACCTTTATGGCCCCATAGGTGCTCCTTATAATGCTGTGCCCCTTATATGCTCTGCACCTTTATGGCCCCATAGGTGCTCCTTATAATGCTGTGCCCCATTTATGCTCTGCACCTTTATGGCCCCATAGGTGCTCCTTATAATGCTGTGCCCCATATATGCTCTGCACCTTTATGGCCCCATAGGTGCTCCTTATAATGCTGTGCCCCATATATGCTCTGCACCTTTATGGCCCCATAGGTGCTCCTTATAATGCTGTGCCCCATATATGCTCTGCACCTTTATGGCCCCATAGATGCTCCTTATAATGCTGTGCCCCATATATGCTCTGCACCTTTATGGCCCCATAGGTGCTCCTTATAATGCTGTGCCCCTTATATGCTCTGCACCTTTATGGCCCCATAGATGCTCCTTATAATGCTGTGCCCCATATATGCTCTGCACCTTTATGGCCCCATAGGTGCTCCTTATAATGCTGTGCCCCATATATGCTCTGCACCTTTATGGCCCCATAGGTGCTCCTTATAATGCTGTGCCCCTTATATGCTCTGCACCTTTATGGCCCCATAGGTGCTCCTTATAATGCTGTGCCCCTTATATGCTCTGCACCTTTATGGCCCCATAGGTGCTCCTTATAATGCTGTGCCCCTTATATGCTCTGCACCTTTATGGCCCCATAGGTGCTCCTTAGAATGCTGCTGGTGCTGCCATAAAAAAAAAAATCACATACTCACCTCTCTTCTCAGGACGCCGGCGCTTTCAATAATTACCTGCTCCTCTGCGGCTCCGTCTCCAGCACTGACGCTCAGCAGAGGGCGCGCACTGACTACGTCACAGCGCCCTCTAACCTGAGCGTCATTGTTAGAGGACGCTGCAGACGGAGCCGGAGCGAGGAGCAGGTAATTATAGCGCTGTGCTCCCCTTACCTGCTGCGGCGCGGTCCCTGCAGTCCCTGGCTTCTCCGGCGCTGCAGCTTCTTCCTGTAATTGAGCGGTCACATGGCACCGATCATTTACAGCAATGAATATGCGGCTCCTCCCCTATGGGGGTGGAGCTGCCTATTCATTTCTGTAATGAGCGGTGCCATGTGACCGCTCAGTGCAGGAAGAATCTGCAGCGCCGGAGAAGCCAGGGACTGCAGGGACCGCGCTGGGAGCAGGTAAGTATGACTACACAGCCTCCGCTCTCCCTCCCCTGCTGACACCCGGGTATATGACTCGAGTATAAGCCGAGAGGGGGACTTTCAGCCCAAAAAAATGGGCTGAAAATCTCGGCTTATACTCGAGTATATACGGTATGTCTTTCAATTCTTGTTTTGAGGGATTGTCATCGATTCTTCTTTGGAAAATTCTTCAGTTCTGCGAGATTCAAGGGTCGTCTTGCATGCACTGCTATTTTGTGGTCTAGTCACAGATTTTCAATGATGTTCAGAGAACTGTTAGGGCCATTGTAAAACCTTAATTTGCACCTTTTGAGGTAATTTGTATATTTTGACGTGTTTAGGGTCATTATCCATTTGAAGGAGCCATCCTTTTTTTTTTCAACTTTTTACAGATGGTTACATCAAGAATTTGTTGAAATTTCATAGAATACTCTACCAGAATCCTCTACCAGTGAAATGTTCTCCGTCCTATTGGCTGCAACACGACCCCAAATCATGATTGATTGGTTGGCAAAATGTTATTTTCCTGATATTTGGCACCCTTTTTTCTCCACACACCTTTGATCATTGTGGCCAAAGAGTTTTCTTTTACCTCATCGCTCCATAGGACTTGTTTCCATAATGCAACAGGCTTGCTTTTGCAGATTTCTGACGCTGAATATTATGGTGCGGATGCAGGAGAGGTTTACTTCTGATGACTCTTCCATGAAGGCTATATTTGTTCAGGTGTGTGAACAGTAGAACAATGTACCAGAACTCCAGGGTATTTTTCATTCAAGTGGGGGTTCTGATTTGCCTGTGTAGCAATCTTATGAGCAGCTTTAACTGAAGTTTTGCTTGGTCTTCCAGACCTTTTCTTGTCCCTCACTGGTCCTGATAAATGACATTTCTAAATTACAACTCAAACTAAGTAAAGAGCAACTTGAAAAGGTTTTGCTATCTTCTTATAGCCTTCTCCTGCTTTGTGGGCCTGCACCATTTTCATTTTCAGAGTAACAGGCAGCTGCTGTTTGTTAGAAGAGGCTGGGTTTTTATACAGCTGGAGAATTTGCATCACCTGGCCTTTTCTAACGAAGATAATGAACAAGCCATAACTCCAACAGGCTGATTAAGGTCTGAAACCTTGGTCAAAGTTATCTGAGCACACAAATCTCCAAGGGTGCCCAATTCTTTGTGCCCATTTTCCTTTTTGTAAATTTTAAAATGTAAAAAATGACTTTATATATATATTTTTCTCTAAAATACGAGGGAAATGTGTCATCTAAAACTCTAGGCGTTTTAGAGATCATTTCATATTCAACTTGCTTAACTGTTCACAATAACAATAATTTTGACCAGGGGTGCGTAAACTTCTCTCTCTCTCTCTCTCTCTCTCTCTCTTTCTTTCTTTCTTTCTTTCTTTCTCTTTCTCTCTCATTATATGGCTCTTTTCCGCCTCCAAAGCAGACACCATCTTCTGACACAGGCACATGGAGTTTTGCAGTGAGATGCATTATCAGACTTCAAACTGCCCATAAGCTGTCTTTACACAGGGTCCCCTTTTTTCTGTGCCTGGCCCTGATATATTATCTCAGAGAAAAGGGAGAAAGGCAGTGAGATGTAACTTCTCCCCCTCTCATGTATGGGTTATTTGGCCATGACTAACAATAAATAATGTCAGTCTCTTATGCTTTATTGTAGCATCCTTATCGCTACACAAGGCCAATAGGTCAATGCTACTGGCTTATTCAAAGTTGAAATGTACTTTGTCTGAATGGGTTTTTTTTTTTACATACAGTACATATACAAGGTCATTTTGATGGCTGTGCAGTGGTCATTAACTCAGAATTAAAAAGTTTTTCTTCTAGCTTCAATTATATACATTTTCTCCATGACACTGACCACGCAAGTGCTATTTATTAGGCACCCGGTTTGAGTGTTTTGCTAATTGCATGCTTTAAGGCACCTCCATCATATTGTGCATGTGCAGGGACGTGTCATAAATGAATGTAAAAAATGACTAGCGTGTCGCTGAAGTGTTTTAGACAAAAGCAAGTTAAGCACCCACACTGATGATGTGACTTTTGCTCTTAATTCTTGCTATTTCCTGTGAAGTACCCCTTGTGGGATTCTGGCAACGTCTGCCTCTAGTCAAACAGTCACGCTTTTCTACTTAATACCTGAATAGCTCATGTGAACCATTTGACCTGTTGCTATTATCACAATGTTATGTTACTTTCACAGGAATGTGGTATTTATCATGGCACAGTGGAAGCACAAAATCCAGTAAAACCTACAAATTATCACTACCATATATGTAAAAATCATCAAAATCTTTAGTAAAGATAAATTTGGTATTCAATGAAATAAAATCTACTCATCATTGAGTTATCTTTGAGGTTCTCGTAAAGTTTTTAATTCTATCTTTGAGTTATCTTGGCGTACTACATAAGTATTAATTACTGGGTGACAACTACTTAAAGGGGTTGCAGGGTTTTTTTTTCCCGACTTATTGTCCATATATTTCCCTTTTACAGCTCGTCCACACGTTTATTGTGCCGTGTCATGATCTGTTTTCATTAATGGAACAAGATCTAACACTGTACACACTGAATTGGCAAGATGAAGCAGCAACCATTATACCATTTGTTTTTTATTTCATATATTTTTTAATAAAGCAATTATAAATGTATTACACAGTATTGGGGATACTTGTACAATGTTATACCTTCATCTTAAACAACCTCATTAAAAGATTATTTCAAGATTTGTCTTAGATTATTCCTCTAATCCACCCTTATTTTTTTTTTTAATCTTTGGATAGATGTATGTGTATTTATCAAGGTAGATCCCTACATTTACAGCCTGATTTACGTGCTAGTGAATTCTATATTAGCTACAAATTATTCATTCTGGTAACACTGAAAGCTGTGTCTTAATGAGGACATGGGGTTTTTTTTTGTGCAAACGTGTAAACTCTTAGCTTGAAATACAGGTTGATCAACTTCTTTAATAGGCCAATTAAAATGGAATCCCGTAACCTTCCTATTCCCTTTTGACCTGCACTTCTTGAAATTTCAAAACCTTCTTATAGGGGCACTTTTTGTGTTTTGTAGACAGCTTCTGGAATTTTTCCATAGGTAAAAATGCTTAAGTTATGCAGTTATGACTCACTTGTAGCGTTATTGCGTTTACTTCTATTATTTTAAATTATTGAATTAACTTCAATGTATTTTGTTTTCCTGGTAATATAATTCTTAAGTCTGTAACAAAGAACATTAGATTATTACATATGTGAGTTTCTTTTTTTGAGCATTAGGGCCCCTATACACAATGGACTAATGAAGGTCAAATCTACCAATATCAGTTCGGCCTACAGTCTAATGTTTCTGGGGTCCCCTGACGTTTTCCTAGCATCTGGTAGATGGAAGGAGAGTTAAATTTCCAGCATGTTCAATATTAAACTGCCGATCCTTTTGTTCTGTAAGACATAAGCCACCACCAGAGATGACTTGTAGTGGCTCTCTCATAGAGAACAATGGGGTGCTCAGCAGAGCGAGCTTTCCAAATGAATAGGACAGTCAGATGAGATGGCTAGCAGCTGAAATATTGTTCGTCCTGCAGTTTTCAAAAATGTATGGGGAGCTTTAGGGTATGATCCAAGTGATTACGGTCAGGTAATTGCACTGGTAGAAAGCTTTTGGCATTCTAACATTTGTTAAACTTCCCTGTCAGTTTGTATAATTATGTAATTCCCTTTCTTCATTAGTTTATCCAAGGCTTACCTGTACAATTAGTTTAAATTATCCACCATGTACACTCACTAGTTAAGTTTTTTTTTTGTGGGCCGGTCAAAATATATTTATTATATAATTGGATAATCATGCCAGACTTGTATGATTACCTGAATTATGGTCTGGCTTATTTACTGAATTGTAACACTTTATATATAATTTTAAAGGCTTATATATTCCAAGAGTCTGCTCTAATATTAACCATTTTCATAGACAAGTGAATAAGTAGTAAATCAACATTAATGCGAGGAGAAAAAAAGGGAATATAAACTATGAAGTTGGTTTCTTTTGTGAACAATTCTATTAATTGTTTTCTAGTTATATCTGTTCTGGGAAAGGTTGGAGAGGTTGGGAAATTCCCACACACGTTACCAAGATTTTTGCTGGATTCCTGACCATCTTGTCTTCCAAATTATTCAACCACATGTGCAGAGTAGGCGTGCCACTACAGAAGTATCATTCGTTATTATACTTCACCCTACAAATCAACTTGTAGCTTTTAGATCTAGTTACTGTAAATTAAATGCTATAAAAAAAACCTACAAATTATTCATTTACAGTCCGAGCTGTTCTGTTACTTTGAAGAGAACCTGTCATCTGATTCATGCTGCCTAAACTATGGGCAGCATGAATCAGAGCCTGGCTGCAGAATTACAGCCAGGTCTGCATTTGTCTGAAACGCTACGGTGATCTGGCATGGAGATCTGGCTAGGGACCAGAGATGAGATTAGTCCAGTTCAGTCCATGGCTGGTTTCTCCCCACACCACCCCAAGTCTCCCTCAGACAGAGCAGTGCAGGAAGAAGCTGGCTGGAGACATGCTAGATTAGTCATGTCTTTGCCTATGGTCCTTGGCTGCCGTCTTTAAACTACCGTATGTTTTCTGCTAAATTCTGGTGCATTTTGAGCAAAGTATGGCAGGTCGCAATTGTGCAGCCAAGCTCAAATTAAAGCTGACAGGCACCTTTTAAATAAATTCTCTTCCAAAGTTTCCTTAATTTGTTAGCTGAGATGTCCTCAACCTTCACCTGAGGTGTCCTTTGTAGAATCCTAATCCTGAAATGTTTGTGTAAACTCTTGACCAAATGCAACAGTTTTGAATCCACTCAACTCTGTTCTGTGAATAAACTATTGCTAGTATTTTATGACGAAGGAGGAATTAGTGCAACAATTCCCACATTTTAAAGCCTACAGATCATATCAATGGTAACAGCTCCAGGTATTTACAAGCAAAGCAGGCATGCTCAACACACAAAACACTATTCTTTGTAAAGCATGATTATCAGCCTATGGCAATCAAGGCATTAATGGTTTCAGATTGGCAGGGATGTCAGGGTTAAATTTGAGCCTTGACCTAACATTGCTTGTTTAGTTGATAGTTAAATTTCAGAAAGGAAACCCCACTAAAACTAAGTAGTATATATATATATTTGTACTTAAAGTGCAAATAGCCTCTCAAGAAAGGAAGAGGATGGAAACTCTAATATCTCCTATAAGAAGTAGCAATCCTAAGTCAACATAGATCCTTTAAGGGGAGCATTTTTAGTCTCTGCATGCCAGCATTGTGCCCTTTACCTTGTAAACCCCATGTTCTTACTATGGCATACTTGCTTTATTGTCAGTAATACTTTCCTGCATTGTGGCTATTTTTTTTTTATAAATTAAGAAGATCAAACCACAAAGCATAAAGGCCGATTCATCAAGAGTGGCATAGTGCAAGATCACACTGCAGCAGTCTTGCTGGTGTAGAAGGCACCAAATTCATTGAGGCGCATGACACTTAATGTATTCAGTGCCTCTTTTGAGTGGTGTGCAGCCTTGCACCACTCCAAAGATTCTACTACAGTCAATGACTGTAGTAGCATTTCTGGCCTGTAAAACACCAGCATATTTCATTAATTTGATGGCAAGATGTGGCCACATCCTGGCTCCCACCCAGTCCCAATATTTTTGGGCAACTCCCCAAGATGTCTCCAACAGAGCCAATAAGTGCGTTCTGAAGCTTCGGTATAACTGCACTCCTCAAATCTTGCAAAAACAGAAGCTTCAGAACAGCACTTATAGGCTCTGTTGGAGACATCTTGTAAGTGCCGCGCTCCTTTACTTGGAAACCAACCACTGCTGACAAAAAGCATCAGTGGCCACTAAACTAGACAAAGAACAATAAACAGTATGTCAGGACTGGCGGAACGCAAAAAAATGTTAATTAGAGGCGATATCGTTCGCAGTCTGGGGTCCACAGTGCAGAAAATACACCTCCTGCTCCGTAATGACAGACTATATGGCTGTATTAAGAGAAGACACATACAGGTTAGCTTCACCCGGTATGAAGGAAGGGAACCCTGTTGCATCACAAGGCCGTGATACCGCACAGAGAGCGCAATCAAGAAATCACAGAACTCTGCCCCAAGACTACGCTATGGTGGTGTCAGAGAATAAAGTAAACTAAAGAGGTGGAGAGCATATCCCAGAAGATATCATTTACAAAGTCTTGGAAGACGGCTGGGGCATTACAAAGCCCAAAGGGCATAACCACATATTCATAGTGCCCTTCCCTGTTATTGAAAGCCATCTTCCATTTGTCCCCCTCACGGATGTGAATCAGGTTGTCAGCACCCCGCAGATCTAGCTTAGTAAATACCCTCGCCCTGCGTAGTCTATCAAAGAGCTCAGATAGCAAGGGCAGAGGGTACTTATTCTTAACTGTGATGGCATTAAGACCCCCTGTAGTCAATGCATGGACGCAATTCTACATTCTTCTTTTGTACAAAGAAGAACCCCGCCCCCGCAGGTGTCACTGACTTCATAATGAATCCTCTTGCCAGATTCTCCTGGATGTATTGTGACATTGCCTCTGTCTCTGGGAGAGACAGGAGATAGACGTGCCCCCGGGAAAGCTCTGCCCCTGGCAAGAGATCAATAGGACAGTCAGAGGGACGATGAGGCGGAAGAGTCTCCTCAGTTCTCTTGGAGAATATGTCCGCATAAGACAAATAGTGTTTGGAGAGAGAGAGGTAAGATCTCCGGGTACCTCCGTAGTGGCAACATGAACGCACTCCCTCAGACATCTGCCCTCACAAGATTTACTCCATCCCAGAATTCTCCCAGAGGACCACTTTATATGTGGGGAGTGGTAACGCAACCAAGGTATCCCTAGCAGAATCTAGTCTATTCCCCCAGGAATGACAAGTAGGGAAATGATCTCCTGATGGGATGGAGACATAGATAACATAAACGGGAGTCTGGTGTGTAATCTGTGAGGGCAGTGGCGAACCATTCATCACTAATGGTCCCTGGTTTCGATAGCGTAACCAGAGGTATTGCATGCTGTTGGGTGAAGGCAGAGGACATGAAATTTCCCTCCACCCTGGAATCCACACAAAATTCGACCGTAAAAGTGGAAGGGCCAAAGGTAATTGTCCCCTTGAAGGACAATTTGGAGGAAAACGCCGCTGTGTCTAGTGAACCTCCTCCTACAGTCTCTACACTCGGTCGTTTCCCTGCCACTGTGGACATTTCTTGGTAAAATGTCCTGACTGCTGGCATACATTACAGACCATGGGTATTCGAGCAGCCTGAGACTTAGGACCTGCTCAAGAAATCTCCATGGCCTCATAGGGCTCAGTCACCTGAACAGGAGACTCCAGAGGTCATGCGAAGGTAGGTGCCAACTGAAACCTTTGCCTACACTGGTCTCGCTCCAACTCTCGCTCATGAAAATGGAGGTCAATGCGAGTGGATATAGCTCTTAGTTCCCCCAGTGTGGCTGGAATCTCCCTAGTGGCCAAGGCGTCCTTCACATGGTCAGCCAGTCCTTTCCAGAACAACGGGATAAGGACTTTATCCAGCCACTCCAGCTCAGATGCCAAAGTCCAGAAGTGGACGGCAAAATGACTGACCATGGACGAACCCTGTGTTAATTCCAGCAGTTGAAGTGCCGAATCATGGGTGACACGGAACGCACCAAATATTAATTAGAGGTGATATAAGATGCTTTCACAGTCTGGAGTCCACCGTACAGAAAAGACACCTGCTGCTCGGTAATGACATACTATATGGCTGTATTAAGAGAAGACACACGGGTTAGCTTCACCCAGTATGAAGGAAGCGAACCCTGTTGAGTCACAAGGCCGCGATACCGCACAGAGAGCGCAATCAAGGAGTCACAGAACTCTGCCCCAAGACTCGGGGTAAGAGTCCCTCTAGATCTCTTGCGCTTGACACCGCTATGGTGGTGTCAGAGAATAAACTAAACTAAAGATTTACTGCACAAGAGTGCGTGCAGCGCCGCTCTGGCGGACGCCACTAACCACCCTAACTTGGGCCAGGAAAGCGCACTATTTGCACAGGGCGTCGCACTGGTGGTCACTGCTAATAAAAACTGTCTTTTGTGTTAATTGTGCGGGATCACACTGTCAGGTGCTAGGTAGCTCCACCATTCACGAGCAGTCAACAACTCTAGGAAGGGGAATGATTCGGAGCTTTCATACATTGACAGGCATACATCCACACACACATGTTAACAGGTTTACACTAGCGCATGGCCGAGCTGTCATGCGAACCTTTTATAGTAGTAGCGCTCCGGGACCTTCCTGATGATCCAATAGGAGTCGCATGTGATTCCCGACCTCCAATGGGAGGTCGTCCCGTGGGCATGCTCAGTATTGGAAAAGCGGGACTTAGTCCCTGAAACACCTGCTCACTGCTGATTAGTGCTGGCTATAAAGGCAGAGCCTGGAAAGGCAGCAGTAACCAAGCGCACAGTATCAGCTTGAGCCAGACGCTGGGATCTACATCTCCACTGTGGCTGGAGGAGAATGGGAGACCACAGCGGACATGGTTCGAGATTTCCCCCTCGACACCTAACACAGTAACATTAAAAATCCCAGTGTTCCTGAGATCGAAGAGATCCTGGTTTTATAAGCACTTTGCAATTTTAACTATTTTTTTTTATGATGAGAGCAGATCTAACTTGAATATAATTCCAGGATTGTGAAGTCGTAAAGCCAAACCACTGACTCTGACTCTGACTGCTCAGTTTCCCTGACTTCTGACTCCAACCCTGACTCCGACCCCACAGCTCAGGTCACTATTAAGCATGTACATAAAGTGAATCACAGATTCATCTCAACAAAAAGCCGAAATCCTTCGATCAGGAACAGAACAGACATTTATTGGACATTTTATAACTTTCCCAAATTATGAAAACATTTACAGCACATCCTGCACTGTACTACTGAACCCAATTTATTTTACATTTTAGGAGTTGGAGTCAGTGCATTTTATACCAACTCCAATTCTGACTCCATCAAAATGGACATCGACACCAACTCCACGACTCCTATTCTGAGTCCAGAGCCCTGCATAAAACATTATATAGAGCATTCATTCCTTCTGTTCTTAAATACAAGGATGGGTAAAGCATATTGATTTTTAATTATTTGGCATTTCTAGATCCTTTTTTTCCTACATGAAAAGTTACTTTAACTTATAGAATTGTGCTGCGTATTTGTAGTAATACATAAATATATTCTGGACAAAGTGATATTATATTTGAAACAATGAACATCTGCACTGGGTAAAGCCGGACCAGATGGTAATTGAGCTGAAATGTAATTTTGCTTGTCTGACATAATGACAACCTTGCATCATTTTGTTATTAAAATAATTGCTCGGGGCACGATATTTTTTGAACATTTTACATCAGAAGAGCTAGATTTACAAGCACACTGTATATTATTTCTACTGCCTTTGTACATAAGTGTTTATTTCCATCCTTTGTGTTGCAGGCCAAGCACTGCTGGTTATACGTGATGGTGTATGAATTGTCATGGCGACTTGAAACGCTTGTAAACAAGTTCTCTAATACATCACAAAATTATAAAATCTTAGAAGGCCTGTCCCTAATATTTCGGGAGATCAGGAACTGTGTCAATCTCAATGAGCAAAAGGTAATTCTTTTAGTTCATGTTTCCAAGAAATGTGTATGTCAACGTTCCTTAATGTTTCTTTCTTAAAGAAGCACTCCTCCCATCAAAGTTTTTATCCTCTTAATATATTGCAATCATCATCTTATATAATACTTTGTACTTACAATTGCTCATTTTGCCTTTCCACCCAGTTAAATCTTCTCTTTTCTCTGCCCTATAGAAACAGGAAGTCTCTGTCCCTGCATTAGTCATCCCCATCTTCACTTCCTGACCCAGCTGTGCCGTTCCTCCCCTGCCATAGACTTTTGCAGTGACTCATGACTCATGCAGGGAAAAGAGACCTCCTGTTTCTATATAGAGCTTAGCAGGATTCAGCTGCTCAGTTTTTAATCACACGATTTCATAAACCTAACTTAAGAGAAGAATTATCTGGGTAGAAAGGCAAAATGAGCAATTGTAAGTGCACAGTGCAATATATTATGATATCATTTTGATAGGAGTGCTTATTTAATTAATACATTTAGAATTTAAACTAACTGCTACCATTTATTTTAGTATTAAAGGGAACCCGTCACCCCCAAAATCAAGGGTGAGCTAAGCCCACCGGCATCAGGGGCTTATCTACAGCATTCTGTAATGCTGTAGATAAGCCCCCGATGTATCCTAAAATATGAGAAAATCAGGTTAAATTATACTCACGCGGGCCTTCCGATCAGGTGGGCGTCGCGGTTCGGTCCGGAGCCTCCCATCTTCATAGGATGATGTCCTCTTCTGGTCTTCACGCTGAGGCTCTGGCGTAGGCGTACTTTGCCCTGTTGAGGGCAGAGCAAAGCACTGCAGTGCGCAGGTGCCGGGAAAGGTCAGAGAGGCCCGGCGCCTGCGCACTGCAGTACTTTGCTCTGCCCTCAACAGGGTAACAAAGTACGCCTGCGCCGGAGCCGCAACGTGAAGACCAGAAGAGGACGTAATCTGATGAAGATGGGAGGCGCCGGACCGGACCGCGACACCCATCGGACCGGGAACTCCCCTGGGTGAGTATAATCTAACCTCTCTTTCTTATCTTTTAGGATACATCTGGGGCTTATCTACAGCATTACAGAATGCTGTAGATAAGCCCCTGATGCTGGTGGGCTTAGCTCACCCTCCATTTTGGGAGTGACCGCTTCCCTTTAATAGTATTGTAACCAGCAGTAGTTTATTTGCTTTATTGGACCAATTAGTATTTAGTAGACTAGTAGTAAGTGCAATGAGACTTGACTCTGTTGTATTTTCTCTGTGTATTTCTAAGTAATATAATTGCTTTTCTATTTAAACTGTGTCACAAAGTAGAAAAAGTGTAATTGTTTATTGTCTCATTTATTGTTTCATGGCCATAGAGAGCACTCTTTGATGATATAACATATCATTATAAGCACTTACATGAGCCAAGGCAAAGAATATGGACGTCAAGTGACTGTTCGGTCCCTTATTGTTTGCAGATTATTATTATTATTATTCAGTTTTATAGCGCCATTTATTCCATGGTGCTTTACATAGACAAGTACAATCAACATGTGCTATAAAATGCATACACAAGTACAAAAGGAGAAAGGACCCTGCCCGCGTGGGCTCAGTCTCCAAGGGATGGGTGAGGATACACTAGGAGAGGGTAGAGCTGGTTGTGCGGTGGTTCAGTAGACTGAGGATCACTGCAGGTTGTAGGCTTGCCTGAAGAGGTAGGTCTTCAGGTTACTTTTGAAAGTTTCCGTGGTAGGCGAGAGTCTGATGTGTTGTGGTAGAGAGTTCGAGTATGGGGAAGCACGGGAGAAGTCAGGTAAGCGGTTCTGGGAAGAGGAGATAAGAGGGGAGTAGAGAAGGAGATCTTGAGAGGATCAGAGGTTGCGTTTAGGTAAGTACCGGGCGACCATGTCACAGATGTATGGAGGAGACAGGCAAATTGTCGGAGGCAGATGTGTGGCCAGAAACTAAGATTTGGGGGCTGACATAAGTACCGTATATACTCGAGTATAAGCCGACCCGAGTATAAGCCGACCCCCCTAATTTTGCCACAAAAAACTGGGAAAACTTATTGACTCGAGTATAAGCCTACGGTGGAAAATGCAGCAGCTACCGGTTAATGTCAAAAATAAAAATAGATACCAATAAAAGTAAAATTAATTGAGACATCAGTAGGTTAAGTGTTTTTGAATATCCATATTGAATCAGGAGCCCCATATAATGCCCAATACAGTTCATGATGGGCCCCATAAGATGCTCCATATTAAAATATACCCCATATAATGCTGCACAAAGGTTAATAATGGCCCCATAAGATGCTCCATAGAAACATTTGCCCCATACAATGCTGCATAAAGGTTGATGGCCCCATAAGATGCTCCACACATTATGGTCCCATAAGATGCTCCACACATTAGGGGCCCCATGAGATGCTCCATACATTATGGCCCCCATGAGATGCTCCACACATTATTGCCCAATAAGATGCTCCACACATTATGGCCCCATGAGATGCTCCATACATTAGGGGCCCCATTAGATGCTCCACACATTATGCCCCATATGATGCTCCATACATTGTGGCCCCATGAGATGCTCCACACATTAGTGGCCCCATGAGATGCTCCACACATTATGCCCCATAAGATGCTCCATACATTTGCCCCATTTGCTGTTGCTGCGATTAAAATAAAAAAAAATCACATACTTACCTCTCTTTGCTCAGTCCCCCAGCACTTGTGATAGTCACCTTCCACGTTCCATTGCTGCGCGCTGCTCTGTCTTCCATCCTCGGCACTGACTGTTCAGGCAGAGGGCGGCGCGCACACTAATCGCGTCATCGTGCCCTTTGACCTGAACAGTCACAGCCAGAGGACAGAAGACAGAGCATCGCGCAGCGGTGGAACGTGGAAGGTGACTATCGCGCAATGCTCCCCCTCCCCTGATATACTTACCTGCTCCCGGCGCGGTCTCTGGCAGCGTCTCACTGTCAGATGGTCTCCGGGAGCCGGCGGCATCTTCCTGTGTTCAGCGGTCACGTACCGCTCATTAGAGTAATGAATATGCGTGCATATTCATTACTTTAATGAGCGGTACCACGTGATCGCTGAACACAGGAAGCGCTGCCCGGAGACCATGGGACATGCAGGGACAGCGCAAGGAGCAGGTAAGTATATCACAGCTGCCGCTCCCCCTCACCCGCCGACCCCACACCGACACTGACTCGAGTATAAGCTGAGAGGGTCACTTTCAGCCCAAAAAAGTGGGCTGAAAATCTCAGCTTATACTCGAGTATATACGGTAATCCACTCAGTAGACAATTGTATGATGTCCTCATTTGTCGGTTGATATATGTTAGATTGGGAATGGGCAATGCTAATTTGGCCATATTGCCTAATTTGGCCTTGGCTTAGTAGATGGCTATATAGCAATTATGTTGTATGTTACACACTACTACTGACAAAGTAAAATTAAAGTGATGTCTTGTATGGGAACCATTCGAAACCTGTTAGGTTTCTTTTTGTCACAAATTCTGGTATGGCACCATTCCATGTAAGAGACGTACTTTAATTTTTAAGAATAAAGGATATTAATATAATTCTTCTTCCTGCCATGAACAATGGGTAACATGGTGCATTGCTGCATTTCATTTGTGCCTTCCAGTGAAGTGAAGACAGTAAGGACAAGTTTAACATTAATTTACCAGAAATTAATCAAAAACACTGCAGTAATAGACGTTCTTTGAAAATATGAAAGAAGCTAAAGGGCCCCCCACAGAGTAGAGAATGTAGCTGCAGGCCAAGACATAATTGCTGGAATAAGCAGCACATTCTTCCATGTGTGTGCAGTTAGGTGAAAAAACTTAACTCAGTAGCAAGAACATGGCCTCTCGTGTCTTCATATGAATTCTGTGAGTATTGCATTTAAATATTTAAAATTCACTCCATAAATAAATTATGCTGAAAACTCGGAGCAGAAAAAAATTAATATATGATTAGAAAACCTTAAAGGTAATGTGTCAAAATGACCTACTGTGACATTTAGGTTTTTATGCTAAATGTACCGTATATTTTACAGGGCTTTTTATAATGTATTCTTTTTTCATATCACTATTACCCCCCAAAAAATCATGCCATTTTTACTTGCCACCAGGTCTGATATTAGACTCCTAATATCTTTCTTTCATATGTACATAGCAGAAAGAGACTGGCCTTGATCATATAGAAACATATCCCATTATCTGCTATTATAATATTGTCTGTGGTGATAATGAACCTGCTGAAACGTCATCTATACAGAACAGTCATCTATACAGTGATTAGGTAAAACTGAAAACCCTATTACCGTATATACTCGAGTATAAGCCGAGATTTTCAACCCATTTTTTTTAAGCTTAAAGTGCCCCTCTCTGCTTATACTCGAGTTATTGTCCCAAGGGGTCAGCGGGGGGAGGGGGAGCGGCACCTGTCAAATCATACTCACCTGCTCCCAGCGCGTCTCTGCATGTCCCTGCTTCTCCAGTGCCCGCAGCTCCACCTGTGTTCAGCGGTCACGTGGTACCGCTCATTAAAGTAATGAATATGGACGCGACTCCACTCCCAAAGGGGTGGAGCGCATATTCATTACTTTAATGAGCGTTACCAGTGTCCGCTGAACACAGGAACAAGCTGCCAGCGTCAGAGACCATCGTATCGGAGAAGCTGCCAGGGACCACGCCAGGAGGGTGATTATAACAGGGGAAGGTGAGCATTGCGAAATTCACCTGTCCCCATTCCACCGCGGCACGCCGCTCCGTCTTCCACATCCTCTGGCTGTGCCGTTCAGGTCAGAGGGCGCAATGACCTGTTTAGTGTGCACTTCTGCCAAAATAGTCACTACAGAGAGACAGAAGACAGAGCGGTGCGCGGTGGTGGAACGGGGGCAGGTGAATTTCACAAGTGCCGGTGTCTCCGCTTGCTCAGGACAAGAGGTTAGTATGTCATTTTTTTTTTGTCGCAGCAGCATATGGGGCAAATGTTTCTATGCATCTTATAGGGCTATAATCAACCTTTATGCAGGATTGTATGGGGCAAATGTTTATATGGAGCATCTTATGGGGCCATAATAAACCATTGTGCAGCATTATATGGGGCATATTTTTGTATGAAGTACCTTATGGAGCCCATCATAAACATTATGGAGCACTATATGGGGCATATTTTATTATGGAGAATCTTATGGAACCCATCACGAACTTTATGGAGCGTTATATGCGGTGTATTTTGTATGGAGCATCTTATGGGGCCCATCATAAACTTTATGGAGCATTATATGGGGCTCCTGATTCAATATGAATATTCAAAAACACTTAACCTACTGATGTCTCAATTAATTTTACTTTTATTGGTATCAATTTGTATTTTTGAAATTTGTCAGTAGCTGCTGCATTTTCGACCCTAGGCTTATACTCGAGTCCTTAAATTTTTTGGGGGGCAAAATTAGGATCTCGGCTTAAACTCTAGTCAGCTTATACTCGAGTAGAAGCTGAGATTTTTAGCCCCCCAAAAAATAGGCTGAAAGTGCCCCTCTCGGCTTATACTCAAGTCATGGAAGGGGGGGTCGCCGGGTGAGGGGGAGCGAAGACTGTCACATACTCACCTGCTCCTGGCGTTCATGACGCGGTCCCTGCATGTCCCATGGTCTCCGGCGCCGGCACCTTCTTCCTCTGTGCAGCGGTCACTTGGTACCGCTCATTAAAGTAATGAATATGGACTCCACTCCCATAGGGGTGGAGCCGCATATTAATTTCTGTAATGACCGGTACCAGTGACCGCTAACAGAGGAAAAAGCTGCCAGCGCCGGAGACCATCTGTCTGGGGGAAGCTGCCAGGGACCGCGCCGGGAGCAGGTGAGTATTTCATATTCACCTGTCCCTCGTTCCAGTGTCTTGCCGCTCTGTCTTCTGCGTCCTTTGCCGTAACTGTTCAGGAAGAGTTCGCGATGATGTATTAGTGTGTGCGCCGCCCTCTGCCTGTACAGTCAGTGCGGAGATACGGGACGCTGAGGAGCAGCGACGAGAGGTGAGAATGTCTTTTTTTTTTTATTGCAGCAGCATTATATGTGGCACATTCTTATATGGAGCATCTATGGGGTCATAATCAACTGTATGGATCATTATATGGGGCATATTTGTATATGGAGCATCTTATGGGGCCATAATTAACTGCATGGAGCATTATATGTGGCACATTTGTATTTGAAGCATAATATGGGGCATATTTTAATATGGAGCATCTTATGGGGCCCATCATGAACTGTATGGAGCATTATATGGGGCTCCTGATTCAATATGGATATTCAAATACACTTAACCTACCGATGTCTCAATTAATTTTACTTTTATTGGTATATATTTTTATTTTTAAAATTTAGCAGTAGCTGCTGCATTTCCCACCCTAGGCTTATACTCGAGTCATTAAGTTTTCCCAGTTTTTTGTGGCAAAAGTAGGGGGTTTGGCTTATACTCGGGTCGACTTATACTCGAGTATATACGGTACATATTGTGTGTGTGTGTGTGTGTGTGTGTATATATATATATATATATATATATATATATGTGTGTGTGTATATATATCTACTATATAATTGTCTAAGGGTCACTTCCGTCTGTCTGTCACAGATATTCATTGGTCGCGGCCTCTGTCTGTCAAGGAAATCCAAGTCGCTGATTGGTCGCGGCAAAACAGCCACGACCAATGAGCGACGGGCACAGTTCGAAAGAAAATGGCCGCTCCTTACTCCCCGCAGTCACTGCCCGGCGCCCGCATACTCCCCTCCAGCCACCGCTAACACAAGGTTAATGCTAGTGGTAACAGACCACATTATGCTGCGGGTAACGCACTCCGTTACCGCCGCTATTAACCCTGTGTGTCCCCAACTTTTTACTATTGATGCTGCCTATGCGGCATCAATAGTAAAAAATGTGATGTTAAAAATAATAAAAAAACAAAAAACCTGCTATACTCACTCCCGTTGTCCGCCGAGCCGGCCGCCATCTTCCGTTCCCGGCGATGCATTGCGAAATTACCCAGAAGACTTAGCGGCCTTGCGAGACCGCCAAGCCATCTGCGTAATTTCGCAATGCATCCTGGGAACGGAAGATGGCGGCAGCCGTGCGCTACAAGGGGCCCTCGGATCCGAAGGTGAGTATGTTAGAACTACAATGGACCCTTGGATCGGAAGGTGAGTATGTTTATTTTTTATTTTTTAACCTGTGATATATGTGGCTGGGCAATATACTATGTAGCTGGGCAATATACTACGTGACTGGGCAATATACTATGTAGCTGGGCAATATACTACGTGACTGGGCAATATACTATGTAGCTGGGCAATATACTACGTCACTGGGCAATATACAACGTGGCTGGGCAATATACTACTTGGCTCTGTGCTGTATACTACGTCACTCGGCAATATACTACGTGGCTGGACACTATGCTGTGTGGTTCTGTGCTGTATACTACATCACTGGGCAATATACTACGTCACTGGGCAATATAGTACGTGGCTCGGCAATATACTACGTGGCTGTACAATATACTACATCACAGGGCAATATACTACGTGGCTGGGTAATATACTACGTGGCTATGTGCTGTATACTACGTGGCTGTGCAATATACTACGTGGCTGTGCAATATACTACGTCACTGGGCAATATACTACGTGGCTGGGCAATATACTACGTGGCTGGGCAATATACTACGTGGCTGGGCAATATACTACGTGGCTGGGCAATATACTACGTGGCTGGGCAATATACTACGTGGCTGGGCAATATACTACGTGGACATGCATATTCTAGAATGCGCTAGAATCGGGCCACCATCTAATATATATATAGTAGTATATTGCAGAGCGAGGTAGTATATTGTCCAGTCACGTAGTATACAGCACAGCCACGTAGTATACAGCACAGAGCCATGTAGTATATTGCCCATTGACGTAGTATACAGCACAGAGCTACGTAGTATACAGCACAGAGCCACGTAGTATATTGCACAGTCGTGTAGTATACAGCACAGAGACATGTAGGATATTGCCCAGTGACGCAGTATATAACTGAGCTACGTATGTCACAGGTTAAAAAAATAAAAAATAAACATGCTCACCTAACGATCCAAGGGCCCCTTGTAGTTGAACATACTCACCATTCTGGTCGCTGCTCCTCAGCGTCCCACCTCTCCGCTTCCTGGGATCCAACGGCGTTGTGCAGATGGGCGCGCGGCTGCCGCCATCTTGCGTTCCCAGGATGCTTTGCGAAATTACCCATATGACTTGGCGGTCTCGTGAGACCGCTAGGTCTTATGGGTAATTTTGCAAAGCATTGCTGGGAAAGGAAGATGGCGGCAGGCGCCAGCGGCTCAGTGGACAACGGAGGGTGAGTATAGCAGGTTTTTTTTTACTATTTTTAACATTACTTTCTTAGGCATACGCATAGGCAGCATCAATAGTAAAAGGTTGGGGACACACAGGGTTAATAGCGGCGGTAACAGAATGCGTTACCCGCGGCATAACGCGGTCCGTTACTGCCGGCATTAAACGTGTTAGCGGTATGGAGCGGGCGCCGGGGACAGTGACTGCGGGGATCGGAGCGCCAGGGACAGTGACTGCGGGGAGCGGAGCATCGGGGACACTGACTGCGGGGAGCGGGCGCCGGGCACTGACTGCGGGGAGTAAGGAGCAGCCATTTTCTTCCGGACTGTGCCCGTCGCTGATTGGTCGTGGCTGTTTTGTATATATACAAAAAAGAACACAGCAGCACATGTGCATGAATCTCATTCATGTACATGTGCTGCTGTGTTCTTTGGTATATAATGCAGTTTTTCAGCGTGCACATATTCACATTAGGAGTGCTGGTTGTTTTTGTTTTTTTTCCTCTCTATCTCTATCTATCTATCTAAACACATACACACACTTGTTCTCAAAAGTTTACATACCCCGGCAGAATTTTTCTATCTTGACCTCTTTTCGGTGAATATGAATGATAATACCAAAACTTTTTCTCCACTCATGCTTAGTGGTTGGGTGAAGCCATTTATTGTCAAACTACTGTGTTTTCTCTTTCTAAATCATAATGACAACCCAAAACATCCAAATGACCCTGATCAAAAGTTCACATACCCTGGTGATTTTGGCAAATTTGCACTCATCAGCCCGGAATCTGCGCATGGGACGTACTTGGACGTTCCAACATGACAACGATCCAAAACACATGGCCAAGTCGACCTGTCATTAGCTACAACAGAACAAAGTGAAGGTTCTTCAGTGGCCATCTCAGTCTCCTGCCCTAAATATCATTGAGCCACTCTGGGGAGATCTCAAGTGCGCAGTTCTTGCTAGACAACCTAGGAATGTACAGGAACTGGGAACTTTTTGCCAAGAAGAGTGGGCAGCTTTATCATCTGAGAAAATAAAGAACCTCATCTACAACTACCACAAAAGACTTCAAGTTGTCATTGATGTTAGATGTAAACTTTTGAGCACAAGTGTATATATATATATATACAGTGGGGCAAAAAAGTATTTAGTCAGTCAGCAATAGTGCAAGTTCCACCACTTAAAAAGATGAGAGGCGTCTGTGATTTACATCATAGGTAGACCTCAACTATGGGAGACAAACTGAGAAAAAAAAATCCAGAAAATCACATTGTCTGTTTTTTTAACATTTTATTTGCATATTATGGTGGAAAATAAGTATTTGGTCAGAAACAAACAATCAAGATTTCTGGCTCTCACAGACCTGTAACTTCTTCTTTAAGAGTCTCCTCTTTCCTCCACTCATTACCTGTAGTAATGGCACCTGTTTAAACTTGTTATCAGTATAAAAAGACACCTGTGCACACCCTCAAACAATCTGACTCCAAACTCTACTATGGTGAAGACCAAAGAGCTGTCAAAGGACACCAGAAACAAAATTGTAGCCCTGCACCAGGCTGGGAAGACTGAATCTGCAATAGCCAACCAGCTTGGAGTGAAGAAATCAACAGTGGGAGCAATAATTAGAAAATGGAAGACATACAAGACCACTGATAATCTCCCTCGATCTGGGGCTCCACGCAAAATCCCACCCCGTGGGGTCAGAATGATCACAAGAACGGTGAGCAAAAATCCCAGAACCACGCGGGGGGACCTAGTAAATGAACTGCAGAGAGCTGGGACCAATGTAACAAGGCCTACCATAAGTAACACACTACACCACCATGGACTCAGATCCTGCAGTGCCAGACATGTCCCACTGCTTAAGCCAGTACATGTCCGGGCCCGTCTGAAGTTTGCTAGAGAGCATTTGGATGATCCAGAGGAGTTTTGGGAGAATGTCCTATGGTCTGATGAAACCAAACTGGAACTGTTTGGTAGAAACACAACTTGTCGTGTTTGGAGGAAAAAGAATACTGAGTTGCATCCATCAAACACCATACCTACTGTAAAGCATGGTGGTGGAAACATCATGCTTTGGGGCTGTTTCTCTGCAAAGAGGCCAGGACGACTGATTCGGGTACATGAAAGAATGAATGGGGCCATGTATCGTGAGATTTTGAGTGCAAACCTCCTTCCATCAGCAAGGGCATTGAAGATGAAACGTGGCTGGGTCTTTCAACATGACAATGATCCAAAGCACACCGCCAGGGCAACGAAGGAGTGGCTTAGTAAGAAGCATTTCAAAGTCCTGGAGTGGCCTAGCCAGTCTCCAGATCTCAACCCTATAGAAAACCTTTGGAGGGAGTTGAAAGTCCGTGTTGCCAAGCGAAAAGCCAAAAACATCACTGCTCTAGAGGAGATCTGCATGGAGGAATGGGCCAACATACCAACAACAGTGTGTGGCAACCTTGTGAAGACTTACAGAAAACGTTTGACCTCTGTCATTGCCAACAAAGGATATATTACAAAGTATTGAGATGAAATTTTGTTTCTGACCAAATGCTTATTTTCCACCATAATATGCAAATAAAATGTTAAAAAAACAGACAATGTGATTTTCTGGATTTTTTTTTCTCAGTTTGTCTCCCATAGTTGAGGTCTACCTATGATGTAAATTACAGACGCCTCTCATCTTTTTAAGTGGTGGAACTTGCACTATTGCTGACTGACTAAATACTTTTTTGCCCCACTGTATATATATATATATATATATATATATTTTATATATACAGTATACGCATACAGTACAGACCAAAAGTTTGGACACACCTTCTCATTTAAAGATTTTTCTGTATTTTCATGACTATGAAAGTTGTACATTCACACTGAAGGCAACAAAACTATGAATTAACACATGTGGAATTATATACTTACCGGTAACAAAAAAGTGTGAAACAACTGAAATTATGTCTTATATTCTAGGTTCTTCAAAGTAGCCACCATTTGCTTTGATAACTGCTTTGCACACTCTTGGCATTCTCTTGATGAGCTTCTAGAGGTAGTCACCGGGAATGGTCTTCCAACAATCTTGAAGGAGTTCCCAGAGATGCTTAGCACTTGTTGGCCCTTTTGCCTTCACTCTGCGGACCAGCTCACTCCAAACCATTTCAATTGGGTTCAGGTGTGGTGATTGTGGAGGCCAGGTCATCTGGCGTAGCAACCCATTACTCTCCTCCTTAGTCAAATAGCCCTTTCACAGCCTGGAGGTGTGTTTGGGGTCATTGTCCTGTTGAAAAACAAATGATGGCCCAACTAGACACAAACCGGATGGAATAATAGCATGCCGCTGCAAGATGCTGTGGTAGCCATGCTGGTTCAGTATGCCTTCAATTTTGAATAAATCCCCAACAGTGTCACCAGCAAAGCACCCCCACACCATCACATCGCCTCCTCCATGCTTCACGGTGGGAACCAGGCATGTAGAGTCCATCCGTTCACCTTTTCTGCATCGCACAAAGACACAGTGGTTGGAACCAAAGATCTCAAATTTGTACTCATCAGACCAAAGCACAGATTTCCACTGGTCCAATGTCCATTCCTTGTGTTCTTTAGCCCAAACAAGTCTCTTCTGCTTGTTGCCTGCCCTTAGCATTGGTTTCCTAGCAGCTATTTCACCATGAAGGCCTGCTGCATAAAGTCTCCTCTTAACAGTTGTTGTAGAGATGTGTCTGTTGCTAGAACTCTATGTGGCATTGACCTGGTCTCTAATTTGAGCTGCTGTTAACCTGCGATTTCTGAGGCTGGTGTCTCGGATAAACTTATCCTCAGAAACATAGGTGACTCTTGGTCTTCTTTCCTGGGGCGGTCCTCATATGAGCCAAGTTCTTTGTAGCGCTTGATGGTTTTTGCAACTGCACTTGGGGACACTTTCAAAGTTTTCCCAATATTTCGGACTGACCTTCATTTCTTAAAGTAATGATGGCCACTCGTTGTTAGGACTGGCGGAACGCACCAAGAAGGATGATATAGATGCGTTCGCAGTCCGGGGTCCACCGTGCAGGCGTAACCCGCTGCTAGTAAATGACAGACTATATGGCGGTACTTAAAGGTATACACAAGTGGGTTAAACCTCACTCAACGTGAAGAAAGCGATCCTGTTAAATCACAGGACCCCGGTACCGCACATAGAGCGCGAGCAAGCAGTCAGCGAACTTAACCCCGAAAGGGATTGAAGTCCGATTAGACCCTTGCTGGCACAACACCGAAACTGGGTGTGTAGAGAACCTTGAACAGAAATATATAAGCACAAGAGTGCGTGCGATGCCGCACTGACGGACGCCACTACCACCCAGGCTTGGGTATGGAAAGCGCTAGGCAAGCGCACGGCGCCGTACTGGCAGGCACAGCTACAGGACGCTGTGATGTGTGTAATATACAGATGGGTAGTCGGGCGCTAGAGAGCTACCGTCATCCGCGAGCAGTCAACAACTCTAGGGAGGGATATTTAGGAGCTTTCATCCATCGACATACATCCATCTACACACACACAAAATAATTGTACACTAGCGCATGGCCGTGCGGTCATGCGCAGGTTAAATAGTTGCAGGACAGGAAGTGGCCACAGAAACTTTGCCCTTCCAAGACCTGCCAAGAGGACCAATTCAATGCGCTGCAGAGCCTGAGCACGTGACCCTCGATCTCCAACGGGAGATCTTGCCCTGGGCATGCTCAGTGTGCGCAAACAAGGACTTAGTCCCAGAGAAGTCCGCTCGCTGCTGACCAGCACTGACTTTAACGGCAGGAGCTGAAGAAGCAGCAGTAACTCTCTGTACATAGTGAGACCGAGCAAGACGCTGGGACCGACGTCCCTGCTGAGCAGACTCCACTGCGGCTGGATAGGAATGGGAGACCGCAGTGGAGATGGCTCAAGATTCCCCCTGTGCAGAAGTGGGAACTCGAGACCTAACATTACCCCCCCTCCTAGGGCCCCCCCCTCCTTGGGCCTCGCTACGCTCGAAGGCAGCAATGAGCTGTGGGGCCCGAATGTTTTCAGCAGGCTCCCATGACCTGTCCTCTGGGCCATAACCCTTCCAATCCACCAGATAGAACTTTTTGCCGCGTACCACCTTGCACCCCAAAATAGCGTTCACCTCGTAATCGTCCGTATGCGAACCCGATGTCCCGGCAGATGACTCGGAAAACCGGGACATGTATACGGGTTTCAAGAGGGACACATGAAAGGTGTCGGTGATACCCAAGCGTGGAGGAAGAGCCAGACGGTAGACCACGGGATTAACCTGTTAGAGAACCTTGAAGGGACCCAAGTAGCGAGGAGCAAACTTAGTGGACTCAACTCGCAGCCTGATGTTACGGGCGGAGAGCCACACCAAGTCGCCAGGGGCAAAGGTCGGAGCGGGGCGCCGATGAATATCTGCGGAGGACCTCATTCTCTCCTTGGAGGCCCGAATGGCATCCTGCGTGCGATCCCAAATGTCCCGTGCCTCCACAGCCCAGTCTGCCACCCTGGAATCAGCGGAAGACACAGGCATGGGCACAGGAACACGCGGATGCTGGCCGTAATTTAAGAGGAATGGAGTCTGACCTGTGGAGTCGGCTACGGCATTGTTAAGTGCAAACTCTGCCCACGGTAGCAAGGATGCCCAATCATCCTGCCTGGCAGAAACAAAATGTTGCAGATATGTGACCAAGGTCTGGTTGGCCCTTTCTACCAACCCATTCGTCTCGGGATGATATGCCGAAGAGAGATTTAACTCAATACTGAGTAGACAACAAAGCTCCCTCCAGAATCGAGACGCAAACTGGGGACCCCGGTCACTAACAATTTTGTCTCGCATACCGTGTAGGCGAAAGATATGCTTAATAAACAAGACAGCCAACGCCCGTGCAGATGGTAGCCGTGGAAGAGGCACCAAATGCACCATTTTGGAAAAATGGTCGGTGATCACCCAGATAATGGTGCAGTTACGAGACTTGGGTAAGCCCACCACAAAGTCCATTCCAACCATCTCCCAGGGCCTGTCCGCCACGGGCAGAGGATAAAGCAAACCAGCTGGCCTGTTATGTTTGCTAATGACAGGTGTTATGAAGGCAATCCAGAAACACAGTGTGCATAGCGATCAGAGCGCACACAGTGATCTGACAAATACCCAAAAATACAAGAACGAGCTCTGAGACGTGGAAACTCTGTAGACTGCACACCTGATCCTATCCTAAACACAACTAAAAGCGGCTGTGGATTGCGCCTAACAACTACCTAGGCAACTCGGCACAGCCTAAGAAACTAGCTAGCCTGAAGATAGAAAAATAGGCCTGACTTGCCCCAGAGAAATTCCCCAAAGGAAAAGGCAGCCCCCCACATATAATGACTGTGAGTAAGATGAAAAGACAAAACGTAGGGATGAAATAGATTCAGCAAAGTGGGGCCCGATATTCTAGGACAGAGCGAGGACAGTAAAGCGAACTTTGCAGTCTACAAAAAACCCTAAAGCAAAACCACGCAAAGGGGGCAAAAAAAACCCACCGTGCCGAACTAACGGCACGGCGGTACACCCTTTGCGTCTCAGAGCTTCCAGCAAAACAAAAGACAAGCTGGACAGAAAAAAAGCAACAAAAAAGCAAAAAGCACTTAGCTATACAGAGCAGCAGGTCACAGGAACAATCAGGAGAAGCTCAGATCCAACACTGAAACATAGACAAGGAGCAAGGATAGCAGCATCAGGCGGAGTTAAGTAATGAAGCAGTTAACGAGCTCACCAGAACACCTGAGGGAGGAAGCTCAGAAGCTGCAGTACCACTTGTGACCACAGGAGTGAATTCAGCCACAGAATTCACAACACTGGCCGTTGCCGAGGAGTCTTGTTCCTGGCGCAAGAGACACACGCCCGAACATACTCCGCGACATCACGAGCCGTATGCGGCCACCAGTATGTCCTCGCCAGTAACTCAGATGTCCTTTTAGTACCAAAATGTCCACCCACCCTGGACGAGTGCGCCCAAGAGAGAACCTCCGGACGCAAACTGGATGGAACAAAAGTCTTGCCCGGAGGCACAGACTCCAGCGAAACCGGAGCCACAGTTCTCAAGCTCTCGGTGGGTACAATAAGCCGAAGCTCCTCCTCCTCCTCCGCAGATGACACAACGGAGCGAGAGAGAGCGTCGGCCCGAATGTTCTTCTCCCCAGAAAGGAAATGGAGGGTGAAATGAAACCGGGAGAAGAACAAGGACCATCTGGCCTGGCGAGAATTCAACCGCTGAGCTGTCTGCAGGTACACCAAATTTTTATGGTCTGTGAAGACTTGGAAGGGAAAACGTGCTCCCTCCAAGAGAGGTCTCCACTCCGAGAAAGCCAACTTCATGGCTAGCAACTCCCTGTCCCCGATGGAATAATTCCTCTCTGCTGGTGCGAAGGTCTTGGAGAAAAAGAAGCAAGGATGCTTCCGACCTTGAGCATCCTTTTGGAAGAGGACTGCTCCAGCACCAACGGAAGAGGCATCCACCTCCATGATAAATGGCTTATCAACATCGGGGCGATGTAGAATGGGAGCGCTAGCGAAGTGTGACTTTATAGAGATAAAGGCCTTGGAGACCTCCTCAGACCACAATTTGGGATTCGCCCCCTTCTTGGTGAGGGCAACCAAGGGAGCTACCAAAGTTGAGAAGTGCGGGATGAACTGGCGATAATAATTGATGAACCCCATAAAGCGCTGCACTGCTTTAAGAGAATGGGGTTCCTGCCAGTCCATCACAGCATGTAGTTTGGCAGGATCCATAGCCAATCCCTGGGTTGAGATGATGTAGCCTAGGAAAGGTAAGGACTCCTGCTCAAACATACACTTCTCCAACTTGGCATAGAGGGAGTTTGCCCGTAGGAGGTCGAAGACTTTGCAAACATCTCTCCGGTGGGAGTCAATATCTGGAGAGTAGATGAGAATATCATCCAGATAGACTATGTGACGCCCAGGAGACCGGGATACCCAGCACCGGACCAATGGAGTCTGTCTCTTGAGGGGGATGTCACGGGTGGCTTGACCCGGTGCTGTGGCCTCAGGCAATGCACAGTGTAAGGGGTATCGTGAGGGGACAGGCACTTACTTGATCAGCAGCAGGTTCTCCCAGCGGTGACGATCTTGATCCTGGATAGATGGCTATTGTCCAAATGAAAGACTGAGGCACTGAAACGTTTAACCAGTTTACTTTAACATAAAAGGATTTACAACCAGTCCTGTCACCGGAGTTTGTATGGGAACTCTGAGTTACTTTGACCCTGCCGGGGTCTTCGCCTCTTATTGTGCGCAATTTCTGTGTGGCCCTGCTGCTGTATGTGAACTGGCTGCCGGCCCAATCTGTCCCCTCCGGGTCCTGGTTCGACGGGCAACCCGAGTCCTTTTATCGGTTTACCCCCTCTGGGAGTACCGCTGAACTCTGTGTCTGTTGCTGCATCCGACCCTAGTGAAGCTGATATCACCTCACGTTTTTCCGGTTGCTGTATTATATATAATGAATACAGCCACGGATCCGGTATCCGTCTTTGCGCCTGTTCTGGGTAGTGATTAATGCTACCCGGTTCTCACAATGTCCTTTTTCTCTATCCCTCTTCTCCTCAGGCCGGTGATTTAGGCCTGGTAACAGTCACAGGGCTGTTAGAGATTCAACTGTATGACCTCTCACTATCAGCTCCTTGGCCCAACTGCCATTTCTTCTCTCAGACCAGAATGGATCAAGGGGAGTCTCTGGAGCTCCCCCTTCTGGCCGGAGGTGGTAGTGCAGTCTTGCTATTTTAGTATTTGTACTTACTGTCAGTAACTATTTTTGTGGCAAATACCCCTAGGGGTGCCACAACTACGACCGAGGTGGAAAGCATATCCCGGAAGATATCGTTCACAAAGTCTTGGAAAACGGCTGGGGCATTACAGAGCCCGAAGGGAATCACCAGATATTCATAGTGCCCATCCCTGGTGTTAAAAGCCGTCTTCCATTCGTCCCCCTCACGGATGCGAATCAGGTTGTAAGCACCCCGCAGATCTAATTTAGTAAATACCCTTGCTCCCCGAAGTCAATCGAATAGCTCAGATATCAAAGGCAAAGGGTACTTATTCTTAACGGTGATGGCGTTAAGACCCCTGTAGTCTATGCATGGACGCAATTCCCCATTCTTCTTCTGCACGAAGAAGAACCCTGCCCCAGCAGGTGACACTGACTTCCTGATGAACCCTCTTGCCAGATTTTCCTGGATGTACTGTGACATTGCCTCTGTCTCCGGGAGAGATAGCGGATAGACTCGACCCCGGGGAGGCTCAGCACCAGGCAAGAGGTCAATAGGACAGTCATAGGGGCGATGGGGCGGAAGGGTCTCCGCCGCCTTTTTGGAGAACACGTCTGCATAAGACCAATACTGCTTGGGGAGAGAGGATAGATCTGTGGGTACCTCTGTTGTAGCAACCTGAACGCACTCCCTCTGACACCTACCCCCACAAGATTCACCCCATCCCAGAATTCTGCCTGAGGGCCACTCAATATGAGGAGAGTGGTACCGTAGCCAAGGTATTCCCAACAGGACCTCATCAATTCCTTCAGGAATGACGAGCAGAGAAATAATCTCCTGATGAGATGGTGACATGGACAGAGTAAAAGGGATGGTCTGGTGTGTTATCTGTGAGGGCAGTGTCGACCCATTCACCACTCGTACCGTTACAGGTTGAGCTAGCATAACCAGGGGTATTGCGTGACGTTGGGCGAAGGCAGAAGACATGAAATTGCCCTCCGTCCCAGAATCCACGCAGAGCTCTACCGAGTGGGAGAATGAGCCTATAGTAATTGTCCCCTTAAAGGACAATTTAGAGGCAAACGTCGCCGTGTCTAGTGTACCTCCACCTACGACCACTAGACGCTGACGTTTCCTCGACCGCTGAGGACATCTGGTGGCTAGATGTCCTGACTGCTGGCAAACATGACAGACCCTGAGTGCACAAGCGGTCCGGGACTTAGATCCCGCTTGTGACACTTCCCTGGCCTCATGTGACTCAGGAACCAGGACCGGGGATTCCAGAGGTTTGGCGAAAGTAGGAGCCAGCCGAAACCTCTGCCTACACTGGGCTCGCTCTAACCTCCGCTCGTTAAAACGGAGGTCAATACGAGTGGAGACTGTAATTAACTCCTCCAGTGTGGCAGGAATCTCCCTAGTGGCCAGAGCGTCCTTTACGTGGTCAGCCAAGCCCCTCCAAAATATGGGGATAAGAGCTTTATCCGACCATTCCAGCTCAGATGCTAAAGTGCGGAATTGGACGGCAAAATGACTGACCAAGGACTCACCCTGAGTTAATGCCAGCAGTTGGAGTGCAGTATCATGGGTGACTTGAGGTCCTAATAAGACCTGTTTCAGAGTGCTCAAAAACAGCGGAGCACCACATGATCGCCACGCTCCCACAGCGGCGTAGCCCATTCCAACGCCCTGTCCGACAATAGAGACACAATAAATCCCACCTTAGCCCGCTCTGTGGGGAAACGTGCAGCCAGGAGATCGAGATGAATAGAGCACTGACTCACGAATCCCCTACAAAATTTGCTATCACCAGAAAATTTTTCTGGCAGCGGGAGGCGAGATAATGTCGGAATAGGGGTGACAATGGACAAAGTTGCTGCAGCTACGCTGGCAGCCTGTACAGCAACTGCGGTAACATCCACAGCTGAGGTTGCGCTCTCGAGAGCCGCCAACCTACCCTCCAGCTGCTGGATATACCGCAAGGATTGCTGTTTGTCCGTCATCACTAGCCAGACCCTGGCGCTATTGTAATGTTAGGACTGGTGGAACGCACCAAGAAGGATGATATAGATGCGTTCGCAGTCCGGGGTCCACCGTGCAGGCGTAACCCGCTGCTAGTAAATGACAGACTATATGGCGGTACTTAAAGGTATACACAAGTGGGTTAAACCTCACCCAACGTGAAGAAAGCGATCCTGTTAAATCACAGGACCGCGGTACCGCACATAGAGCGCGAGCAAGCAGTCAGCGAACTTAACCCCGAAAGGGATTGAAGTCCGATTAGACCCTTGCTGGCACAACACCGAAACTGGGTGTGTAGAGAACCTTGAACAGAAATATATAAGCACAAGAGTGCGTGCGATGGCGCACTGACGGACGCCACTACCACCCAGGCTTGGGTATGGAAAGCGCTATGCAAGCGCACGGCGCCGTACTGGCAGCCACAGCTACAGGACGCTGTGATGTGTGTAATATACAGATGGGTAGTTGGGCGCTAGAGAGCTACCATCATCCGCGAGCAGTCAACAACTCTAGGGAGGGATATTTAGGAGCTTTCATCCATTGACATACATCCATCTACACACACACAAAATAATTGTACACTACCGCATGGCCGTGCGGTCATGCGCAGTTTAAATAGTTGCAGGACAGGAAGTAGCCACAGAAACTTTGCCCTTCCAAGACCTGCCAAGAGGACCAATGGAATGCGCTGCAGAGCCTGAGCACGTGACCCTCGATCTCCAACGGGAGATCTTGCCCTGGGCATGCTCAGTGTGCGCAAACAAGGACTTAGTCCCAGAGAAGTCCGCTCGCTGCTGACCAGCACTGACTTTAACGGCAGGAGCTGAAGAAGCAGCAGTAACTCTCTGTACATAGTGAGACCGAGCAAGACGCTGGGACCGACGTCCCTGCTGAGCAGACTCCACTGCGGCTGGATAGGAATGGGAGACCGCAGTGGAGACGGCTCGAGATTCCCCCTGTGCAGAAGTGGGAACTCGAGACCTAACACTCGTTTTTCTTTACTTAGCTGCTTTTTTCTTGCCATTATACAAATTCTAACAGTCTATTCAGAAGGACTATCAGCTGTGTATCCACCAGACTCCTGCACAACACAACTGATGGTCCCAACACCATTTGTAAGGCAAGAAATCCCACATATTAAATCTGACAGGTCACACCTGTGAAGTGAAAACCATTCCCGGTGACTACCTCTTGAAGCTCATCAAGAGAATGCCAAGAGTGTGCAAAGCAGTCATCAAAGCAAAAGGTGGCTACTTTGAAAAACCTAAAATATAAGAAATAATTTCAGTTGTTTCACACTTTATTGTATATAATTCCACATGTATTAATTCATAGTTTTGATGCGTTCAGTGTGAATTTTAAATTTTCATAGTCATGAAAATACGGAAAAATCTTTAAATGAGGTGTGTCCAAACTTTTGGTCTGAGTGTGTGTATATGTATATGTATATGTATATATATATATATATATATATATATATATATATATATATATATATATATATATATATATATATATATATATATATATAAAATTAATGTTTCCAAAGTCTACTGCTTCATTTTTTCTAATGGCAATTTGCATATACTCCTGAATTTCAGAGTGATCAGCTTAACAGCAATTACTGTACTTGCAAAGTCAATATTTGTCCAGAAAATGAACTTTAACCCCCAAAACACATTTCAACATCATTGCAGTCCTGCCTTAAAAGGAGCAGCTAACATCGTTTTAGTGATTGATCCATTAACACAGGTGTGGGTGTTGATGAGGACAGGGCTGGCGATCAATCAGTCATGATTAAGTAAGAATGACATCACTGGACACTTTAAAAGGAGGCTGGTGCTTGGTATCATTGTTTCTCTTCAGTTAACCATGGTTATCTCTAAATAAACACGTGCAGCCAACATTGCACTGCACAAAAATGGCCTAACAGGGAAGAGTATCGCAGCTAGAAAGATTGCACCTCAGTCAACAATCTATCGCATCATCAAGAACTTCAAGGAGAGAGCTTCCATTGTTGTCAAAAAGGCTCCAGGGACCATATCTTAAAACTGTTTTAGCTGCGGGATCGGACTACCAGCAGTGCCGAGCTTGCTCAGGAATGGCAGCAGGCTGGTGTGAGTGCTTCTGCACGCACTGTGAGGCGGAGACTCTTTGAGCAAGGCCTGGTTTCAAGGAGGGCAGCAAAGAAGCCACTTCTCTCCAGAAAAAACATCAGGGACCGACTGATATTCTGCAAAAGGTACAGGGAGTGGACTGCTGAGGACTGGGGCAAAGTCATTTTCTCTGATGAAACCCCTTTTCGATTGTTTGGGACATCTGGAAAACAGCTTATTCGGAGAAGAAGAGGTGAGCGCTACCACCAGTCTTGTCTCGTGCCAACTGTAAAGCATCCTGAAACCATTCATGTGTGGGGTTGCTTCTCAGCCAAGGGAATCGGCTCACTCACAGTCTTGCCTAAAAACATTACCATGAATAAAGAATGGTACCAGAATGTCCTCCAAGAGCAACTTCTCCCAACCGTCCAAGAGCAGTTTGGCGCCCAACAATGCCTTTTCCAGCATGATGGAGCACCTTGCCATAAAGCAAAGGTGATAACTAAATGGCTCATGGAACAAAACATAGAGATTTTGGGTCCATGGCCTGGAAACTCCCCGGATCTTAATCCCATTGAGAACTTGTGGTCAATCATCAAGAGACGGGTGGACAAACAAAAACCAACAAATTCTGGCAAAATGCAAGCATTGATTATGCAAGAATGGACTGCTATCAGTCAGGATTTGGTCCAGAAGTTGATTGAGAGCATGCCAGGGAGAATTGCAGAGGTCTTGAAGAAGAAGGGTCAACACTGCAAATATTGACTTGCTGCATTAACTCATTCTAACTGTCAATATAACCTATTGGTACTGATAATATGATGGCAATTATATTTCTGTATGTGATATAAACATCAGACAAACACTAATAAAAACCAGAGGGCAGCAGATCATGTGAAAATATAATTTTGGTGTCATTCTCAAAAATTTTGGCCATGACTGTACATACATATATATGTGTGTATATGCATGCATGCATGCATACATACGTGTGTATGTATATGTATGTATATAATATATATTATGAACCCCATCTAATAGGGTTTTATGCTTTTAAAGTAGTAAATTTCCTCATTCCATATTCCCTTTTAAAAAGCCTTCCGGTTAGCCGATCACTCAAATTATGTATGCTCTCTTAATGTGTGAAAGCAAAGGTTGACATTTTTTCTTTTTCTTTTTATAGGAGTTTGCAGAGTATTATTTAGAAAATGTTTCAGAAGGGGAATTTGAACCCAGAGATTTTTTTTCCTCTGTGACCAGGACGTTTGATGTTTTCAAAGACATAAACAATACAAATTATAATACTACATGTGAGACCCCGACAACAGATCCCGAGATTGGTGAGTATTTCTCCTATAAGGCTCTGGTTTCCCTACAACTTGCAGTTAGGCAAAGGCTGATACATGCTGTTTTCTGTTATAAAGGGCCTTTTGTTACGAATGGAAACACACAATATGCATCAAGCCATTTACGAAATAACAGTAGAATTGGTGAGTACTTTAAGTATCTCATGTCTAAGAAACTAGAGGTTTTTTTTACTGTCTGATCTGCATTTCTCATACTTAATTCTGCTTATCACTATATAAAAAATGATTACTGAACTATTGCTGCTGGGCTGATACTCCCTATTAGAACTTTTTAATCAATAATTATTATGACAAACTTGATACACCTTTTATTATAAAGCTGGTGGTAGTAGATAACACAGTGGTGGACATAGCTTACCAGACCAAGCCATAGCTCTCCCCCATAGAGGTCAGTCAGTCATTTTTTAATAAGTTATCTATGTCCATTTGGCTCCTGTAAATCTAATCTGAGCTGTTACTGAACTCTGCAGGTCAGGGAAAACATGTTCCCCAAAATTATGTATCAAAAAAAAAATTTTTTGATTCATAATGTCTTTAAAGCGCTGTAGAATTAATGGCGCTATATCAGTGAGTAAAATAAATTTTAAAAAAAATTATAAGATTTTTTCATTTTTTTTTTACCAGAAATACATTTGGTCAAACCATAGTGACCTATTGGTGCATAGCCCCTTATTAATCATGTATCTATCCTGTGTTGGTGTGTTAGGTTCCGGTTTGTTTTATTTTACCAGGAACATTGAATTGATTAGTGGTTGATAACATTGTTAGCAATGGTTGCCAGCCACAGTAACTTCGGCAAACCTATATTAAGCAAATCTTAACTGTTTACTTACTTTACTAAGATCAAAATCTTAAGAAATTCTGGAAATCTTTATTGGCTATTTTATAACTGTTAGCATTGTATTATTTTAAAAGGTAAATTCCACGATGCAATATAACCAGGAGGGATATTGTAGACGTTACACTGTATTGTCTGTTCTACAACATCTATGAAGCTATTCATTCCTGAGGCATGCAATGCAAAAAAAAATGACCGCTTCTTACAGGTCCTTTGCCAAACTAAACCTCTAGCACAGCTGTGACAATTGTTGTTGTTTCCTTTAAAGGGAATATCTCCTAAGACATCGTGAAATCGAGCTATTATGTTTTATGTATTTTTTGTGTTTTTATTTTTATAATTGTGTTATTATCTATATTAAACAAAATAATTGAGAAAATTTTAGAGTTTTCCCTCTGCACACATACAACACTGTAAGTCTACTTTCACACATCAGGTTTTTGCCATCAGGCACAATCTAGCGAATTTTTAAAAAAAACGGATCTGTTTTTTTTTCAACGGATTTGTTTTTTCTCATAGAGTTGTATTAGCGCCGGATGGCCTAATGTTTCATCCGTTTTTTGCCGGATCCATCGAAAATTAGTTTCTCTCTCTCTCTCTCTCTTCCCCCCCCCCCCTTTTTTTTTTTTTTTTCTTTTCAAAAGTCAACAGATTCAGCCTGACGGCGAAAACCTGATGTGTGAAAGTAGCCTTAAAGGGAGTCTGTCTGTCACCCTCAAAATCGAGGATGAGCTAAGCCCACCGGCATCAGGGGCTTATCTACAGCATTCTGTAATGCTGTAGATAAGCCACCGATGTATCCTGAAAGATGAGAAAGAGGTTAGATTATACTCACCCAGGGGTGGTTCGGTCCGATGGGCGTAGTGGTCCAGTCTGGGGTCTCCCATCTTTTTACAATTACGTCCTCTTCTTGTCTTCACGCTGCGGCTCCGGTGCAGGCGTACTTTGTCTACCCTGTTGAGGGCAGAGCAAAGTACTGCAGTGCGCAGGCACCAGGAAAGGTCCGAGAGGCCCGGCTTGTGTATTTTTAGTCTTGAGTGCAATCCAAAACATGATCGGATTACACTCGGGCCAATGTTAGTCTATAGGGCCATGTACATGTCCGATTTTTTATTTTTTTTTTCCCTCAGACTGAGTCTGTCCGAGTGAAAAAATTGCAAAACGCATGAATTGCATCTGATATTCAGACTGCATTTGGCCATGGAAGTCTATTAAAAAAATGAGACCGCGCTTGGAAGATATCTGAAGGCAGTCTGATTTTCATGGACTGACAAAATGGAGAAGATGGAGAATTAATTTTTTTTCCATCTCCCCATCTGAGAAAATCAAACTGATCAGAGTGTGATTATCATAATCAGACTGATTTTCTTGGACTAGAGAAAATATGGGTGACCCTAGTCTTAGTGAGGGCAATCTTCTGAAAATATTCTACTATTGTCCACACAAAAGAACATGTATGCTACTAAAGGTGAATGAATTTGGCCTTTTAGACACATTTATATTCTTGTCTGATAAATTCACTTTGAAGCAATAAACATCAAAGAAAAATGTGAGAAATATTTTAAGTACAGTTAAGGTGTGACATCGCCTTGAGCTTTAGTAGATATAATATTTGTATGTCTGTTTTAATGTACAGTCCTAATTTCTGATATATTATTAGCATAATCAGGGGAGATATAGCACTATGCATCTGACCTTGTTCCGAACCTCCAGGCATCAAACACCAAACAAGGACTGCAGAATCAGCTGCAAAGTGATAACTCCCTCATAACTTTGATATTCTTTACTTCATAAATGAGGCTAAACTAATAGAGCACTTAACTTTCTTAATAAGCACTTAAAGGACACCTGTCACGTCCCAAAACACTGCTAACCTGTAGATATAGAGTTAATAGTGTTTCAAAGCTGCTCGGCCGCTGCACTAAAAGCATGGCTACCGGGAGAAAATGAACTTTATTCCCTCTAGCTTCCAGTCATAGAGGCGCGGACACTGAAAGCTGATTATTCCGGGAGGAATAAAGTTCATTGCCTCCCAGTAGCCAGGTTTTCAGTGCAGCTGCTGGGTAGATTTGGAGCACTATAAACGTACAGATTAACCCAATATCTGCAGGTTATTAGCATTTTGGGACATGACAGATTCCTTGTATTATTCTGTGTTTTAGGCAACGTGCACACGTTCTTTATTTTGTAAGTATTTTACCTCAGTATTTGGTCAGTATTTTACCTCAGTATATGTAAGCCAAAACCAGGAGTGAAACAGTCAGAGGACACTTATAACAGGGGTCCCCAACTCCAGTCCTCAAGGCCCACCAACAGGTCATGTTTTCAGGATTTCCTTTGCATTGCACAGGTGATGCAATTATTACCTGGGCAAGACTAAGGAAATCCTGAAAACATGACATGTTGGTAGGCCTTGAGGACTGGAGTTGGGGACCCCTGACTTATAAAGGTACTGTCACACTAAGCGACGCTGCAGCGATACCGACAACGATCCGGATCGCTGCAGCGTCGCTGGAGAGCTGTCACACAGACAGCTCTCCAGCGACCAACGATGCCGGTAACCAGGGTAAACATCGGGTAACTAAGCGCAGGGCCGCGCTTAGTAACCCGATGTTTACCCTGGTTACCATCGTTAAAGTAAAAAAAAAACCACTACATACTTACCTACCGCTGTCTGTCCTCCGGCGCTGTGCTTCTCTGCCCTGTGTGAGCACAGCGGCCGGAAAGCAGAGCGGTGACGTCACCACTTTGCTTTCCGGCTGCCCGGCGCTCACAGCCAGAGCAGAGAAGCACAGCGCCGGGTACAGACACGGAAGGTAAGTATGTAGTGGTTGTTTTTTTTACTTTAACGATGGTAACCAGAGTAAACATCGGGTTACTAAGCGCGGCCCTGCGCTTAGTAACCCGATGTTTACCCTGGTTACCAGCGAAGACATCGCTGAATCGGCATCACACACGCCGATTCAGCGATGTCAGCGGGACGTCCAGCACCGAAATAAAGTCCTGGCCTTTCTGCCCCGACCAGCGATATCACAGCAGGGGCCTGATCGCTGCTGCCTGTCACACTGGACGATATCGCTAGCCAGGACGCTGCAACGTCACGGATCGCTAGCGATATCGTCTAGTGTGATGGTACCTTAAGACACACATCACCCCTTCTGTATTTATCTTCCACTCCTGGTTTTGGCTTACAAATACTGAGGTAAAATACTGACCAAATACTGAATGTGTGCACGTGGCCTAAGGCTACATGCCCACAATCAGGAATAGCAGCATTTTGGATGTAGCGCACCTGCGCTACATCCAGTACGCGTTCTACATTGCAAGCACAGTGGATGGGATTTATAGAAATCCCATGCCCACTGTGCTTCTATTTACCGCTGCGTATACCAACCCATAGTGCCTGATTACAAGCCACAACCTTTTAATTTTGGCAGCGGAGATGCTAGTCTCCGCTGCGTAGCTCCCCTCATAGCCTTTAATTAGATGCATTAAATCCGCATAGGTCACTAAGGCCATGCAGATTTAACTGCGACATTAGAACGCAGTGATTTGCAGGCAGCGAAAATACGCTGCGTCCAAAATGCTGCTATTCCTGATCGTGGGCACATAGCCTTATAGTAACTCCCCAAATATGGACCTTAGCCATTGCATGGAGGGAAATGCGTATTTACCTGTGCATAAATATTTAGATTGAAACTATTCTTAGAGGTTTCAAAGCACTTTATCTATTAATTCAAGGTATAATGCAAATGGTTTGTGCTATGCTGAAATACTACACAGCTCATGGACAATGGTGGCTGTTTCTAAAAAAAAAAAAAAAAACCTTACTTTTTTATAGCAGACGGCTCATTATTTTATTGAGTGGGATAGCTTCGTCTGGTATGGTTATTGTCCAATTATCAGCATATTGTGGACTACGGCTTTAACAACCTGCTGTCTAGACTGTATAAATCAGATCAGTGGAGTTTTCCATGGCAAACAATCTAATATATAAAGCTGAATGTGTATGTGTGTATGTCCGTCTGCACCGTCGCAGCTACAGCCACAAAATTTTGCACAGTCACACGTCTGGACCCTGAGAGCGTCATAGGCTATGTTGTGAGGTGAAATTTTAACCCCACGCTTTCCAATTCACCAAACTATTTTGCCTCTATCTACATAATGGGGTAAAAGGAAAGGAAAAGTGTTGGAGGCAAATTGACAGCTGCCAGATGTGAACAAGGGGGACTTAAAGAGTGAGAGCGATGGCGCCAAAGAGTATATACCGTACAGTTGCTAAGGTGGGGCCCCGACATGGGATACTCACCACACATGGGGATATGAACACACATACAAAATGCTCCACACACTACCACGTGCTTGAACACATATACCACCCTCACCACACATTTCACCACACATACACCAACCTCGCCACATAAAAGTCGAAACACAAAAGTCACTGCTCAAAACTCACCACGCGCAAAATTCGCCACATGCAAAACTCGCCACATGCAAAACTAGGCTCACGCAAAACTAGCAGTAGCCACACGTGCAAAACGTGAAGTACTCTGGAGCTTAGACAGAAAATAGCCACAAATTTCCATCATGTCGACACAATTTTCACAAAGTACCTGCACAACAAAACAAGTGTGAATGTGTCTGTTATCCCTTGAATTTATTGATATTTATATTACATGTACTAATGTTATACAGTTCAATAGGCAGTGTTCTGTATCAGATTAACCTTCTCCAAATATTTACATTGTGGCATATTCCTGTGCTATACACTTGGCCTTCCACATTCTAAATACAGAGGCATTTGCAGTACTTCAAATACTTTCAAGTTTGTATTTTTTTCCTTGGTTCCTTTGTTACTTTACATCATACTTCTGGCAATCTTTTATATCTATTAATCTTATTTATAAAATATTTACACTGAATTCTGCTTGGCAAGGATGGAATGTAATGTCATGGTGCAGCTACCACTTTACTGCTATGTTTGGTATTTCATTTGAACCTGGTGCTCCTGCTCTTACATAGTGGAATGCCTACTCTATAAATACATTTATTTCTTTGTCACAGTTTATTTCTGATCTTCAGCTCAGGAAGGAGACTATTTTACAAAGGGCCGACCTGTGCGTTGGGGGCAAAGCTGCTTGTGGTCCTGGTTTTCATAATTCCCTATGGCACAATCTATGCTATTGCCATGCTACGTGATACAATGGTCAGGGCCGCAACTTGTATATATTTAAAAACCACATAATGCAACCAGTTATGTCACAGTTTACATTTTATTAGTCAAAGACGCTCTCCCACCAATTTTTTTTCCCCTACTATTAAGGTACCTTCACACATAACGATTTCGTTAACGATATCGTTGCAACATCACGCTTTTTTGTGATGTAGCAACGATCCCGCTAACGATATCTTTATGTGTGACAGCGACCAACGATCAGGCACCTGCTGGGAGATCGTTGGTCGTGAGGAATGATCAGGACCTTTTTTTGGTCACTGATCACCCCGCTGTCATCGCTGGATTGGTGTGTGTTTCGCCAATCTAGCGATGTGTTCACTTGTAACCAGGGTAAATATCGGGTTACTAAGTGCAGGGCCGCGCTTAGTAACCCGATATTTACCCTGGTTACCATTGTAAAAGTAAAAAAAAAAAAAAACTACATACTTACATTCTGATGTCTGTCACGTCCCCCGGCATCAGCTTCCCAGCACTGTGTCAGCGCCGGCCGGACGTAAAGCAGAGCACAGCGGTGACATCACCACTCTGCTTTACGACCGGTCGGCACTTACACAGTGCAGGGAAGCTGACGTCGGGGGACGTGACAGACATCAGAATGTAAGTGTGTAGTGTTTTTTTTTTTTTTTTACTTTTACAATGGTAACCAGGGTAAATATCGGGTTACTAAGCGCGGCCCTGCGCTTAGTAACCCAATGTTTACCCTGGTTACACGGGGACTTCGGCATCGTTGAAGACAGTTTCAACGATGCCGAAGTCTTTCCCCGGATCGTTGGTCGCTGGAGAGAGCTGTCTGTGTGACAGCTCCCCAGCGACCATACAACGACTTACCAATGATCACAGCCAGGTCGTATCGCTGGTCGTAATCATTGGTAAATCATTTAGTGTAACGGTACCTTTACTGTCTAACTTCCTATTCAATGCTGTGTAAGTGCATTAATGTACTATTGATCGTCATCTTACCTGGTTTACAGTGCTGCTATCCTCCTGTTCCAGATCACGTGACTTATATTCTGACTCACTGGATGTCACAGGCAATTGTGTGGACCCAAAAATCGATTTTTCAATGTAAATTTATTTAACCTCGTTCTTATATTGAGAGCGTAGCACTACTTCACACAAGGGTCTTTGTGTGAACTAGCAAAGATGGTGACCTAGAAGAGGCCCAGAGCAGCATTGGAAACTTGGGAAAATGATGTTCGGTAATTATATTAAAGGAGTTGTCCAGCATTAGGGTACAAGTCTACAGTCATTGTGCGCATTGCCTGCTGTGATAATTTGCCGGAGGACGCAAGTTTGTGATTTTCATACATGTGTTCACATGCTGACTAGATGGGCGCGGCCTTGCTAATGCAAGTGTATTGAGCGAGGCCATCACAGTCTAGTCTGAATGTGGACAGAAGTATGTAAATCATATACTTGCGGTCACATGGCGGTGCCGGCACTGGAAAATCCTCCCAGTGCTCAGTGCATGCTAGATGAGGATTCACAAGTCTGCAGTCAGTCACTGCAGACTTGTAGCTTAAAGCTGTACAACCTCTTCAATGCATATACACAACATTGAGGGTTTTTGATCACCAGAAATGCGTTAATATCGCATTTCATTCCTTGTAATCGATGATGTTTTTATCCTCTACTGAACACTTCTTCCAGTGAATAAAGAAAATAGTTTTTTCACCACCTCGTTGAGCTGGATTCCTCATTTTTTTCCCTATACACAACATTACATGGATAATTACACCATATTAGGGAAAAAAATTGTTGGGAGTGCTTCTTTACCTATTGTACCTATTGCGGGTAACTTTTCAGAATAAACTATCAAGTGTGTGCATATGGAATTACAATATTTCTGACCATTCTAGGACTTGTATCCTCCATTTTTCACCAGTTTTCCTTTCTGAAATCTCGTTTCGAGCTTTCAGTTCTCTCTGAAATATTGGGGAGAAATATTATGTCACCCATGCACAGTTCACTAAAACAGAGATTCATGCTCCTTTCACTGTTTAGGACATGTCCTTTTATGCTTCTGCTGCTACTTCTGAACATGATACAGGAGTACTAAATACTGTAGCTATCAATCCAGCTCTAGGAGAAAATCACTTACTAACTGTATCATGATCTGTCAGTTTCTGCCTCTGCTTGTTACTGTATCATGATCTGTCGGTATCTGCCTCTGCTTGTTGTCTCATTCTGCTCCCCACTCCTTCTCCATTTCCTCTCTAGATCCAGTACAATATGCTGTGTAACTTGATACCTCACTCTTTTGGCAGTCTGTCTTGCTTTGACTATGGTGGATTTGAACTGTTTTTTTCCAGAGTGGATAGTGAGTTTAGAAGGATGGAGAGGAAAGTGGCTCTAAAGTGGAGACATTTTTCTGATACTATGTATTATATTAAGCTTGTGATATTTTTTTTTCTATTGATTTATGCAAAGTTTTTTTTTAAATGACAGTAATCATTTAATTTTTAGAATATAAGAAATGTAATAATGTTACTTAGTCCATGGCAACTGGGCCTTGTAAGAGAAGAAGCCCACTTCCATCTTAGAATGAAATACCAGAGCTTCTTCCAAGTGCATGTAAAAAATACTACTATTTACAGTCAAGGACACACAATTCTTAAGAATAAGGTTGTTACATAAGAAGAGACCCATATACTTTTCTAAGTAAGGGTCCTGTATTGTAAATGTCTGCATATTTCTCTTCCACTGGTGTTATAAATGAGCTGTATTATCTGTGCAGCTTGCTTGTTAGGGAACATCTGTATAAAGTTAAAGTACAAGTGATATTTTTCGGTGTAAATCCTATATCCTCATTAAAGGTTCATCTTTTCCTTGATCTTATTTAAAACATCTGTTCCTTTCCCTTTGTCATGCTTTATTAGTTCAGGCTGTAATTAGATACGAGCATGATCTCTTCTCCTGCTTTTAAAACATGTTCAGCACTGCCGCTTGGCTGCCCCAAAACGGATAATAGGTATAGACAAAAACTACAGTATATCTTGTAAAAGGTGTTAATGGAAGGAATCAAATTTTGCAGATAATGAACGTGCTAAAACCATGACGGATTAGGGAGGGTCTTTATATTAGATTATCTTCCAAGAACCTTTAATCTTAAAATATCTGTAACCTAACAATTATTTCAAGTCTCCATGAATAACCATATTCTCCATTTTACATGCATGGCCATGGTTTTTAGATGTTTCATGTATCATTTAGGAATCCATGATTAATTTTGCGAAATATTGTTTTGCAATAGATTTTTATATCATGATTCTCTTGTAATGCATTTTGTCTTTCATTATATATTTTATACTTTTTTTTATATTTTATAAAGCCATGGCAGTCATGCAGTTCAGTATCAAGGCAAGTATCATGATTCTCCAAGGCCACAGGTTCAAAAAGGCTACTATGGGCAGACTAGGGACAAGCCACTCCGAACCCTGACCACCCTTTATCCCCTGGTCTTACATCGGGGTACAGTAGAATGCTTCCATGCAAGGATTTCCATTCATAATAGTGAACCAGAAGCAGGAAGGGTAATCAAGCAGGGTCAAAGTGAAAAGAGGTCACGTCAGGGACAAAATCGTAAACCAAGTGAGTAGTCAAAAGTCAAGGCTAGGTCAAAGAACAGGATCAGAACTACAAACAGTATACACCAGGATAGCAATGCTATTGACTGGCAGTGGAGTCAGAGCTTAAGGGGTTAACAGCTGATTGCCCTTACCAGGGCTGTAAGGAAGGTGTTATCTAAACCTAGACCAAAATTAACCCCATGGCGCTCTTATAAAGCAGCAACAAGTCCCAGGTAACAAAACAGGAAAAGCATCACAAGCACCAAAAGACAAAGTGGAAACAGAGGAGGCATGAATCGGCACAGATGTTACAGAAAGTCTTCGAGAGTTTCAGTTGATCTCCTCTGGTGAAAAGTTGGGGTGTATAGCCAAGGCTTAAGAGTTAAATGGGTTGCCATTTTAGGATTAATAATAAATGGTTGATCATTTGAGGTCCAACTTTTGGAACCTCTTTTAATTTCAAGGATTAGGGTCTGAAAGCCCCCTCTGAATGAAGCAGTAGTGCACTACACATTAGCAGTGCTCCTGTCAACAGTGAATAACAAAGATGAATTTCACACCCTTGAAAATCTCCAATGGACTTTGAAGTGCTTCAGATGTATCATTAAGTGATGAGTCCTCTCGTTCAGTAGGGTGCTATTTAGTTGATGGTCACCATTTTTATTACGCTACAAATTTTAATATTTACCAACAGGTTAGACCCTTTCTTAGTGATGGCCAAGTAAACTCGGTTTTATTTATTAATTAGATTAAATATTGGGATTTTTCCACTCAAAACATAAGTCTGAGTTTATCTTCTGTAATATTTTCAGCATTAGAAGTCTGGATATCTGTTTATTTCTTCAGTAAACAAGAAGATTGCTGAATTACACAAGTTCTAAAATTTCTTCCATTTCTCATGTTTTATTATGACATGTTATAGCTGATAACTGGAGAGGAGATGGGGAAGATACATAAAATGGAGTATTCAATGCAATTATTTAACATTGTTAGATAAAACCAAGATTCATTCTAACTAGAGAGGCCAGGTATATTGTCTGGGTTGCTTAGTTTTATTTGCAAATGTGATTATGAGGACAGCTAATCATCATGTCCCTTTATGAAAATATTCAAATGCCAAGTATAATATTTTGTACAGTAAATGTTTAGAGAACCTAACATTTTGGACAACTTCTACATTAATTTACCATACTTAAAGTAAAAAAAAGGTGGTAGCTTGAACTCTCTAAACTCCAATTTATTTATTTCATCTTCATACATTTATTTTTGTTATAAAAAAAAGTGCTTTTTTGAGTACCGTAGGCCTTTTAATTGGATATGTAAACTTTTCGCTATGTTTCCTTACAGGGTACACAGGGCCAAGTGAAATCAGCAGGCTGTCATTACAGTGGCCAAGCATAGCATCAATAGTACTGATGTCGCTAGTTGTTGGATTTGCCTTTGGTGTTTTATGTTGGAAGGTAAGGTTTATAGCATGCATTGCCTATATCATCTAGTAGGAAGTTAGTCATTCTTGTTCAATTTATAATTATGATAGGCCTCTATCACCATAAGGCTGGTTTCACACATCCAGATAATTCCGGTACCGGAATTATCCGTGTCCGTGTGCCCCTACGTTTCTGTGGCACATCAGTGTGGCACACGTGCGGCACACGTGTGCTGCCCGTGTGCCCACTGGGTACCACACGCACCGTGCTGGGTACCACACGTACCAGCATCTGGTGCTGAAGCCCCGATTCATATCTTCCCTGCAGCAGTGTTTGCTGCAGAGAAGATATGAATAATAGTGTTTAAAATAAAGATCTATGTGCCCCCCGCCCTCCCACCCCCTGTGCGCCCCCCTTCCCCACTGTTCTGAAAATACTCACCAGGCTCCCTCGTTGGCTGTCGCTGCTTCCTGTTCTGGCTGCATCTTCTCCTGTATACGGTCACGTGGGGCCGCCGATTACAGTAATGAATATGCGGCTCCACCCCTATGGGAGGTGGAGCCGCATATTCATTACTGTAAATGAGCGGTCCCACGTGACCGCATACAGGAGAAGATGCGGCTAGAACAAGAAGCAGCGACAGCCAACGAGGGAGCCTGGTGAGTATTTTCAGAACAGCGGGGGGGCGCACAGGGGGTGGGAGGGCGGTGGGCACATAGATCTTTATTTTAAACACTATTATTCATATCTTCTCTGCAGCAAACGCTGCTGCAGGGAAGATATGAATCGCGGCTTCAGCACCAGTGGGGGGGACAGCGCTTAATGTAGCGCTGTCTCCTGCACGGCACATGGACTGCACACGGACAACGTCCGTGTGCAGTACGTGTTTTACACGGACCCATTGACTTTAATGGGTCCGTGTAATACGTGCGCTCCCACGAACACTGACATGTCTCCGTGTTTGGCACTCGGAGACACAGTCCACAAAAAATCAATGACATCTGCACAGATGCATTGATTTTTATGTGTCTACGTGTGTCAGTGTCTCCGGTACGTGAGGAAACTCACCTCACGTACCGGAGACACTGACGTGTGAAACCGGCCTAAAATGGGAAAGTTGTGTGCTTTGCTTTTTTTTTTTTCCTGAAGAAAAAATTAATTTGGAAAAAAAGTTTTAGTGCAGGTAGTGAATTGCAAATCAAGACTGACTGGTCATACCGTTATGGCCCCCATACAAATTAGTCAGAAGAACTCCTTTTTTTTGATGGGATGAGCTGACCATTTAGGCTGTGTTCACTCGTTGCATTTTTGCTGTTTTTTTTATGCAAATGAAAAGCTTTGTCTTATAAAGTAACGGCAAAAGCTATGGGATTTCAGAAATCTCCTGCACACATTGTTTTTTTTTCCTGACTGAATTGGAAAAAAGCAACATGTCACTACTTTCAGCATTTTGGCAGTGGTTTTTCACCCATATTAAGCAATGAGTGCAAAACGCAGCAGAAACACAGGTATTGGGTTTTTTCCTGCATTTATTTGGTGCAGAAAACTCAGGAGCGACAGGCACTAAACTGTATCTGCATACACAAGAGACAAATGTACCTGAAAAATTCAGCAGAAAATGCAGCAAAACCAGCTATTTGGCAGTAGAGAAGCTGCTTACAAGAGAACATGTTTTGCCTACAGAAAAAAACTTGGCAAAAACGCAATGTGGGACCATAGCCTTAATGTGTTTGCGGGACTCTCCCCCGACAGGCTATTTAGGAGAGCTAAGGGTCAGGCAGTTTGAATATAAGTTCTCGATTCTTTTATTCTTCAGTAGATAAAGTGCTACAACAGAAGTGTGGCAGCAGCAATCTCACCCACCCTACATAGAGAACACATGAATGCTGGCTGAGCGAAGCATTCATGCATATTGGGGAGTCGGGCTAGAGAGCGATCCGCAAAAAACAAATGTTTTCATAATGTACGACAGGGAATTATATCCAACCCATCAAATAAATAACTGGTATAGCAAAATGGGGATATTAAAACTTAACCTTTTAATTATGTAAAACCAATGAAAACATATAATAATTAGTAATGAGCGAATAGCATTGTTGCTCTGGTCTCCCCAAGCATGCTCGGGTGATCTCCGAGTATTTGTTAGTACTCGGAGATTTAGTTTTCGTGGCCTCAGCTGAATGATTTACAGCTGCTTGACAGGCTGAATACATGTGAGGATTGCCTGTTTGTTAGGGAATTCCCACATGTGTTCAGGCTGTCCAGCAGCCCTAAATCATGCAGCTGAGGCCACGAAAACGAAATCTCCGAGCACTACAAAATACTCGGAGATCACCCGAGCATGCTTGGGGAGACCTGAGCAACAATGCTAATTGCTCATCACTAATAATAATATAACAAAAAAGAACATGTGTTCCCACACAGGTGACCTCAACCGGTTAACAGCGGAGTGTGTAGTACCTAAAAATGTCTCAATTTCTGTATTCAGCACATGAAATATTAGTAAGACATAGTCTAGATTACACAAGGACTTAAAGGTGCATACCTTATTATTTTTCCTTTCAATGAGTATATACTAACATATGCCTCTTTGTTTAGAGCAATTTATTTACCATATATTTTTTGCAGATCCTAATGATAATTCAAACCTCTCATTCTTCAGATCTTATGGAATAAAGTGCTCTGGCATTGGTATATAAAGTGAATACAGTGTGTAGTGGGGGGTAGGGGAGTCAAGTGTGTGACCCCCTATCTACTCTATAGCCCCAAATCCTCTGTAAGGTACATCAGAAAAACAGCAGGTATTCAAATTTAAGTCCTTGTGTAATTTGGACTATGTCTTACTAATATTTCATGTGCTGAATACAGCAATTAAGACATTTTTAGGTACTGCACACTCCACTGTTAACTGGTTGAAGGCACTTGTGTGGAAACACATGTTCTTTTTTTATTATATTTTTTCCTTGGTTTTACATACTTAATCAAAGGTTAAGTTTTAATATCCTTATTTCGCTATACTAGAGCTGTTTTCATAAGTCTCCATGAAAACAAGCACACTCAGTATTGTATACTTATTTCAGTGGGAACAGTAGGCAGTTACTACTGGTAGTACAGTAGCTTACTTTCCAGCCAAAGAAAAGAAAATTGAAAGTCAAAATACCCATTTTTTTTTCCGCCAACATCTGCAATCGGAGGCATGGTAAAGACCTAAATCCCACCATAAATTCACACTGCTGTTTAGAAAAATAAATGAGACAAGCTTAAGCTATGATCCTTTTTACTGCTGCACTTTAATAATGACAGAGCATAGAATGTAAAATCTCATTGCACCACATAGACCTTTTTACAAAGTTTTTAAAGTTTTTCTGATTCTGTTTGAAAATTGACACCCATGTTTTTTCTTTTATTTATCCCATAAATGCATATCTCTTCCATTATTAAGGTAAAGCACAGAAGAGGTCACACAGCAACCGAAATCCCTGAAACCTCCATTGATCAAAGAGAGGCTAATGAAAAGTATGTTGTTTGTTCCTTTCTACATTTTAAATACTTCATGCATTATTTTGTCTTTGATATATTCCAGTTTTTCTTGGTTAAACACATATGTCTTTTTAGGATGTGTCTGTTAGATCCTTTTTTCGAAAAAAGTCATAAGGGTGGGAAGATATTATGTAGAGATTGAAGTTGTATTTGGCACAAAATTATTCAGTCTCCCTTTAGTTTGCTCCCATTGCATACTAATAATTATAGATGAGGAAATTTATTCAAGTAAAATTGAATTCTTTTCAAATATACAAAAACAGCTTTTCTGAAAATATGGACTTTTGCAAATTCACTTTACACGAATTCAGAAAAATAAAGGTAGAGAACCGCATCTTCCTGCTGCCACTAAACCTCGTATGTCACAGATGCAGCGCGCAGCGACCGCTGAGGCCTGGTTGTGGCCAGAAGTCCTGGCAAAGACTGAACAGGACTAAGTTTCAACAGTACAAAGAGGATGCCGAGCAGAAGCATTTCTTTTTGTCATCACTTGCTGCCAGGACTTCACTCCTTGTCACACGTACATGATACCACAATGTGCAACACACAGTGACCACCAAGGTCTTGTCACGTCCAGAAATCCAGGCCTAGAGTGAACAGGCCAGGAGATGTGGCTTACGACAGGGGGGGGGGAAAGAGGTAGACCGTGCAGCTGGCAGCAAGTAGTGTAAGGGCTGGAGAGGTGAGTATACATTTTTGTTTATTTTTTACAGTATATGGTCTAGAGCAGTGTTCCCCAACTCTGCTCCTCAAGAGCCACCAACAGGTCATGCTTTCAGGATTTCCTTAGTATTGCACAGGTGATAATTGCATCACATGGACAGGCATGCATTCAATGACCTGTGCAATACTAAGGAAATCCTCAAAACATGACCTGTTGGTGGCACTTGAGGACCGGAGTTGGGGAACACTGGTCTAGAGGGACCCAACAGCATAATAAGGGACATTGAATTCGCAGAGAATAACTTTGTTGCAAATAAAATTTTCCAGGAAAATCCACACAATTTCTCAAATTAAAATTTTGTCAGATCTGCTCATCTCTACTTATAATGACTTGTGTAGAAGATTTCCAGGTGACTGAAAGATCATAATATTTTTCCCACTCTTATGTTGAAGGAAATAAACCACAAACAATATCAAGGAAACTCCTCTGGCACTATAAGTGTTGTATTATTGCAGACTGAAATGGCCTCTGAAATGAGATTTGTCCTTTTTTGTGACTTATTAATGAATATGCTCTATCAGGGGCGGACACAAACAGCTTTGGGGCCCTGTGCAGCAAATGTCTGGGCCCCCCTCCTTTTAAGGCGACAAGGCTACACACACACACACATATATATATATATTTATATATATATATAAATATATATATATAGCCACACACACACGCGCTCATACCTGTATATATTACATAGTCTACTTTATTATGTTTATTGCCGTCCCTTATTATACAGTGCCATCTCTTGTTATGTACAGAACCCTCCCTTAAGGTACCTTCACACTAAACGATATCGCTAGCGATCCGTGACGTTGCAGCGTCCTCGCTAGCGATATCGTTCAGTTTGACACGCAGCAGCGATCAGAATCCTGCTGTGATGTCGTTGGTCGAGGCTAGAAGGCCAGAACTTTATTTGGTCGCTGGCTCTCCCGCTGACATCGCTGAATCGGCGTGTGTGACACTGATTCAGCGATGTCTTCACTGGTAACCAGGGTAAACATCGGGTTACTAAGCGCAGGGACGCGTTTAGTAACCCGATGTTTACCCTGGATACCAGCGTAAACGTTAAAAAAAAAAAAACACTTCATACTTACCTTCCGCTGTCTGTCCTCGGCGCTCTGCTTTACTGCACTCACTGTGAGCACAGCGGCCGGAAAGCACAGCGGTGATGTCACCACTCTGCTTTCCGGCTGCTGTGCTCACAGCCAGCACAGAGAAGCAGAGCGCCGGGGACAGACAGCGGAAGGTAAGTATGAAGCGTTTGTTTTTTTTACTTTTAGGATGGTAACCAGGGTAAACATCGGGTTACTAAGCGCGGCCCTGCCCTTAGTAACCCGATGTTTACCCTGGTTACCGGCATCGTTGGTCGCTGGAGAGCTGTCTGTGTGACAGCTCTCCAGCGACCAAACAGCGACGCTGCAGCGATCCGGATCATTGTCTGGATCGCTGCAGCGTCGTTTAGTGTGAAGGTACCCTTACATATTGATTATATAGAGCCCTGTTTTTTATTACATACCGTCCTGTCTTGTTTGCTGTATAATGCAATGATGGCTGATGGAGCATAGGAAAGCTTCTTTTCCAAAGGAGGAGCTGATGGACTGGTCATCTGGTTACCGGCTCGTCCATCAGCAGTCATTTTATATCTAACAAGAGAGGGGACTATGTAATAAGAGGGCTCTGTGAATAACAAAAATAACAAGAATGCACTGTGTAAGACAGCACTGTATATAACAGCAGAGGAAGCTATATAATAAGGGAGGGCATAATATATAACTAGAGAGGATGGTACGTAATAAGGGACGGTGTTATACATATTAAAAGAGGAAACTATGTAACTAAGGATGGTGTTATACATAATAAGGGAGTACACTATATACTAAGGGACTGTGCTATACATAAAAAGTGACTACACTATATACTAAGGGATGGCGCTATACATAATAAGCGAGTACACTATACACTAAGGGGCTGTGCTATACGTAAGTGAGTACACTATATACTAAGGGACTGTGCTAGACATAATAATCAATAAAGAAAAAAAAAAAGAAAAAAAAAGAGCATGAACCGCACATCCCAAAATCATACGTTGATCTAAAGCCGCTAGGCAAAAATTAATATAACTGAATATGAGGTCTTCAGTTTAACATTCTGATCAGACTGTATGAAGCCCACTGCAGGAGACTGCAAAGTAAGGGGTCTAGCCCATTTTGGCTCTCACTGAAGAGCTGGAGGAAGGTGAGTTTAAGTGCTCCTTTCATTTTGGTGTTGGTGCTGTGTGGCGGCCATTGTTGCTGTGGCTTTGTGCTGGTGGGGCGGCGCGGTCTGGAGTCTTGGGGACTCAGTCTTGCAGCATGGGTGCTGTGGGGCAACAGGCCGTCCGCCCTGCTGGTGCATGGCCGCTGTGGCAGTGGGCGCCGCACGGCTCCGCTCCGTTAGGGCAATAGGACCCACTACGAGGTTTGCCGTGAAGTGGCAGTGGGCTTCATACAGTCTGATCAGAATGTTAAACTGAAAACCTCATATTCAGTTATATTAATTTTTGCCTAGCGGCTTTAGATCAACGTATGATTTTGGGATGTGCGGTTCATGCTCTTTTTTTTTTTTTTTTCTTTTTTGCAAATAATAATCAATAACATCTTCCTCCACCTCCCCCTTTTCCTAAATCCATTAGAAATCCCCCTTCCTCCCATCCCAATCCCCCACACCCCTCATTGTCTTCCTCCCCCCACATCCCATTATTGCCATCTCCCCCACCCCCAATATTGCCCTCTTCACCACCTCCATCATTGCTTTCTCCCCACCACCCCATTATTGCCATTCCACCACCTCCATCATTGCCTCCTCCCCACCACCCCATCATTGTCTTTTCCCCACCACCCCATCATTAGCCAATCCACCCCCTCCATCATTTCTTTTTCCCCCACCACCCCATCATTGTCCTTTCCACCACCATCATCATTGCCTTCTCCCCACCACCCCCATCTTTACCCATTCCACCACCTCCATAATTTCCTCCTCCCCACCACCCCCATCATTACCCATTCCACCTCCTCCTTGCTTGCCTCCTCCCCACCACCCCATCATTGTCCTTTCCACTGCCATCATCATTGACTTCTCCCCCATCATTACCCATTCCACGACCTCCATCATTTCCTCCTCCACCATCCCCATCATAGCCCTTTCCAACACCAACAACATTTTGTCTTTTCCCCCACCACCCCCATCATTGCCCATTACACCGTCTCCATCATTTCCTCCTCCCCACGACCCCCATTTTTGCCCATTCACCACCCCTATCATTGCCCTCTCCATCAACTCAATAATTGCCTTCTGCCCCATCATTGTCCTCTCCGTCAACCCAATCATTGCCTTCTGCCCCATCACCCCCATCATTACCCTCTCTGTCAACCCAATCATTGCCTTCTGCCCCATCACCCCCATCATTTCCCTCTCCTCCACCTACACACATACACAGACACACACACAAACACCATTCACATCTCTGCATACACACACAGCACCATTCACCTCTCTGCATACACACACCTCACCTTACCTTTGCGCACTGTATCCTGAAGCCCCACCATCGCTGGCAGCTTCCTGTCTCGCACAGACACACTGGTGAATGATGATGTCATTCAGCCGCTGCTGTATGAGACAGGAAGCGTGGGCAGGAAACAGGACGGATTCATTCACTGTAGCTCCATTGCCATTTTCTCTTGCAGGCAAAGGAGCTGCAGGGATTGCTCCCTATATACTAAGGGATGGCGCTATACATAATAAGCGAGTACACTATACACTAAGGGACTGTGCTATATGTAAGTGAGTACACTATATACTAAGGGACTGTGCTAGACATAATAATCGATAACATCTTCCTCCACCTCTCCCTGTTCCTAAATCCATTAGAAATCCCCCTTCCTCCCATCCCAATCCCCCACACCCCTCATTGTCCTCCTCCCCCCACATCCCATTATTGCCACCCCCCCCACATCCCATTATTGCCATCTCCCCCACCCCCAAGATTGCCCTCTTCACCACCTCCATCATTGCTTTCTCCCCACCACCCCATTATTGCCATTCCACCACCTCCATCATTGCCTCCTCCCCACCACCCCATCATTGTCTTTTCCCCACCACCCCATCATTAGCCAATCCACCCCCTCCATCATTTCTTTTTCCCCCACCACCCCATCATTGTCCTTTCCACCACCATCATCATTGCCTTCTCCCCACCACCCCCATCTTTACCCATTCCACCACCTCCATAATTTCCTCCTCCCCACCACCCCCATCATTACCCATTCCACCTCCTCCTTGCTTGCCTCCTCCCCACCACCCCATCATTGTCCTTTCCACTGCCATCATCATTGTCTTCTCCCCCATCATTACCCATTCCACGACCTCCATCATTTCCTCCTCCACCATCCCCATCATAGCCCTTTCCAACACCAACAACATTTTGTCTTTTCCCCCACCACCCCCATCATTGCCCATTACACCGTCTCCATCATTTCCTCCTCCCCACGACCCCCATTTTTGCCCATTCACCACCCCTATCATTGCCCTCTCCATCAACTCAATAATTGCCTTCTGCCCCATCATTGTCCTCTCCGTCAACCCAATCATTGCCTTCTGCCCCATCACCCCCATCATTACCCTCTCTGTCAACCCAATCATTGCCTTCTGCCCCATCACCCCCATCATTTCCCTCTCCTCCACCTACACACATACACAGACACACACACAAACACCATTCACATCTCTGCATACACACACAGCACCATTCACCTCTCTGCATACACACACCTCACCTTACCTTTGCGCACTGTATCCTGAAGCCCCACCATCGCTGGCAGCTTCCTGTCTCGCACAGACACACTGGTGAATGATGATGTCATTCAGCCGCTGCTGTATGAGACAGGAAGCGTGGGCAGGAAACAGGACGGATTCATTCACTGTAGCTCCATTGCCATTTTCTCTTGCAGGCAAAGGAGCTGCAGGGATTGCTCCCTATATACTAAGGGATGGCGCTATACATAATAAGCGAGTACACTATACACTAAGGGACTGTGCTATATGTAAGTGAGTACACTATATACTAAGGGACTGTGCTAGACATAATAATCGATAACATCTTCCTCCACCTCTCCCTGTTCCTAAATCCATTAGAAATCCCCCTTCCTCCCATCCCAATCCCCCACACCCCTCATTGTCCTCCTCCCCCCACATCCCATTATTGCCACCCCCCCCACATCCCATTATTGCCATCTCCCCCACCCCCAAGATTGCCCTCTTCACCACCTCCATCATTGCTTTCTCCCCACCACCCCATTATTGCCATTCCACCACCTCCATCATTGCCTCCTCCCCACCACCCCATCATTGTCTTTTCCCCACCACCCCATCATTAGCCAATCCACCCCCTCCATCATTTCTTTTTCCCCCACCACCCCATCATTGTCCTTTCCACCACCATCATCATTGCCTTCTCCCCACCACCCCCATCTTTACCCATTCCACCACCTCCATAATTTCCTCCTCCCCACCACCCCCATCATTACCCATTCCACCTCCTCCTTGCTTGCCTCCTCCCCACCACCCCATCATTGTCCTTTCCACTGCCATCATCATTGTCTTCTCCCCCATCATTACCCATTCCACGACCTCCATCATTTCCTCCTCCACCATCCCCATCATAGCCCTTTCCAACACCAACAACATTTTGTCTTTTCCCCCACCACCCCCATCATTGCCCATTACACCGTCTCCATCATTTCCTCCTCCCCACGACCCCCATTTTTGCCCATTCACCACCCCTATCATTGCCCTCTCCATCAACTCAATAATTGCCTTCTGCCCCATCATTGTCCTCTCCGTCAACCCAATCATTGCCTTCTGCCCCATCACCCCCATCATTACCCTCTCTGTCAACCCAATCATTGCCTTCTGCCCCATCACCCCCATCATTTCCCTCTCCTCCACCTACACACATACACAGACACACACACAAACACCATTCACATCTCTGCATACACACACAGCACCATTCACCTCTCTGCATACACACACCTCACCTTACCTTTGCGCACTGTATCCTGAAGCCCCACCATCGCTGGCAGCTTCCTGTCTCGCACAGACACACTGGTGAATGATGATGTCATTCAGCCGCTGCTGTATGAGACAGGAAGCGTGGGCAGGAAACAGGACGGATTCATTCACTGTAGCTCCATTGCCATTTTCTCTTGCAGGCAAAGGAGCTGCAGGGATTGCTCCCTATATACTAAGGGATGGCGCTATACATAATAAGCGAGTACACTATACACTAAGGGACTGTGCTATATGTAAGTGAGTACACTATATACTAAGGGACTGTGCTAGACATAATAATCGATAACATCTTCCTCCACCTCTCCCTGTTCCTAAATCCATTAGAAATCCCCCTTCCTCCCATCCCAATCCCCCACACCCCTCATTGTCCTCCTCCCCCCACATCCCATTATTGCCACCCCCCCACATCCCATTATTGCCATCTCCCCCACCCCCAAGATTGCCCTCTTCACCACCTCCATCATTGCTTTCTCCCCACCACCCCATTATTGCCATTCCACCACCTCCATCATTGCCTCCTCCCCACCACCCCATCATTGTCTTTTCCCCACCACCCCATCATTAGCCAATCCACCCCCTCCATCATTTCTTTTTCCCCCACCACCCCATCATTGTCCTTTCCACCACCATCATCATTGCCTTCTCCCCACCACCCCCATCTTTACCCATTCCACCACCTCCATAATTTCCTCCTCCCCACCACCCCCATCATTACCCATTCCACCTCCTCCTTGCTTGCCTCCTCCCCACCACCCCATCATTGTCCTTTCCACTGCCATCATCATTGTCTTCTCCCCCATCATTACCCATTCCACGACCTCCATCATTTCCTCCTCCACCATCCCCATCATAGCCCTTTCCAACACCAACAACATTTTGTCTTTTCCCCCACCACCCCCATCATTGCCCATTACACCGTCTCCATCATTTCCTCCTCCCCACGACCCCCATTTTTGCCCATTCACCACCCCTATCATTGCCCTCTCCATCAACTCAATAATTGCCTTCTGCCCCATCATTGTCCTCTCCGTCAACCCAATCATTGCCTTCTGCCCCATCACCCCCATCATTACCCTCTCTGTCAACCCAATCATTGCCTTCTGCCCCATCACCCCCATCATTTCCCTCTCCTCCACCTACACACATACACAGACACACACACAAACACCATTCACATCTCTGCATACACACACAGCACCATTCACCTCTCTGCATACACACACCTCACCTTACCTTTGCGCACTGTATCCTGAAGCCCCACCATCGCTGGCAGCTTCCTGTCTCGCACAGACACACTGGTGAATGATGATGTCATTCAGCCGCTGCTGTATGAGACAGGAAGCGTGGGCAGGAAACAGGACGGATTCATTCACTGTAGCTCCATTGCCATTTTCTCTTGCAGGCAAAGGAGCTGCAGGGATTGCTCCCTATATACTAAGGGATGGCGCTATACATAATAAGCGAGTACACTATACACTAAGGGACTGTGCTATATGTAAGTGAGTACACTATATACTAAGGGACTGTGCTAGACATAATAATCGATAACATCTTCCTCCACCTCTCCCTGTTCCTAAATCCATTAGAAATCCCCCTTCCTCCCATCCCAATCCCCCACACCCCTCATTGTCCTCCTCCCCCCACATCCCATTATTGCCACCCCCCCCACATCCCATTATTGCCATCTCCCCCACCCCCAAGATTGCCCTCTTCACCACCTCCATCATTGCTTTCTCCCCACCACCCCATTATTGCCATTCCACCACCTCCATCATTGCCTCCTCCCCACCACCCCATCATTGTCTTTTCCCCACCACCCCATCATTAGCCAATCCACCCCCTCCATCATTTCTTTTTCCCCCACCACCCCATCATTGTCCTTTCCACCACCATCATCATTGCCTTCTCCCCACCACCCCCATCTTTACCCATTCCACCACCTCCATAATTTCCTCCTCCCCACCACCCCCATCATTACCCATTCCACCTCCTCCTTGCTTGCCTCCTCCCCACCACCCCATCATTGTCCTTTCCACTGCCATCATCATTGTCTTCTCCCCCATCATTACCCATTCCACGACCTCCATCATTTCCTCCTCCACCATCCCCATCATAGCCCTTTCCAACACCAACAACATTTTGTCTTTTCCCCCACCACCCCCATCATTGCCCATTACACCGTCTCCATCATTTCCTCCTCCCCACGACCCCCATTTTTGCCCATTCACCACCCCTATCATTGCCCTCTCCATCAACTCAATAATTGCCTTCTGCCCCATCATTGTCCTCTCCGTCAACCCAATCATTGCCTTCTGCCCCATCACCCCCATCATTACCCTCTCTGTCAACCCAATCATTGCCTTCTGCCCCATCACCCCCATCATTTCCCTCTCCTCCACCTACACACATACACAGACACACACACAAACACCATTCACATCTCTGCATACACACACAGCACCATTCACCTCTCTGCATACACACACCTCACCTTACCTTTGCGCACTGTATCCTGAAGCCCCACCATCGCTGGCAGCTTCCTGTCTCGCACAGACACACTGGTGAATGATGATGTCATTCAGCCGCTGCTGTATGAGACAGGAAGCGTGGGCAGGAAACAGGACGGATTCATTCACTGTAGCTCCATTGCCATTTTCTCTTGCAGGCAAAGGAGCTGCAGGGATTGCTCCCTATATACTAAGGGATGGCGCTATACATAATAAGCGAGTACACTATACACTAAGGGACTGTGCTATATGTAAGTGAGTACACTATATACTAAGGGACTGTGCTAGACATAATAATCGATAACATCTTCCTCCACCTCTCCCTGTTCCTAAATCCATTAGAAATCCCCCTTCCTCCCATCCCAATCCCCCACACCCCTCATTGTCCTCCTCCCCCCACATCCCATTATTGCCACCCCCCCCACATCCCATTATTGCCATCTCCCCCACCCCCAAGATTGCCCTCTTCACCACCTCCATCATTGCTTTCTCCCCACCACCCCATTATTGCCATTCCACCACCTCCATCATTGCCTCCTCCCCACCACCCCATCATTGTCTTTTCCCCACCACCCCATCATTAGCCAATCCACCCCCTCCATCATTTCTTTTTCCCCCACCACCCCATCATTGTCCTTTCCACCACCATCATCATTGCCTTCTCCCCACCACCCCCATCTTTACCCATTCCACCACCTCCATAATTTCCTCCTCCCCACCACCCCCATCATTACCCATTCCACCTCCTCCTTGCTTGCCTCCTCCCCACCACCCCATCATTGTCCTTTCCACTGCCATCATCATTGTCTTCTCCCCCATCATTACCCATTCCACGACCTCCATCATTTCCTCCTCCACCATCCCCATCATAGCCCTTTCCAACACCAACAACATTTTGTCTTTTCCCCCACCACCCCCATCATTGCCCATTACACCGTCTCCATCATTTCCTCCTCCCCACCACCCCCATTTTTGCCCATTCACCACCTCCATCATTGCTTTCTCCCCACCACCCCATTATTGCCATTCCACTACCTCCATCATTGCCTCCTCCCCACCACCCCATCATTAGCCAATCCACCCACCCCATCATTTCTTTTTTCCCCACCACCCCCTCATTGTCCTTTCCACCACCATCATCATTGCCTTCTCCCCACCACCCCCATCTTTACCCATTCCACCACCTCCATAATTTCCTCCTCCCCACCACCCCCATCATTACCCATTCCACTTCCTCCTTGCTTGCCTCCTCCCCACCACCCCATCATTGTCCTTTCCACTGCCATCATCATTGTCTTCTCCCCCATCATTACCCATTCCACGACCTCCATCATTTCCTCCTCCACCATCCCCATCATAGCCCTTTCCAACACCAACAACATTTTGTCTTTTCCCCCACCACCCCCATCATTGCCCATTACACCGTCTCCATCATTTCCTCCTCCCCACCACCCCCATTTTTGCCCATTCACCACCCCTATCATTGCCCTCTACATCAACTCAATAATTGCCTTCTGCCCTATCATTGTCCTCTCCGTCAACCCAATCATTGCCTTCTGCCCCATCACCCCCATCATTACCCTCTCTGTCAACCCAATCATTGCCTTCTGCCCTATCACCCCCATCATTTCCCTCTCCTCCACCTACACACATACACAGACACACACACAAACACCATTCACATCTCTGCATACACACACAGCACCATTCACCTCTCTGCATACACACACCTCACCTTACCTTTGCGCACTGTATCCTGAAGCCCCACCATCGCTGGCAGCTTCCTGTCTCGCACAGACACACTGCTGAATGATGATGTCATTCAGCCGCTGCTGTATGAGACAGGAAGCGCGGGCAGGAAGCAGGACGGATTAATTCACTGTAGCTCCATTGCCATTTTCTCTTGCAGGCAACGGAGCTGCAGGGATTGCTCCCTGCCCACCGCACATGAGAGCAATCTGACAAGGGGCCCCCCGGAGCCTCGGGGCCGGATAAACTGGCTAGATTGCCCTCATTATTAGTCTCCGTGCAAGAGCCTCCGGGCCCTGGTGCAGCCACACTGGTTGAACCGGCGGTATGTCTGCTTATGAATACTATATAATGTGATGAATTATCAGTATATGTAATATACTTTCTGCTATATCTTTTTAGCATGCTACAACAGACAGCAAGAGGAGTCTCCGTAATATAAACATCTTCAGCAATATCTGGTAAGTAATTACACTGACATTTTACAAATATGCATTTTATTATTTAATGGTACAAATACCATAAGTTCATCTTGTAACAAATTTTGTGCAAGCCTTCTGAAATATTGCCAACAATAAGAAGTACCAAAAAAAATTGCATTGATACGTGTTTTATATTAGTGAAAAAACAGCCACTTGTATTTGTGATCTTGGGATATGTTCTGAAGTGGTGTGGAGGGAGTCAATATTTGAGCTAATTTTGGGTGCAGATGGAGTAGGTAGAAATATACCAGATTTGTCTCCTACTGGAAAAAATACATTATCTGTTGTTGTCATTATTATTATTAATGATATTAAAGTTTATGAAATAATGACAGATAATTATGTATTTTAACAAATTATTGAAAATTTATGAAGGAGTCCGGGCCTGAACAAATAGGAGTCAGAACTTTGTCTTAACTACTCCACAACCCTGATGGCAGACTACTGAGATGGTAGATTCCCTACAACATGGCCATCTTATGTGTTTGGGATTAGCAGGATGTTTCACTGAATACAAGTTTAACACCTAATCTGTCTGGTAGTTTAGCTTCACTCACTTTTCTGACACAGCCTATGGACAGCAGTGGCATCACCGTATGTAAACGTATACCAAACATTACCTATTTTGAGAATATTCTGTCTTGATTTCTTCTACAGGTGTCAGCGCTCTATTAGCTTTAAATCTTGAACAGTCGAAAACAGACTCCTGTTCTTTTGGTGCAGCAAACTAATATTTGTACTCCTCTGAGATGAACTGAATCATGGCCGCCCGAATTGACACCATTTGCAAGAGTTTGTGCCTCACTGGATTGTCTACCATGCACACTTGCCCTGTCTTGTCTGCTTAAGACAATAGCTATCATTTCTGGAGAACTTGTAACTGAAGATATATGGAGAAACAGAGCTATGCCAAACACTAAACGCTTAGGAAACAATTCTATGGTAGAGACATTATCCTGCCAAGATGAAAAAAAAACAGATTTCACAATTACTGGATAATTTAGTCTGTTTTGCCTTTTATTCAGAGTTGTTTTACCATACCATTGATGAGATGGAGCAGAAATACATTAGTTTTATGAAAATGTGTAACACTCCTTACGATCCCGACTCCTGGAATACTGTCACACCTTGTCAACATGAAGAAACGTGGAGAAACGTTCGCAACAACATTATATCTATATATAAAGGACCGAGTTGTCCTAGCACAAGAGTCAGGATTTACTTATATACTTTTTAAAGATCACATAATAAATATATTTTTTTATATTAGACACGCATTTCTGTACATAAAGTATTATAATATGTACCACTTACATTGAGTCGGTAACTCTGTTGGCTTAACGGGATTTTTAGCTATAAATTAAGAATACAACATAATTCTAAATAATATAACCAACTATGAATGATATAATCTATTTAAATCCGTTTCACTGGGAGATTGTGGCATAGCTCTGATTGCAGTCATACAAAAGGATTGATGACAGTATTTGTGCCACAAAGAATGTTTCTCCAGCAAATTACCATGGGAAAAATAGCGCTGGAGCGGGTGTAAAAAAGAGAAAACAAAATACATTCAGTTATGCAGTGAATGGCATAACAAAGTGGTCTGTATTTATATACAATTTAAATTATTTATTGCAACCATTTACTATAGTAGAAATTATGATCTTAAATACTTTATTACACATCTGATGTCCTAACATTAATAATTCATTTGAGAACATATGCCAGTCGTGACATTTGCTTGTAGTGCTACTTTGGAATCTGTTATAATATTTTGCTCACATTGCATTGAGCCTAATAATCGTGACATGAAATAATTATCTTTTTTTTCTGTTAAACGCCCATGCTTTAATGCAAATTTCCAAAATATGATATTAATAGAAAATTCTCAAAGTAATATGTAGCAGCATATACCTGGGAATTGTAAGTTAAATCTTCTTGGTGAACAGGTGAAAAATAGCTAATATTTACGTGGGACACTAGGTGGATGATGGTCTCTGAAGTTACAGTAGTTGTAATAAAGAAAGTCATTGGTAGTAAAAACAAAAAAGAAAAAAAAAACTCGTCCAAATGTCACTCTTGCACAATTTCACTTAAAAAAAAAAAAGAAAAATGCTTTGCTGTTTTTTTTTTGTTTGTTTGTGGAATATTGGGTAAAATTTTTTACCTGTGTGTTGTCATTATCTGGATATTACCAGTGATCTATGCAGACACGTCATTAACGAAAGAAACCTAGTTCTTTAAGTATCTAATATAGATATAAAAGTTGACAAGCTTTTTTTCAGTGCCTTTTGTGGATGCTTGTGTATGACGCTAGTGTTATTATATATGGTTCATATCATATAATAAGGAAAAATGTACATTTTAAAGAATACTTAACTTTCTTCGTGATTTATTCATACTTGGCATACCCTTGAATTGCCTGTAGGTCGGTTTCCGGGTTATAAGACGTCCACCGATTGCACAGTAGACCTCCAAGAAGTGTGCAACTCAGCAGATAAAAGTGCTCAGCACCAGTCTTAGCATGCACACAGACTGGAGTATGGATTCAGTTGAAAGAGTAGGCTTTATAGTCTATTGAATCTGCATGTGTACTCAGGAGCTGTGTGCTCCTGTCTGCTGAGCTGCACACTTCTGTCTGCTAAGCTGCATGCTTCTCGACAGACATGGATCTGCATACAATTCAAGTATCTGCCAACTATAAAATCGGGAAGAAAGTTTACCTTCTCTTTAAATCATACTTTTAGATTCTTATTTTACTGACTGTTTCAGCCTCTAAGTTATCAGACATGATGGAACCTGGTGGCTTTACTAAATGAAGACAAGGAACAACTTACTAGTGGTTTTTAAAATAAATACAAAAAAATCTATCACATATTGAAACATATTTATCAATACTGTTTAAGTGAAAACTTTGATAAATTTGGTGCATTTTATTTCCGATAGGTTTTAAACTCATCTAGTTAAATCTAAAAAAAAAAAATTCACCAAAATTCTGGGACATGTTTTGGCACAAACTGTTGCATATGAGGTCATGCCTTACACCCTTTTTTTTGGAAAATCGCCCCCTTGTTGGGCAAGGCACAGAAAGTGACAAAAATAATGAATACATATGGATTAATCATCAAAGAGGTTTCTTTTTATGCAATTTGTGCCAGAATTCTGGTGCACTTATGTGGATAAATCTCCCCCACTGAATTCATTACTTTAATTTTCATTACCATGTGTCAATATCAAGTAAGACCAGTAAATGATTGCTGCTAAGAAAAGTGGCTTGACATGATAAGAAGCTAATACCTTTAAATTATGTCCCAAGCAGAAGTATTTATAATTTAGCAAGGAGAGACAAAGTTCAGCATCTTGAAAATATTCTAAAAGTCCATTTTTATTAGCAAAAGTAGAAAGGATGTAGGATCCATCTCAAAAGTGCTGTAAAACTTGAATTAAAATAGCAAAATCAATCATAGCGACGCGTTTCGATCTAAATAGATCTTAATCCAAGCAATAATGTTCTGCTTGAAAGATAAATGAATTTCAGTTTTTCTAAATGTTTCCATAACATGTGCTCATTTTAGAATTGGTATTGTGTTTAACACCTGAACTGCCTACAGGTCTTTTAAGCAAAAATGTGATTACCTTAGTCATGCATTGGACTGTGTTCATCCCAGGTGTCCAAGTATTTTTGCTATAATACAGGCACTAAAATGAGGCCCTGTTTGAAGTCGGCCTTTTCTTGTACAATATGTTTTATGCTCACATTATTTTTTGTTTTCTATAATTTTAATGTAAAGGTACAGAAACTAAGTTTGTGGTTACTTCAGCAGCAAAGAAATCAAGATGGATTTGTGCAAGAAACGTGTAATGCCTACTAACATATGCAAATGTTCAGACAGTTGCTGAGGATCATGCAATTATAATCTCTCAGGCCAAAGTTTCTTTTAAACCTTTTACTTGATGTACAATAACAAATTGTATTGTGGTACCAATACAGTATCTGTAATCTTGCCTGAAGAAGGAGCCTCTGTGCTCTGAAAGCTTGCAAACATATTATTTTCTGGTTAGCCAACAAAGGTATCACTCCCAAAATACTTCTGTCATCATTGGGCAGAAAAGTATTCACATCGAAACCTTTTACTTAAAATCATAAATCAGGAATGTCCATATTTTTTTATTTGCAAAAAAACACTAAGACCCTAATTCAAAACTTTTATACCAGAATTCTGTAGGCAAAAGCTTTAGGAAGCTTGCAAGGCATGGCAAAAATTTGATGCCATTTTCACGCGATTTGGACAAAGTTGGGACAAAATCAGAGCTAGCTCGGAGCATGGTGACCCCCGCTCATCACATTCCAAATGAGCAATTGGAGTTAGATTTGTGGCATGGCACACGCAGAAACGAATGCCACTTTGCGCATTGCATGATTCATTAACAGGCTTGTGCCTCTTAACCCATTACTTGCCAAATTAACATTTTTACAAGTACGGATTTTTCAGAAAAGGGCGTCCCAATATTCAATTAAAAATGACAATGACCTGATTTCCTATTTTGAAAACATTCATTTTACAAACACAACACAAAAAATTGGACCTAGTTATAAAAATTATAAAATCTTAGTTGCTAGAAGCTAAAGATTAGGTGTCCCAAAAAAAGGACATTGGTAGATAATGGGTTAATAAAACAGATGCTTCTCACTCCACTCAAGATGGCATGATGAATTGGGGCCTAAATATATCTTGTAAAAAAGATTACATTTGTGCCCATTTGGTTCGTTTTTATTCAAATAGATGAAAACATGAGATTTACTATGTTTTTTTTTACTATACACTGGAAAGTGGAAAGTATAAGATGCTTTGGTGGGCCAGCCTTCATGTCTCCAAAAAATACAGCAAAGCACAATCTGTCAATTGTTTAAAAACCTCTTTATCAGTTAGATTTTTGCCTCGACTCCTCTTGAAAAGTGCCCAATAAAATAAGATGAACAGCAATGTCAAAATGACCTTGCTCTGTACATGTACAGTCTTATGTCCCTTATTTTACCTGCATCAGGGTGTGCAAACACTGGCACAGTTATAAGAAGTGACATGCTCATTCTTCCAATGGCTTCTGCTTCCCGCTTTCTATACATAACAGTGGCGGAGTCACCACAAGAATGACCGCAAAGCCACCTCGGAAAGCGGCTGTGCAGGCATTTATATGACATATCTGCACATATCCTAAGTGCTCTTGCCTCCTAGCTTTCTTAAAGCAGTTATACAAGATAATTCTGCATTTTTTTTTCAAAATATCATGCAACAACTGGTGTCCATGGGTTCTATAAGATACTGGATTTCATCCCTGACTGGTTGACTTATAACCCAAAAGACAGTTGTAGTATTGTTTTTGGAAGAAATTAGCCATGTTCTTGTGATCTTGTACAATTTCTTTAATACGTTTTAGTGAAAGTCATGCTCATTTTCATTAAAGGCACAGCATTGAATTAAAAAAAAAAGTACATTTAAGGTCTCCATTATCTTCTTGTTAACGTATCCATCAAATTAGGACTTTAGATTACAGGACTTTTATTTAGATTATTTTATTTTCAAAACTCATATTTGACCTAAATATTATTTTTTTGTATGAGTTTACACTGAAAGGATACCAAAGGAATGGCTTTTTAAAGTTTTAAGACCCTTTTTGTCCCAACAGAACTTACTAGAACAGTCCACTAAACCAACATAGCTTTCTTTTTTTACAAGTTTGCATAATATTAAACGACAATAATTGCAAAAAAAGATTAACTATACAAGGGTTTTAGGAAGGTCGTGATTTGTGAGACTTTAATCATTCACTATTATGACTGCAAAGTAATCATTACAAAAATAATCTTTCAAAAACCCCAGTTTATGAACTTTTAAGTTGCTTTCAATTTAATTTAAAAAGATGCTGCTACAATTGGTAAAATTATTTTGAAAAAAACAAAACATATATCATTGGCTGCTTTTAGTTTTTGTGTGTTGCTGCATTTTGTTGTTTCTATTATGGAAGTGCTAAACAAAAGCAATGTATTCTAACAGATTCAAGGCATTGCCAATTGTCTACTGACTGCATGGTGATCATCTATAATCACAATGTTGCCATTTTTTTTTTTTACTGGTGGTATGATGGTAATATACAGTGCCTTGCGAAAGTATTCGGCCCCCTGAAACTTTTCAACCTTTTCCCATATATCATGCTTCAAACATAAAGACACCAAATGTAAATTTTTGGTGAAGAATCAACAACAAGTGGAACACAATTGTGAAGTTGAACGAAAGTTATTGGTTATTTTAAATTTTTGTGACAATTCAAAAACTGAAAAGTGGAGCCTGCAATATTATTTGGTCCCTTTACTTTCAGTGCAGCAAATTCACTCCAGAAGTTCATTGTGGATCTCTGAATGATCCAATGTTGTCCTAAATGCCTAATGATGATAAATATAATCCATCTGTGTGTAATCAAGTCTCCGTATAAATGTACCTGCTCCTTGATGGTCTCAGGGTTCTGTTTGAAGCACAGAGAGCATCATGAAGACCAAGGAATACAACAGGCAGGTCCGTGATACTGTTGTGGGGAAGTATAAAGCCGGATTTGGATACAAGATGATTTCCAAAACTTTAAACATCCCAAGGAACACTGTGCATATGATCATATTGAAATGGAAGGAGTATCATACCACTGCAAATCTACCAAGATCCGGCCATCCCTCTAAACTTTCATCTCAAACAAGGAGAAGACTGATCAGAGATGCAGCCAAGAGGCCCATGATCACTCTGGATAAACTGCAAAGATCTACAGCTGAGGTGGGACAGTCTGTCCATAGGACAACAATCGTACACCACAAATCTGGCCTTTATGGAAGAGTGGCAAGAACAAAGCCATTTCTCAAAGATATCCATAAAAAGTGTCATTTAAAGTTTGCAACATGCCACCTGGAAGACACATCAAACATGTGGAAGAAGGTGCTCTGGTCAGATGGAACCAAATTCGAACGTTTTAGTAACAATGCCAAATGATATGTTTGGCGTAAATGCAGCACAGCTCATCACCCTTAACACACCATCGCCACTGTAAAACATGGTGGTGGCAGCATTATGGTTTGGGCCTGCTTTTCTTCAGCAGGGACAGGGAAGATGGTTAAAATTGATGGGAAGATGGATGGAGCCAAATACAGGACCATTCTAGAAGAAAACCTGTTGGAGTCTGCAAAAGACCTGAGACTGGGACGGAGATTTGTCTTCCAACAAGACAGCGATCCCAAACATAAAGCAAAATCTACAGTGGAATGACTCACAAATAATCGCATCCAGGTGTTAGAATGGCCAAGTCAAAGTCCAGACCTCAATCCAATCAAGAATCTGTGGAAAGAGCTGAAAACTGCTGTTCACAAACGGTCTCCATCAAACCTCACTGAGCTCGAGCTGTTTGCCAAGGAAGAATGGGCAAGAATTTCAGTCTCTCAATGCACAAAACTGATAGACATGCCCCAAGCGACTTGCAGCTGTAATCGCAGCAAAAGGTGGCGCAACAAAGTATTAAGTTAAAGGGGCCGAATAATATGGCATGCCCCACTTTTCAGTTTTTGAATTTCCACAAAAATTTTTAATTACCAATAAATTCCGTTCAACTTCACAATTGTGTTCCACTTGTTGATTCTTCACCAAAAATTTACATTTGGTATCTTTATGTTTGAAGCATGATATGTGGGAAAAGGTTGAAAAGTTCCAGGGGGCGAATACTTTTGCAAGGCACTGTGTGTGTATATATCTCCAAAACATTGCCATTATTACTCGTGGTAGCATAAATGAATGTTTTGTGGCACTTGAAATAATGAGGATGTTTACAACATCAGTGCAGGTATGAGCAGTAGAACCATTGGATATTATGGTTTGGATAATTATATAATTATATTCTGACTGCAAGCCAAAAGAAAAAATAATGTCAATCGTTTATATAATGTAATATGTATATATTTGTTTTTAAAAATTTATGTATGTCCTGATTTATTTTTTACTGGTTTGAATTTGGTATTGCTTTGTATACATATACTTTATTGTTATAAATAAAGAATTCTATGCACTGCCATAAAATTGCTCTAATAACTAATACGTACCAAAAAAAAATTACAGTGCATCTGTCACCAGATTGCACAACGGAGCTACTCTGACATGCATTTTTTAAAGTAAGTACCCCAGTATCATGTAGTTAGATTTATAATATATGTTGTTTGTATTATGAAGCCTTGTGACAGATCCCCATTTCGCGACACATACAGTAATCCTGTAAAGCAGGGAACAGGGATTCCACCTCACCAATTTACAGGTGCACAGGCACATAAAGCGGTTAGACGTTAATGGTCAAGAGATACTGTACCTGGTACTCTGTGAGTGGACTAAAATCTTCAAATTCATTTCCGGGACATAAATATAGACAGGACAACCCAGTCAGCAAAACCAACACGTTTTGACCAGAAGGTGACGCATTAAGACCTTCTGGTTGAAACACGTTGGTTTTGCTGACTGAGCTGTCCTGTGTATATTATGTTCCTGACATAAATTTGAAGATTTTAGTCCACTCACGGAGTACCAGATATCTATTCACCAATACAGCCTTCAGCTACTTCTGTACAGCCAATAGCAGAAATGTGGCTGCAGCAGAAAATGCACAAATACAAAGTGACAAACCATAGATATATTGGGGTGCAAAGTGATTATCCTGAGATTGGTTAGTAACTTAAGCCCCTGATAACAAGCTAATTTTCCCATTGTTACAGTAGAACAATGCGTTTGTAATATGATTTAATTTCAATATGTTAAGTGAAATAAAGGATTTTTTCACTTAATTTCTTTTTTTTTTCTACAAATGTGTTAAATACATTATTATTTGGCAGTTGAAGACACATATTGAAGTATCACTCACCTGTGGTTTACAGTTCTAATATGAGATTATTAGTGCAGTCTTCCTAACAGACTGTGCCACTGACATAGGTACAAAATGCCCGCTGGTGGAGGAGTTTGTGACCAGACCTGTCCATTAGTGATGAGCGAACGTGCTCGGATGTCTTATCCGGGCACGTTCAAGTGTTATTTGAGCATCTGGACATGCTTGTAAATTATGTTCGAGTCCCCGCGGCTGCATTATCTGCGGCTGTTAGACAGCCTCAACACATGCAGGGATTGCCTGTTTGTTAGGGAATCCATACATGTGCTGAGTCTAACAGCCGCAAAGCATGTAGCCGAGGGGACTCAAACATAAAAATACGAGCAATGCCGGATGCTCAGATAACACCCGCTCATGCTCAGATAAGACGTTTCCTGAGCACGTTCGCTCATCACTACTGTCCATCATTCTCCAATTGAAAATTGCTTTCACAAGATGTGGTCACAAGCTCCTCCACCAGAAGCAATTTTGTAAACAGATGAAATGTACAGTCTGTTAGGAAAGATGCACTAACAAGCTCATATAAGAACAGTAAGCCACAACAGATTTATGCTGCTCCATTTTGTGTACCAGAGAGCGGTGCAGTCTGTGAAGAAGTAACCTAGAGAAGAACGAACCTGTAATATATTTATGGTTATACGTTATCTTTAGAAATGTGTTGTGGACATGATGTTGAGGTTCTTGCTAATACAGTAAGTGGACAACCCCTTTAAATAAAGCATTAGGCCATTAAAGTCTTTACTTCATGTATGGATGTAATAAACAGCCTGGCTCTTAGGAATTCTATGAAAACTTATGGTCTTACTTGCTACTGTGCATATCTCTTTAGAGGACAGTATTTCAAACTCCATTACATTGAAACTTTACTGTGTAAAAAGCCACCCTACCAATTATGTTTCCATGAATAATATAACATGTTTCGAGCTCCATGTGTTTAAGTTGCATTATTTATGGATCACGTCTGTAAGACATCCTAGCAATGTCAGCTATGTCTACAGTGAAACCCCATTCACAGTTAACTTGATCTAGGAGACATAATGCAGATTGGAACAGTAAGACATGGCAGATTTCTCCTGAAACAAAATGTTCATGACCTGAACTTTTCCTGACCCTTCAAATCAGACAGTTACTCTTTGGCCTTTTGGTGCAGACAATGATTTGATTTTTTTTCGTTACTCACAGATGTAGCTACGGCTGACACTTGGGATCTACAGTCTCATGACTTCAAATGTTAGCCATAGAATTGAGAAGAGTCTTAAAATACAAATAGATCACAGTTTAGCATCTCAGGTGCCAAAACCACTACGTATGGACACTTTTTGTTTTTCACAATAGTCTAAAAACCAAAAAATTTTTTTGTCTTCGGGTCTGTTTACACTGACCAAAAAGCTGTCCGGTAAGACCATTGATCGGTAAAGTTTTACCGATCAGGGGTAGTTTAATACCCAGTTTACACAGGCAGACCAAAGTAAGCGATGCATACAGTGATTTGTAGTAAAATATGAAGAAAATACGGCAGCACTCACCAATCTTCTGTGCAGGTAACTTTATTAGTGCAACAAAGTCATGGCACGGGGGTGTATTCCAAAGGAATGTGAGGGCTGAACTAACTGGAATACACCCCCGTGCCATGACTTTGTTGCACTAATAAAGTTAACTTGCACAGAAGATTGGTGAGTGCTGCCGTATTATCTTATTTTATATGCAAATGCCTATGCTCTTGCGGCTCTAGCACCCGACATCTACAGCAGACCAGCGTCAGGACCAGGATTTGGACTGTTCATTGTGTTTCAGCTTCGGTGGTGCGGATTCCATTCTTTTTTCTTTTTTGTTTTTTAGTGATTTGTAGTAGATTGCTCTGTGCACATGGGCTGCCATTGTTCTCAGAAGTGAGAATCCCTCAACACTGAGAGTGATGATCTTTTGAGCTGTGCAAATGTTCACCCAAAGGTGGAGAGTTTCGCTCCAAAAATGGGTGATCGGCAGCCAGTTGACACTGGAGATAACTGTGAAATGAGAGTTTTTAAGAACTCTCCTTCACGATTATCTTTTAGTGTAAATGCAGCTTTAGTCTAATATGAGAAAAAAATGTCCTGAAGATGTGGTAATTACATGTGAAGTTAGCAAGGAATCTCTACATCTGTATGTGCTGGTATCAGTCCAAGCTGTGGGATCTACACTGGGACCAGTACATGCCAGACATTTTTCCTGAGTTTCAGCAATCTTTATTGGGTTTAAATACTTGAGATTTGTGTAATATGTATAACAGATATTTGGAGATTTGAAATGTAAGTTTGAAAAGAAAAAAGGGAGCAAAAATTAGGAATTGTTACAAAAGATGGTAATTGAAATTGTCCAAAAGGTCACCACATTTTAAGGGAGTAATTTAAACAAGTCAGTCATCAACCTTATGATTAATAATTAAATTTGCATTCAGGGTATAAAGTAACCATATATGCAAAACAGTAGAATTGTAGACAGCTTCTAGAAAGGAGGTGAGACAAACCTGGCATTTGTCCATAGAAAGATCAGGGTTACCAGGGCCGTATTTAGAGTTTCTGCTGCCCTAGGCACTTTTAATGCTGCCTCCCCCATTGGTGAGTTTGACACTATCGGCAGTGACTTTGACAAAAATCGCTGATGTCAAAGTCACCTTTTGCAGCAGATCCGACAGTTTTTCCGCATCTGCCGCATAATGGATCACTTACGGCAACACTGCGTTCGGCCTCATTCATTCCCTATGGGACTTACAGACATGTGCGGCACTTGCGGTTTTGCCGCCATCCGGCAAATGCGGTAATTGCAGCAATGGGAAAAAACACTGCTAGCAGTGTTTTATGTATCACCGTAAGTGCAAAACCGCAATTGCCGCACATGTTCGCAAGTAGCCATCACTACCTGTCCCTGCACCTTGCTAGCTCATCCCTATCCAACCCTCCCTGACCTATAACTACACTATAAAGCTTCAGAAAAGCAATTTATTAACTGACATATTCCTATGATAATGAGGGCTCTAGGCTACGGCGTAGACTAGGACGGGCAGTCTCCGGGTCTCCATCCTCTCTGTGCACACCCTCAGCCCCTGCCTCACTGCCTGTGCACACACATCCCTCCACCGGACCCGGTAATCGCCGCTCGCAGTAGCATACCGGCAAAGGTGTATCTAGGGTTTCTGGCACCCGGGGAAAGAACTCATTTTGGTGCCCCCCCCTCCGCCAAGGACATATGCGATTTGCACACTCAGTCATGTGCCCACGAGCTCCTCTCCCTAATGCTCTCAATGTTCAGTGAAAAACTAAGAGAAGCAGAAGAGAAGCTCGATGTCACAGGACCATAAGGGTATGTGTCCACGTTCAGGATTGCATCAGGATTTGGTCAGGATTTTTCATCAGTATTTGTAAGCCAAAACCAGGAGTGGAACAATTAGAGGAAAAGTATAATATAAACATATGCTCCACTTCTGCATTTATCACCCACTCCTGGTTTTGGCTACAAATACTGATGAAAAATCCTGACCAAATCCTGATGCAATGCTGAACGTGGACACATACCCTAAGTCTGAAAATCGCATATGAGTGACGTGTCCATGTGACGACTACTGGAACCTGCAGAGCTGAATCCTGACATCGCAGCTTCTGGATTCTCACAACGCATGCACTGCACACTACTAGGATTCTCCCTTGCCGGTGGACGGTCATGTCAGCACAAGTATGCGATTTGTATACTTCTGACCACATTCCGACTAGATGTGCCTGGCCTCGCTCAGTTCATTTTCATTGACGGAGGTCACGCATGTCTAGTCAGCACGTGACCGCATTAATGTAAATCCCCAGCATGAGAGAATCCTGACAGCGTGCATTGCGCACTGTGAGAATTCAGAAGTCTGCAGTCACAAAGAATGACTGCAGACTCATCACAAGCCTGGACATCCCCTTTAAATCTCCTAACATAAATAAAAACATGAGAGTTAGCATCACAAATAACATTTACATCCAGGTACCTGATAGATGACGTCGCCTCTGGAGTCGTTCTCCTTTTCTTCATCTTGTCCAGATCCCATGATGAATTTTCTCATCCACAGCCGTCTCTGCAGACTTCCATCTTCTCCGCTCTTTTGCATAAAGTCTCCACATGATGCCCTTAAAGATACAAGTGTCATTGTAATGCTCCAGAATAAAAAATTGCCCTCACTATATTGTCTGCACAAAATATGACCCCCAGACTGTCCCTCTTATGGTACATACTCTTCACACTGACCTCTCCTTTCTATACCGGTCCCCTCTTCACACTGTCCTCTTACAATGTGTCCCCCCTATAGGGCCCAGTATTTATACTCCATATTTATACTCCACCCTGCGTTCATGGCTCCCCCATCCTTCTCCCCTGCGTTCATGGCTCCCCATCCTTCTCAGCTGCGTTCATGGCTCCCCCACCCTTCTCCCCTGCGTTCATGGCTCCCCCATTCTTCTCCCATGCGTTCATGGCTCCCCCATTCTTCTCCCCTGCGTTTATGGCTCCCCCATCCTTCTCCCCTGCGTTCATGGCTCCCCCATTCTTCTCCCCTGCGTTCATGGCTCCCCCATTCTTCTCCCCTGCGTTCATGGCTCCCCCGTCCTTCTCCCCTGCGTGCATGGATCCCCATCCTTCTCCCCTGCGTTCATGGCTCCCCCATTCTTCTCCCCTGCGTTTATGGCTCCCCCATCCTTCTCCCCTGCGTTCATGGCTCCCCCATCCTTCTCCCCTGCGTTCATGGCTCCCCAACCTTCTCCCCTGCGTTCATGGCTCCCCCATTCTTCTCCCCTGCATTCATGGCTCCCCCATCCTTCTCCCCTGCGTTCATGGCTCCCCATCCTTCTCCCCTGCGTTCATGGCTCCCCCATTCTTCTCCCCTGCGTTCATGGCTCCCCCATCCTTCTCCCTTGTGTTCATGGCTCCCCCATCCTTCTCCCCTGCGTTCATGGCTCCCCCATCCTTCTCCCCTGCGTTCATGGCTCCCCAACCTTCTCCCCTGCGTTCATGGCTCCCCCATTCTTCTCCCCTGCGTTCATGGCTCCCCCATCCTTCTCCCCTGCGTTCATGGCTCCCCATCCTTCTCCCCTGCGTTCATGGCTCCCCCATTCTTCTCCCCTGCGTTCATGGCTCCCCCATCCTTCTCCCTTGTGTTCATGGCTCCCCATCCTTCTCCCCTGCGTTCATGGCTCCCCCATTCTTCTCCCCTGCGTTCATGGCTCCCCCATCCTTCTCCCTTGTGTTCATGGCTCCCCCATCCTTCTCCCCTGCGTTCATGGCTCCCCCATTCTTCTCCCCTGCGTTCATGGCTCCCCCATCCTTCTCCCCTGCGTTCATGGCTCCCCATCCTTCTCCCCTGCGTTCATGGCTCCCCCATTCTTCTCCCCTGCGTTCATGGCTCTCCCATCCTTCTCCCCTGCGTTCATGGCTCCCCATCCTTCTCAGCTGCGTTCATGGCTCCCCCATCCTTCTCCCCTGTGTTCATGGCTCCACCATCCTTCTCCCCTGCGTTCATGGCTCCCCATCCTTCTCCCCTGCGTTCATGGCTCCCCATCCCTCTCCCCTGCGTTCATGGCTCCCCCATTCTTCTCCCATGCGTTCATGGCTCCCCCATTCTTCTCCCCTGCGTTTATGGCTCCCCCATTCTTCTCCCCTGCGTTCATGGCTCCCCCGTCCTTCTCCCCTGCGTGCATGGATCCCCATCCTTCTCCCCTGCGTGCATGGATCCCCATCCTTCTCCTCTGTGTTCATGGCTCCCCATCCTTCTCCCCTGCGTGCATGGCTCCCCATCCTTCTCCTCTGTGTGCATGGCTCCCCATCCTTCTCCCCTGCATGCATGGCTCCCCATCCTTCTCCTCTGTGTGCATGGCTCCCCATCCTTCTCCCCTGCGTGCATGGATCCCCATCCTTCTCCTCTGTGTGCATGGCTCCCCATCCTTCTCCCCTGCGTGCATGGCTCCCCCATCCTTCTCCCCTGTGTGCGTGGCTCCCCATCCTTCTCCCCTGTGTGCATGGCTCCCCCATCCTTCTCCCCTGTGTGCATGGCTCCCCCATCCTTCTCCCCTGTGTGCATGGCTCCCCATCCTTCTCCCCTGTGTGCATGGCTCCCCATCCTTCTCCCCTGTGTGCATTGCTCCCCATCCTTCTCCCCTGTGTGCATGGCTCCCTCATCCTTCTCTGCTGTGTGCATGGCTCCCCATCCTTCTCCCCTGTGTGCATTGCTCCCCATCCTTCTCCCCTGTGTGCATGGCTCCCCCATCCTTCTCCCTTGTGTGCATGGCTCCCCCATCCTTCTCCCCTGTGTGCATGGCTCCCCCATCCTTCTCCCCTGTGTGCATAGCTCCCCCATCCTCCTCCCCTGTGTGCATGGCTCCCCATCCTTCTCCCTTGTGTGCATGGCTCCCCACCTTTTTTCCCTGTCATACTTACCTCTCAGCACGCAGCACAGAACTTCCTGGCATCTCTGCAGCGTCTTCCTTCCTGTCTGCAGCAGTCACATGGTAGCGCTAATTAAGGTGAGATGAATATGCGCATATTCATCACCCTTAATGATCGGTACCATGTGACCGCTGAAGATAGGACACTTTGCCGGCGCTGAGACGCAGTTGCAGCCACCGCTGGAGGAAGTTGAGTATTATGTCTTCAGGGAGGGGGACGGGAAGGAGGGAGGGAGGAGGGGGGGCGAGCACTTGACCCCGGAGCTTTATAAAAAAAAAATTTAAAAAAAAACAAAAAAAAAAAACCTAGCTCAAGTGCGCCCTCCCGCATCCCGCCGCCCTAGGCACGTGCCCTCAAGTGCCTAGTGGCAAATACGGCCCTGAGGGTTACCACATCTTAATAGATTATTTCCATCTTCATAGTTGGGTATTGTCAGATAGTGCTTGTAAAAATGAACACTTTTGCAATTTACTATCAATTCAAATTTTAAGTCTTTTTGAGTAAATAAAACTCTTTTTTTGTTTACAGCTGGTTTCCTCGGAGACCTACCACTACTGCTCTTTTCTATAAAGCTTATTGTTTTGAAGCCGGCCAGGATCACTGGAGAACATTGTAAAATCCTAATCCTAGCCAGTTTAATTGTGGTGATTACAAACTAGAAAGAAACGAGCTGTAAACGAAAGTACAGAGTAAATATGTCAAGAACAGCTGCAAATATCAATACCCAGTAAATTGCAAAAGTGTTTTATTTTTCTTACAAGTACATCTTCAGAAAGTATCTATCTTAGAAGACATGAATAACCCCTTAAAATATCTAATACCATTTTTAATATGACATCATGCTAAAGAACCTGGTAATTACCATTTCGTGAAAATATAAATTGAAAGACATTGATGATACATATAGTCTGGATGCCATGCATATAAATTTTGCAAGCCGGTTGATTACTTGATAATATTAAAACTAGGGATGAGTGAATTTTTTGTAAAAAAAATGGAATGGAATTCTTCTCAAATTTTTACTCAAATTCATATTAAGAATAATTTTTATTTTAAATTTCAGCACAATGATGGCGAGCATTTTTCAGCATCATAGATACCCAAGCAAATGGTTTAAAAAAATCTCACCTCTCAGCTAAATTGTCCTGCCATCCTGTGTTCTGTGCCACCTTTTCCCCTTTCGGCCATTCTCTCTGGTGTCTTCACTCCAAGACAGGTTAACTATGCATGTCGCCCAGTTGACTACATGAGGCACGGTGATCTCTGATTCTTAGTTGATCCAAAGATCCATCTTAGAAAGAAGACACCTAAGAGAAAATCAGAAGGGAAAAAACAATGTTTGAATTTTGTCAGATCCAATCACCACCAGTTAAACCTGATAGCCTTTGCCTTTTCTAAAGAACTGTGACTTTAGTATTGGTGACTTACAGCCTGGATCTGTGCACTCTTTTAAAGCAATTGTTGGACACATTATGGGAGTATTGTAGTCACAAGGATAATTGAGGAGAGCATTCACACCTCATTTTCAGTGATTGAATGCATCTCTGAGTTGTACATCAGGAGAATTACCCTGATGCACACATCCAACGCATACCTTCAAAATATGCCACTGGCTCCTAGGTAGGTAAGATCCTTTGTGAAAGGGGTCTTCCAAGTTCAAGTTTTTCATCCTCATCAGCTTTGCTCGGTTAAAATAATAAAACTTGGGTTTTACTTGGCCTCCTTAGGCACAGTGCTTCATCTCTGCCAATGTAGACAGCATAAGCCACCGAGCACAGTGATTGGCTGCAGTAAACATGTGGCCTCAAGTTGTGATATCATCATTGCAGCCGATCTACAAAAAAAAAACACTTTTACTATATAACATTTATTATACCACTCAAATGGAGAAGCAATGATTCCTCATCAATAATAGTGTTGAAAGATCAAATCCAACAAATTTTCAGTATGGAGAAACTGGCGGGATGAGGAAACAAAACTTAGCAACCATGGATAAAAGATATAAATGACAACAGATCTCTACATCATGCTAGATGTGGCTATATCACATTAGACACCTTTTATCACCCACTCCATAAAAAAATACACCATACATACTCTAGCATCTAATACCCTAACCTTGTTTTTCTATTGGAATTTTACATTTTATTACAAGCGAACACCCCACACTTTACAGGTTTCTACATGTTTAACATATCTCTTTGTTTCTTACTGAAAAGAGGATGGATAAAAAAGAGAATAATATAACAGCACATGCATATGTATACTCAGTCTGACAAACTGGACAGTGGGCTTATGTTGAGGAGGTTGTCAAGAATTTACATATTTACCTGTGGGATGTGAAATCAGCTGGTATTTGCTTTAGCAGAGGATGGATATAAGCTTTGTATGAAGCAGAACAAGCACAGCTTCGTACATTGTTTAGTGACCACTGCCAAATACGGCAGTTTATCTCCCGTTCACTGATTACAAGAAAGCTAAGCAGCCATACTCAGCGATAGGCAGCAGCTGCAAAAACAAACAAGATTGTAGGGTGCATCAAAAAAAGCTCAAATCCAGTAATTTTAATGTATTGTTCCCCCTTTATTAGTCACTGGTGAGGCCACATCTAGAATATGGGGTCCAGTTTTGGGCTTTACATTTTAAAAAGGATATTCAGAAGTTAGAGTCAGTTCAAAGGTTGGCAAATAGATTATTATATAAGATGAAAGGCCTGTCCTATAATGAGAGATTAGAAAAGTTGGACCTTTTTTTTAGCTTAGGCTAGGTTCACACTACGTTAGTGCAGTCCGTTCAACATATCCGTTAAATGGACTGCACTAACGCAAGTGCCGGCGCTTGCACAGCGCTAGCGCAGATGGAGCTTCTGCTAGCTCCATCTGCGCTAGCAGTGACGGACCCGGAAACACTGCAGCCCGCGTCTTGGGTCCGTCACTCAAATGACGGCACATTGCTAGCGCACGCCCAGTGTGGGCATGCGCTAGAGATGCATCCGACATTGCAGTCTATGGCGGCGTTAACGGACTACGTTACACCGCGTTATGCCGCAGTGTAAGGTAGTCCGTTAAACGTAGAGCCATAGCGCAATGTGAACCAAGCCTTAAGGTACCGTTACCCTAAACGACTTACCAACGATCACGACCAGCGATACGACCTGGCCGTGATCGTTGGTAAGTCGTTGTGTGGTCGCTGGGGAGCTGTCACACAGACAGCTCTCTCCATCGACCAACGATCCGGGTAACGACTTCGGCATTGTTGAAACTGTCTTCAACGATGCCGAAGTCCCCGGGAAACCAGGGTAAACATTGGGTTACTAAGTGCAGGGCCGCGCTTAGTAACCCGATATTTATCCTGGTCACCATTGTAAAAGTTAAAAAAAAAAAAAGTACATACTCACATTCCGATGTCTGTCAGCTTTGGTGACGTCACTGCTGTGCTCTGCTTTACGGCCGGCGCTGACAGTCAGTGCAGGGGACGTGACAGACATCGGAATGTGAATATGTACTTTTTTTTTTAAAACTTTTACAATGGTAACCAGGGTAAATATCGGGTTACTAAGCACGGCCCTGCGCTTAGTAACCCGATATTTACCCTGGTTACAAGTGAACACATCGCTGGATCGGCGTCACACACGCCGATCCAGCAATGACAGCGGGTGATCAGCAACCAAAAAAAGGTCCTGATCATTCCCCAGCGACCAACGATCTCCCAGCAGGGACCTGATCGTTGGTCGCTGTCACACATAACGAGATCGTTAGCGGGATCGTTGCTACGTCACAAAAAGTGTGACGTTGCAACGATATCGTTAACGATCTCATTATGTGTGAAGGTACCTTTAGAAAAAAGACATCTCAGGTAATCTCATTTACATATATAAACATGTGAGGTCAATGCAAAGGACTGGTACAGGACTTAAGGTACTGTCACACTGAGCGACGCTGCAGCGATACCGACAACGTCACCGCTCTGCTTTCCGGCCGCTGGGCTTACACAGGGCAGAGAAGCAGAGCGCCGAGGGACAGACAGCGGAAGGCAAGTATGTAGTGTTTTTTTTTTTACTTTAACGCTGGTAACCAGGATAAACATTGGGTTACTAAGCGCGGCCCTGCGCTTAGTAACCCGATGTTTACCCTGGTTACCAGTGAAGACATCACTGAATCGGCGTCACACACACCGATTCAGCGATGTCAGCAGGAAGTCCAGCGACAAAATAAAGTGCTGGACTTTCTGCAGCGACAAACGACATCACAGCAGGATTCTGATCGCTGCTGTGTGTCAAACTGAACGATATCGCTAGCCAGGACGCTGCAACGTCACGGATCGCTAGCGATATCGTTCAGTGTGACGGTACCTTTATTCCTTCCAAGGACTTCAGAAAGGACCAGGGGACCTTCACTATATGTGGAAGAAATGTGATTCTGGCAGCTAAATAGGAAAGGGTTCTTTACAGTTAGAGCAGTCAGACTGTGGATTGCCCTACCACAAGAGGTAGTAATGGCAGACACTATATCAGAACTTTAAAAAGGGCTGGGTGCTTTTCTCACAACAGATGGTATTGTAGGTTATAAATAATCTAGTGATAGATAATGTATAGAAATGAGTCCAGTAATAGACATCTTTAGATGTAAGGAACACAGGAAACACTTTGTCAAGACATGGAGCAATCACAAATTAGAAGAAAATCCAGCTCAACGAACTTGTGAACAACCTTCTTTCTTTATTCACCAAAAATGCTCAGCAGAGGGTAAAACAGCATCAGTGTTATGCGACATGGACGTGTTTCAGGTGGTTGCGCACTCTTAATCATGATGAAACACGTCGATGTCACATACCGTGTAACTTACTCGCTGATGCTCTTTTACCCTCTGCTGAGCACTTTGGGTGAATGAAGAAAGTTTTTTTACAAGTTCGTTGAGCTGGATTTTCTTCTATTTTGTGATAAATAATGTATAACTGGTGGAGAAAGATTATACTTGATAGATTTATGTCTTTTTTCAACTTATCTAATTATGTTTATGCAATTTAACATAACTTGATTCACAAGAAAACACCAGATACTTATATGTGTATATTCATACTAAACATACACTTTTATCATAGATGTGACAGCATTGCACTATTCTCTGTTTCCGTGTCAGTCATAATCTGGTGTAGTGCCAATATGATAAAGTTAATCTCTGCATACTGTTATTAATCAAGTCTATTATGGAAACCTAGAGATATGTCACTTTGATGAAGTATGAACCTTAGTATGAATGTTTTTTCACCTTCTTGGACATTTTTAGACTGTAGAAATACAATTTTAGGATGTTGGGTCTTTCAATTATTACGCTCAACTGGAGTTAGATAGGCATCTTTGGTAATATAAATTTGATTCAGATAAACCATGGGATTACTGGGTGTTGTGGCTATGTAATGGATATTAACATATGTAGCTTTATATGTGAGAACACATTTGTTGCTCCTTTCAGATGCCTCTGATAAAGGAAACTTTTCAACTGCCCAAACCCCTCTAAACCTTCACCATGTCTGCATTGGACTCTTTTCCTGTGTTCTAACCAGCCACTTTTTGCTGCTCACTGATTACGCAATAAATGTAAATTTAACTCTAAACCCTACGCTCACGCTATATAAATCATTGGCTCAACAGTCATGGGGTGTCGAATTCCCAAGATTACTCTTCCCTCTCATTATACATTGAAGCCTCTGTAGACAAGAGTGACATGTTTTGTAACAATGAGGTCACCATTGGTTCTTGGCAAATCACTTTGCTGGTTAAGATTTTTGTCAATGGTGCCGTACTGGGCAAGTGTCGTACGCATATAAAGCCCTAAAGCATACATCCAACTTCATTACGCATTCCCAGGTGATACGCGAATGTGCAATATTTGCAAAGCACTGGTGATGACATCACTTATATTTCATGTCACTTGTGACCACAGGGCCGTTCTCACATGATGAGAGGGAGGTTCAGTCCATGTAAATCGAACTTCGAATAGTCACCCAGTGGTTTACGTAGCACGAGCGCAGGATGTAAAGTTCATTTTACATTTATTCAACAATCACTACTTAGCAAAAAGAATTTTGTTAGAGGGGGTTAGGGGGACAGCTAACAGGTTCCCTTTAAGCCATCCAAATTTTTTCAAAATGTCAAATTAAGTGAAAAATCCTAAAAATAATAAAGAATTATTTTTTCTTTGTAGCAGGTGTTGCTTGTGCTAAATGACATGACTCTACATTGAACCCAGAAAAGCTAACATTATAACATTTAAAAAAAAAATAAGACCAAAATCCCATGTGACTGAATAATTGAACATTTTAATAAAGAAGCCAAGAAAAGTAAGAAAAAAAAAACCTCCCAGAAACTATCTGGGCCTCACATCAAGATAATTTGTGAGAATCAATAGGGAAAACAAAAGGACAATATCCAGATAAATGTCAAACAGAATGGGCACTCAGCCAGTTAGAAACAGGAACATCTCTTTTTGTATTCCTTCTTGGCATAGTCATAAATTATAATCCACATCTACTTGAGCTAGCATGTAAAAAAGTCTATTTGGATGAAGGCCTCATTATTCTCTGCGCGAAGTTATGGCATCCTAAACAACAGCATATGACATGGCGCCAGTTTAACATCCATAGCTGGAAGGCATGAAATGTTCTATTCATTGGTAAGGGCGAAAAATATTAAATTGAGATATATTGTATTCCTTGGTAAAGGGAAGTCAAGTGCTTACTTGGAGTCATTTTCACAACATTTATGGAAAATCTATGACTTTCATTATAAAAACATTGTTGAAGATGAAGATTCACTTGTAAAATGATTTAGCACCTACAGTAGATCTCCGTAAGAAGAAGACAGCTTCAGCTATGGAAAGTCTTGCGGCACTTCCTCCGCTCTACAATGGGGACCTTTGTACAGGGCATGTTGGTGGTGCCTTCAGCTATTACCACTTTTTTTCTGCCTATTACATCAAGTAAAGACCTTTAAAATTTCCTCCCCCTAAATGTGAATTGATTTAACAAAGCATTGCACTGTCTTTCAGTCAAACTGTGGCAATGAAATTGCTAATTAATGAAGCTGAATGGATTATTCATAGTGGTACTCGTAGCAAGCAAAATAAGGTTTAATGCCATAAAGCACAGATTCAGAGAAATACAAACAAGTGTATTACCAATGTGCTAAGCATTTTGGAGAAGAGCGCTCTTTTAACCCCTACATGACTCGAGGGCTTTTTAACCTCCGAGAACAAACACTATTTTATCATTTTTCTGACAAACCATTTTTTTCTTTAGCAAGTAGAAACGCAGGAAAACTCAGAAAGCTATATATGAATTTATATTTCAGCCTCCATTGTCTAAAGGGCAAATAGAGTGCTGTGTCACTTATTGGTAAGCCACATACAATTGGTTCTGCTTGTGTATATCAATAGCAGTTATAAAGTCATGAGATAAACTAAGTACGCCCTCTTTGAACTTTATGGTTTTCCGTATCAAGCCATAATAAAAACAGTAAAACATCGAAGGTCTTAAAATTTAGGTAAATATAACCTAAGATGAACAACAATATATTACAAATTACACCGTGTCATTATTTAATTCACAAAAACTAGGCCAAAATGGAGAAACAGTGTCTGAAAAACTAAGTACACCAGATGAATAAATGACCTGTAGAACCGACATTAGTAATAATTAAACCCCTACACACCAGAGCCGTAACATTTTCATTTTTCCAGCTATATGGCCATCTGAGGGCTTGTTTTTTGCTGAATGAATTTTATTTTTGAATGAAGTTATTCATTCTGACACAAAGTGTTCTGGAAAACGGGAAAATAATTCCATGTGCGGTGAAATTGCAAAAGAAAAAGTGCAATTCCACAATAGTTTTTTTTTAATTACCATATTCACTCTGTGGTAAAATTGTCCTGGCAATATGATTCTCCAGGTCAGTACGAGTGCATAAATACCAAACATGTATTTTTTAAATTTTTTATATATATATAAGTGTAGAGAAAAAATCCAGAAATTTGTCCAAAAAAATTAACTTTTGTCTCCATTTTCTGAGACCTGTAACGTTCTCATTTTTTGGGATCTAGGGCTGGGTGAGGACTTATTGTTTTGTGCCCTTAGTTAACTTTTTACTAATACCATTTTGGGGTAGATATGATGTTTTAATTGTTTCTCATTGCATTTTATTGCAATGATGTAGGAACTAGCGATGAGCGAATATACTCGTTTCTTGAGATTTCTTGAGCATGCTCAGGGGTCCTCCGAGTATTTTTTAGTGCTCGGACATTTAGTTTTTATTGACGCAGCTGAATGATTAACATCTGTTAGCCAGCATAAGTACATGTGGGGATTCCCTAGCAACGAGTCAACCCCCACATGTACTTACGCTGGCTATCAGATGTAAATCATTCAGCTGCAGCAAGAAAAACTAAATCTCCGAGCACTAAAAAATACTCGGCGGACCCCTGAGTATGCTCGAGGAATCTCGAGTAACGAGTATATTCGCTCATCACTAGTAGGAACCAAAAAAATTTAATTCTTGTATTTTGATTTTTTCTTTGTCATTGCTCTGTTTACAGATTGAATTAATTTATTTTGTATTTTAAATAAAGGGAAAAATACCAGCGCTCGCAAACTAAATAGTATACTCAGCTGCTGGGATCAGAACAGCCAGGTGACAAGGCTGCAATATATTGTGGACAAAAAATACTATACAAGATCTGATGCTGCGCTTAAGAATATCTTACTGGAAAAGCATATATGCAAAATAAGACTCAAAACAAAATGCAAAGTAAAATCTCCCACCGGTACTTCTGTTTTGTGCCCAAAATAGATATGCCCTTGTAAATACTGTGCAGTGTGGAAAACAGATGTACCACATGTATGAGCACAATGTCTAGTACTAATAGCTGATAGCTCAGGTCTGACTCACCAAGTTTCTGTGGAGTAGTGGACTCACCAAGTTTCTGTGGAATAGTGGATACAAGGGGCTGTCAGACGCGTGGATTGCCTTATCAGGATTGTTAGGCGGCGGTCCCGATAAGCAGGTGCTGGGCAAAGAAGTGGGCAGGAGGCAGCCGCAAACAAGCGGGGTAGCGATGAGTCCGCGTGGAGTCCTGGAACGCCCCGGCCGGTGGCGTCCCGGGATACAGACAGGAAAGATAGCCAACAAGAGCGCCACAGAGGCTACGGGGCTGCACTAGGTCCAAGAAGATTACCTATCTTCTTGGACCTAGCGCTGCCCCATAGCTTCTGTGACGTCACACACTAGGCGCTCTGCTTGTTTCTGTAAAACACAAGGAGTCAAAATTGTCACTGCATGTAGATAAATTCCCACGGTGTTATAATTTCCAAAATGGGGTCACTTGAGGGGGATTCTGATTTTCTAGCACTTAGGGGCTCTTTTTATGGAATCTGCAAACTATTATAGGAAAATCTGCGCTCCAGGAGGCAAATAGTGCTCCGTCCCTCCTGAGTCTTTCCGTATGTAAGTAGTGCTGCACAGCCCCATATGGGGTATTGCCACGTTCATTAGAAATTATGGGATAAATTATGATGCCATTTTTACCTATTTCCCAGTATGAAAATGTAAAACTTGATGCTAACACACGATCTTGGCGGTAGAAATGTAAATTATTTTATCTTTACTGCTCAATGGTATATCAGTCTGTGACACACCTGTGGTGTCAATATAATCACTGCACCCCTAGATGAATTCATTGAGCAATTAAGTTTGTAAAATGGGGTCATATATGGGGGGTTCTGCTATGTTGCCACCTCAGGGGATCTGCCAGTGTAACATGGCACACTAAAAACAAGTGCACTGTAATATGGTGTTTCTTCCATTCTGAGCTTTGCACTGTCCCTCAAAAGTAGTTTTCAAGGACATATCAGTGAACTCAGGAGAAATTGCACAACAAATATTGGGGTCCATTTTCTCCAGTTACCCTTGTGAAAATACCAAATTAAAACTAAAGTAGATTTTTGCGGAAAATATGTGATTTTTTTATTTTCACAGCTTAACGTTATAAACTTCTGTGATGGACCTGAGGGTTCAAAGTGTTCAGTACACATCTAGATAAGTTTGAAAGGTGATTCTAGTTTCCAAAAAGGGTCACTTGGGGGTTTCCACTTTTTTAGGCACATCAGGGGCTCTCCAAAAGCCACATTTCATCCGCTGATTATCCCATCAAATTTTATATTCAAAAAGTCAAATGGTACTCCTTTCCCTTCCAAGCCCTGCTGTGCACCCAAATAGTTGTTTTCCTCCATAGATGAAGCATCTGTGCACTCAGGAGAAATTACTCACCAATTTGGAGCAATTTCTACTGTTAATCTTATGAAAATGCAAAATTTGGAGCTAAAAAAGATTTATCTGGGAAAAATTTGATTTTTTTTATTTTTACGACTTATTGTTATCAAATTCTGTGAAGTACCTGGTGGTTTAAGTTGCTCAAAACAAATCTTTATAAGTTCCCAAAGGGGTCTAGTTTCCAAAATGGTGTAATTTGTGGGGGGTTTCTGCTGTTTAGACACATCAGGGGCACTCCAAGCGCTATATCGCATCCGCTACTAATTCCAGCAAATTTTACATTCAAAAAGTCAAATAGCCCTCCTTTCCTTCCGAGCCTTGCCGTGCACCCAAACAGTAGATACCCCCTACATATGGGGTATGAGCATACTCCGGAGAAATTGCCCGACAAATTGTATGGTCCATTTTCTACTGTTACCCTTAAAATTCCTGTGAAGCACCTGAAGGGTTAATAAACGTCTTGATTGTTGTGTTGAGTACCTTGATGGATGCAGTATTTAGAATGGTGTCACTTTTGGGTATTTTCTGTATATAGGCCCCTTAAATTCACTTCAAATGTGAGGTGGTCACTAAAAAAATTTTTTTGCAAATTTTGTTGTAAAAATTAGAAATCGCTGGTCAACTTTTAACCGTTATAACGTCCTAACAAAAAAAAGTTATGATTTAAAAATTGTTCTGACGTAAAGTAGACATGTGGGAAATGTTATGTATTAACATTTTGTGTCATATGACTCTCCGATTTAAGGGCATAAAAATGAAAAGTTTGAAAATTGCAAAATTTTTAATTCTTTTGGCAAATTTCCATATTTTTCACAAATTAGCGTATGTCATCTAATATATAATTGCCTAGAATACTACTTCCTGCAATTTGTGCCAACTTCCGTGGCTTTGTCCGGAGCTAATGTCCGGAGCTAATGTCCGGAGCTAATGTCCGGAGCTAATGTCCGGAGATTAATTGCCTAGAATACTACTTCCTGCAATTTGTGCCAACTTCCGTGGCTTTGTCCGGAGCTAATGTCCGGAGCTAATGTCCGGAGCTAATGTGCGGAGATAATGTCCGGAGCTAATGTCCGGAGCTAATGTCCGGAGATAAGTGACGTCAACAGTGTCCAGTGTCTGATTGGTTGCCGCCTGCTGCGAGCGACCAATCAGAAACGTGCCGTACTGTGACACACTCCGCCTGCCATTTTGGTGTGATTTTTGAATTTTTACCTCACAGCAAGTTTCTACTGCGTGGAGGCGGGCCCAGTGACGTTGCTCTTCAAGCTCCTGCCGAATTTCATCAAAAAAATGATAATACCATTTACCAAAACTATATATATTTAGTTGTGAAGTGGTTCAGTGACATTTTCACACCAATTTTGAACTTTTGTTTGGTGTTTTCTCCATATACTGCCTATTATTTTTGTTCTTTCTTACTATTATTTATTAATTGTATTATTCTTACATTTGAATAAATAAAGTATATATGGATTCTAGACTCCCGATTCTTTAGAATCGGGCTGCCATCTAGTATCAAATAAATGTTAACACTATCATGAAGTACAATATGTCACAAGAAAACAAACTCAGAATCAGTCGGATCCATTGAAGCATTTTACCCTCATAAATTGGCAGTGGTCGGAATTGTAAAAATTGGCCTGGTCAGGAAGGTGAAAACAGGTTTTGGGGCAAAGGGATTAAGGACAAGAGGGTTTTTTTTCCATTATGTCCTGACACATAAAACCATATAATTCAAATAAAGTGTAAAGTACTTAGTTTTAATACAATTTTACTAAAGACTACATATATACTTTGTCTTAAATGTATAAATACCTTATGATGTACCTTATCCTATATTCAATAGTTCCAACATATAAAAGTGAATTCTGCAGAAATTACTTTGCACCTCCTAATGAATTGAATAAAATATAAATTATTTCCAATGAAATTTAAAAGGGACACTAAGAGGTCCCCACAGCTTATAAAGCACATTTCCCAAGCTGAATTACTATAACAGGAGAAGTGGATCCTTTAGAGGACATCATTCAGTATATAATTATAAATAAAAAATACATCCATAATTTGAAAAGGAGTACATGTTTACAAAACCATGTTACCACTAGTGTTGAGCATTCCGATACCGCAAGTATCGGGTATCGGACGATATTTGCGGTATCGGAATTCCGATACCGAATTCCGATACTTCCCGCGTATCGGATACCGGAATCGGAAGTTCCCAGAATTCAAACTGAACGCAGCAGCCAATGAGGAATGATTGGAAGTGTGGGCACATCCTGTTTAGCATGGTGGGCATGTAAGTACTGGCAAGGCTGTGATTGGCTGCTGAAATGATGTCACTCTGCACTATAAAAAACGCTGCCGCCATTTTGCGCTCACTCTGCTGTGATTTCAGTTAGGGACAGGACGCTGTGTTCTAACTGAGGGCCAGTTGAGATAGCTAATTGCTTTATTTTCCTTTCCAAAGGCTAATTTAGCAAAACGCTGTGTGTTCTTCACTGTTCACCTTGCTCTTGCCTTGCAGCGCTGTTTTAACAGCGTTCTGCAAGGTCTCTGTGTGTGTGTGTGTGTGCAGCTCACTCTGTAGTCTGTGTGCAGCAATATACCCGGTTGTATTCAGCTCAGGGGGGGTTCACACTGCCTCACACAGTTGTCCTTTTTTGCTCATAGTGCAGCCTGCTGCACATTTTTTCTCAAATTTCCTATTAGTGTTTTTCCACCCATTTCCAGCTAAATTGTGGAAAAACACTACATAGGATAACCTAGAGGGGTTTTTTTGGGCCTTGCAGCGCCGTTTACGGCTGTCTGCACGGTCTCTGTGTGAGCGCAGCTCGCCCTGTAGTCTGTGTGCAGCCATAGCCGGTTGGATTCAGCTCAGGGTGCGTTACTGCCTCATACCTTGAAAAAAAATTTCCTTTTTTTTCAAATAGTGCAGCCTGTTTAAAATTTAAAAAAAAAATTCCCTATTAGTGTCTTTCCACCCGTCTCCAGCTAAATAGTGGAAAAACACTAAATAGGATAACCTAGAGGAGGTTTTTTGGGCCTTGCAGCGCCGTTTACGGCTGTCTGCACGGTCTCCGTGTGATTTAAACTAGCTATGTAGCCCGATCTGCAAAAAAAAAAAAAGTAAAGTTCACCAAACACAACTTAACACTTGTGTAGGCCACATTTGAAAAATAATAAAGTTTAGTCCACACTTTACAACATTAGTGTTTCTTACACCTGTTAGGAGGAGCATTTCAGGAATAAGCACACTAAGGCCTTAGTACTTTTCTGCTTATCTTTATCTGTCAACCAAGATGAAGAGGGCAGGGAGTAAGGCACGTGGGCGTGGGCGTGGAGCAGGGAGAGGAGCAGGGAGAGGACGTGGTGATTCTGTGCCTGCTGCAGGCGCCGGTGACTCGTCGTCACTCAGTTGCAGCAGGGAACAGTCCTTCATGCGCAGCTTTGTCGGAGAGCGCCGTGCACCGCTGCTGCGTGAAGACCAAATTGAAGCCGTTGTCGGGTGGATGGCAGCTAACGCCTCGGCATCGACTACAGTTAGTGCCACATCCTCTCAGGCACAGACCACTGGAGAGCAGCCATCTGTCTCTTCACCACCTGCCAAATTGGCCAGGCAGTCAGAGAGCCCAGGACAGGAGCCGTCTCTACTTCTGTTCTCTGAATCTCTTGGCTTGGAAACAGGGGGCCAGCCAAGCAGCATTGGAGAAATGGAAGAAGAGGCAGTGTGCAGTGATGCCCAACAGCTTTGTCTCTCTGACTCTGAAGAGGCGGGTGGGCCAGTGCCTCCGGTGACCACAGCGCAGTACGCATCTGATGATGAAACTCAGGTGCCGCTTTCTGGTGCGTACTGTGCTGCCGAGACTACCCAGGAGGAGCAGTTGGTGGCAGAGGGTAGTGGAGATGATGAGGTCGTTGACCCATCGTGGCATGAGGAACAGGAAGGTGGTGGGAGCAGCTCTGAGGAAGAGATTCCCCTTACGGGCCAAAGAGGGAGAGGGAGGGGGAAGACTGCGGAGCCTGTAGCCTCCACTTTGGCACCCGTTAGGAGCCTGTCTCTTTACAAAGCCAAAAAGGGCGCTCCCAAGACTTGCAGTGCCTGGTCCTTTTTTGACACAGTTGCAGATGACATTTGTTTTGTCAAATGCAAGCTGTGTCATCAGAAAGTAAAAAGAGGGAAAAATGTCAGCAACCTCAATACCACAAATATGTGGAAACATGTGCGGACCAGGCACGCGGTGGAGTTACAGAAACAGACTGAAGATGTAGGCCAACCAACAGCGGCAGCTACCACCTCTTCAGCTCGTGTTGCCTCTTCCTCCAGCTCACGCACAGCTGGTTTAGCTTCCTCCCAGGATCGCCATGGAAGAACCTCTGGCACTGTTGTCCAGAGACCTTGTGTAATTCAACCCACAGCACCACCTTCCCAGTCATCCTCACACTCCCAGTCTACTCTACAGCCATCGGTAGTACAGGCATGGGAGAAAAGGCGGGCATTCTCGGCCAACCACCCCCGAGCACAGGCTCTGAATGCAGGCATTGCCAAACTGTTGTCCCTGGAAATGCTCTCGTTCAGGCTGGTGGAGACTGACAGCTTCCGTGACTTGATGGCATTGGCAGTCCCACAGTACAAGGTGCCCAGCCGCTTTTACTTCAGCAGGCAAGCTGTCCCTGCCCTGTACAGGCATGTTGAGGGAAACATAAAACATGCGCTACTGAACGCCGTCAGTAGCAAGGTCCACCTCACCACCGATGCGTGGACCAGTCAGCATGGACAGGGGCGATACGTTTCCCTCACTGCCCATTGGGTTAATGTTGTTGAGCCAGGTACAGATCGTGTGAGTGGCGCAGGACGTGTCCTGCCCACTCCAAGGATTGCAGGAATCCAGTCTGTACGCATTGACTCCTCCTCTTACACAAGTTCCTCAGAATCAACTCTGCAGGAGCCGTCACAGTCCACCTCCACATGGACCCGTGAACGTTTACCTATGACCGACATGAGCACAGCCGTGGCCAAACGTCAGCAGGCCGTCTTGAAACTAGTTTCTTTGGGGAATCGAAGCCACACAGCGCAGGAGCTCTGGAATGCCCTCAAGCAGGAGAGCGATGTGTGGTTACTGCCAGCGAATCTCCAGCCAGGCATGGTAGTGTGTGACAATGGCCGAAATCTGGTGGCAGCTTTGGCCTTTGGCAACCTCACTCACAACCCATTTCTAGGAACATGTGCTCAATTTGGTTGTGCAGAGTTTTCTGAGGGACTATCCGGATCTTGATGCCCTGCTGCACAAGGTCCGCCTAGAGTGTGCTCACTTGCGGCGTTCCAGCTTGGCCAGATCCTGCATTGCTGCTCTGCAGCGCCGATTCCGCCTTCCGGAACACCGCATCATATGTGACCTACCTACCCGGTGGAATTCCACGTTACATATGTTGGAGCAGTTGTGTGAGCAGCAGCAAGCAGTTATGGAGTACCAGCTGCATCAGGCGCAAAGAAGTCGCAGTCAGCGCCGATCAGACTTCACAACCACAGAGTGGGCCACTATGAAGGACGTCTGCCAGGTTTTGCGTCCTTTTGATTATTCCACGCGGATGGCAAGTGCAGATGATGCACTAGTCAGCATGACTGTCCCCCTTATCTGCCTGCTTCAGCAAACTTTGCAAGGGTTAAGGGATGATGTTGTGGAAGAGGTGGAGGATGAGGAGTCACCTTTTCCATCAGCTTCTGGAGAGTCAGCGCCACGTGGTTCCTCACAAAGGGGTACGCAGGGGCCAATTTGTGAGGAGGATGAGGAGGAGTCAATGGAGGAAGAAGAGCTCCATCCAGAGGAGGGAGCGACACAATTGTCCAGTGGTCAGTGTGTACAGCGAGGGTGGGGTGATGACGAGCGGGCAGAGATCATGTCTCAAGCAGGGGACAGCGTTTCTGGGCCAGTTGGCACTCTGCAGCACATGGTGGATTTCATGCTGCAGTGCCTGAGAAACGACCGCCGCATTGACCACATTCTCAACATGCCTGATTATTGGGTGTTCACCCTCCTCGATCCTCGCTACCGGGACAACGTCCAAAACCTCATCCCAGCGTTGTCCCGGGAGCGTAAATTGCAGGAGTACCACGACACACTGGTGAATTTCATCATCTTCTCCTGTCCAACTGAGAGGAGTGCTGCTAGTGCTTTACAAAGCAGCTCAGTGCGTCGAGGCAGTGGGGGAGGCTCTGCCCAAAGAGGGAGCAGAAGCAGTGCCTCTGCCCAAGGCAAGCCCAGTATGGCACAACTCTGGCACACTTTTGTGTGCCCGCCCCAAATGTCTACACCATCACCGGCGGCTCCAGTCAGCAGGAGGCAACGGTTCCGTCAGATGGTGACAGACTACATGGCTTGCCCTCTTACTGTACTCCCAGACGGCTCTTCCCCGTTCAAGTTTTGGGTCTCTAAGCTGGATACATGGCCAGAGCTAAGCCAGTATGCATTGGAGGTGCTGGCTTGCCCTGCGGCTAGTGTCTTATCGGAACGTGTCTTTAGTGCTGCAGGTGGTGTACTAACAGACCGTCGCATGCGACTGTCCTCCGATAACGTTGACCGGCTTACTTTCCTGAAAATGAACCAGGCCTGGATCTCGCAGGAATTTGCCACTCCTCTGCCTGATTAAGTAATTGGGTGTCATCCAGGTCTCCTGCTGTGTTCATCTTTCTACCACCTGAACTGCTATTCCTGGGCTCCAACACCGCCAGTTGCGGCTCAGAAGTGCAGGCTGCACAGTAAAAACATACGACCCAGTGTTATTGGGTTTCAGTAACGTCAGCTGATCCCCAGCTGTGTAGCCGGCAATGTGTCCTGCGACCGCCACGCTGGCACAACAACCTAAATGTAAGGGAATCTGTCTCCCCCGTCGTTTGTTACTGAAAGAGCCATCTTGTGCAGCAGTAATGCTGCATAAGGAAAAGGTAGCTCTTTTGGTTTAGCTCCTTGCACACGCAGAACTTAACACTTATAAAATGTGTTCACTGATACCGTTATACCGTCCCGGAGCTGGGACTTTCCTTCGTAATGTGACGCAGCACAGCCGTCATTCCTACCCCCTTGGTGCCATGCGCTGCCTCCTCAGCGTTGTTTTAAGCTGTCACGGAGCCTGCGTTGTTCTGTTATCCCTTGGGCATGCCCTATTTGCGCCGCCTGTCTTCTGACCTAATTTGGTGTCAGGCTGGCTGCGCCTGTGCGGCCGCACTGCCCGAGATCCCGCCTCGCAGTGTCTTCTGATTGAGTCACACTGCGGGCCTGGGATCCATGGGCATGCGCAGTGCATATCTTCCCCTCGGGCTCTCGCTCATTTCCCTCCGCCTTCTTTAGACTGTGCGCTGTCAGCTGATCCCTAATAGCATGCCACGGCCGTGACACCGCACAGTCTGAAGAAGAGGGAAGGAGGGGAGTGAGAGTCGAGTATATGCACTGTGCATGCCCATGGATCCAAGGCCCGCAGTGGGATTACGTTAGACGAGACTCCGAGGTGGGATCTGGAGCAGCGTGGACGCACAGGCACTGACAGCCTGACACCAAATTATGTCAGAAGACAGGCAGCGCTAATTGGGCATGGCCAAGGGCTAACAGAACAGCGCAGGCTCCATGACAGCTTAAAACAACGCTGAGGAGGCAGCGCACAGCACCAAGGGGATAGGAATGACAGCTGTGCTGTGTCCCATTATGAAGGAAATTCGCACCTCCGGGACGGTTGAACGGTATAAGGAGACACATTTTTAGTGTTTACTTCAGTGTTTGCAAGGAGCATAATTAAAAGAGCAACCTTTTCCTTTTGCATCCTTAGTGCTGCACAAGATGGCTCCTTCAACTACAAACGTCTTGGGGGGGTTAAAGGTTCCCTTTCAACTTGCTCCAATCAGGCTTCGGCCTACACTCTGTTCCTCTGCTCCTCCTGCTGACCCTGGGCTCTAACACCGCCAGTTGGTGCCTGGAAGTGCTGTGTGCACAGTTAACAGTCGCTCCTCTGTTATTGGGGTTCAGTAACGTCAGCTGATCCCCAGCTGTGTGTGCGGCAATACCTCCAATCTGCTCCTCCTGCTGTCCCTGGGCTCTAACACCGCCAGTTGGTGCCTGGAAGTGCTGTGTGCACAGTTAACAGTCGCTCCTCTGTTATTGGGGTTCAGTAACGTCAGCTGATCCCCAGCTGTGTGTGCGGCAATACCTCCAATCTGCTCCTCCTGCTGTCCCTGGGCTCTAACACCGCCAGTTGGTGCCTGGAAGTGCTGTGTGCACAGTTAACAGTCACTCCTCTGTTATTGGGGTTCAGTAACGTCAGCTGATCCCCAGCTGTGTGTGCGGCAATACCTCCAATCTGCTCCTCCTGCTGTCCCTGGGCTCTAACACCGCCAGTTGGTGCCTGGAAGTGCTGTCTGCACAGTCAACAGTCGCTCCTCTGTTATTGGGGTTCAGTAACGTCAGCTGATCCCCAGCTGTGTATCCGGCAACGTGTCATGCGACCGCCACGCTGGCACAACTAAAATGTAAGGGGACCTGTCCCCCCCCCCCAGGCGTTTGTTACTGAAAGAGCCACCATGTGCAGCACTAATACTGCACAAGGGAAAGGTCGCTCTTGAAATTATGCTCCTTGCAAACGCTGAACTACACACTCATGTAATGTGTCCCCTCACACCGTCCAACCGTCCCGGTGGTGGGACTTTCCTTTGTAATGTGACGCAGCACAGCCGTCATTGCTACCCCCTTGACACTGTGCGCTGGCTCCTTAGCGTTGTTTGATTCCGTCATGGACCCTGCGCTGTTATGTTATCCCTTGGCCATGCACAGTTTGCGCTGCCCGTCCTCTGACATCATTTGTTGTCGTCCTGGCTGCGCCTGTGCGTCCACGCTGCCCGAAAATCCCACCTCGCAGTGTCGTCTAATGTGATCCCACAGTGGGCCTGGTATCCATGGCCATGCGCAGTGCATATACTAGCCTCTCACTCCCCTTCTTCACGCTTCTTCAGACTAGGCGGCGTCAGCTGATCCCTAATAGCATGCCACGGCCGTGACGCCGCACAGTCTGAAGAAGCAGGAAGGAGGTGAGTGAGAGGCGATGATATGCACTGCGCATGCCCATGGATCCCTGGCCCGCAGTGGGACTACATTAGATGACACTGCAAGGTTGGATCTCGGGCAGCTTGGACGCACAGGCACTGCCAGCCTGACACCTACATGATGTCAGAAGACGGGCACCGCTAACTGTGCATGGCCAAGGGATAACATTACAGCGCGGGCTCCGTGACAGAACCAAACAACGTTGAGGAGGTGGCGCCCGGCACCAAGGGGGTTGGAATGACGGCTTTGCTGTGTCACATTACAAAGGAAAGTCCCACTTCCGGGACGGTTTGACAGTGTGATGGGACACATTATATGAGTGTGTACTTCAGCGTTTGCAAGGAGCATAATTTTCGGAGCCACCATTTTCCATGTGCAGTATTACTGCTGTACAAGATGGCTCTTTCAGCAACAAATGCCTGGGGGGGGGGTTAAAGGTTCCCTTTCAACTTGCTCCACTGCAGTCTTCGGCCTACACTCTGCTCCTCTTTGATTCCCTGGGTTTCAACACTGTCAGTTGCCACCTGGAAGTGTTGTCTACACAGAAAAAACACTAGGTGATGTGTCAGTGGGGTTCAGCACCGCCAGCTGTTCCCCTGCTGTGTAGTCGGCAACGTGTCCAGCACAAGCCACGCTGGCACAACAGAACAAAAGCTGCCACCAGTGCAGGCTTCGGCCTACACTCTGCTCCTCTCCTCCTCCTGCTGACCCTGGGCTTAAACACCGCTAGTTTTTGCCCGGAAGTGCTAGCTGCACAGAGAAAAACACCAGCCAATGTGTTAGTGGGGTTCAGCAACGCCAGCTGTTCCCCTGCTGTGTAGCCGGCAACGTGACCTGCAAACGCCACGCAGGCACATGAACTGAAATTAAAGGGAACCTGGCCCCACCCCCCCAGGTGTTTCTATGTATAACAGCCAGCTAGTACAGCAGTACTGCTGCATTTGTACAAGGTGGCTGATTTTTTTATCCTTGCCCACGTAGAATTAAACAAGTAAAATATGTGTCTCATTACAGACCATTACAATGTCCCTGAGGTGTGACTTTCCTTTTTAATGACACGCACCACCCCCCTTGGTAGCGCTGCCCGTCTTCTGACATCATTGGTTGGCTGCCTGTGCCTGTGCGTCCGCCCTGCCCGACACAACCCCCCTCGTTTCACATATTTTGGCTGCGAGGGTGTGATTGATGGGCATGTGCAGTGCATATGTTTGCCTGTCTTAACTCATCTCCTTCCGCCTTCTTCAGACTGTGCGGCCTCCTGGCCGTGGTAGGCGATAAGGGATCAGCTGAGGCCGCCCAGTCTGAAGCAGGTGTAAGGACATGTGTGAGCGGCAAACATATTTACTGCACAAGGCCACGAATCCCAGCCACGCAGTGTGATTTTTTGAAAACACACTGCGGGCCTGGGATTCATATCCATTGCTAACCGCAACGGCCAACATGAAATGAGGTGAGAAGACAGGCAGCGCTCACAGCGCATGGCCAAGGGATCACAATAGCGCAGACTCCTGTACAGCTAATAACAACGCTCAGGAATCTGCGCTTAGCACCTAGGTGTAAATTTTGACACCTGTGCTGCGTCTCCTTAAAAAGACAAGTCACGCCTCCACTACTGTTTTACAGTAGAATGGGCTAAATAGTGTACGTGTTTTATTCAGCGTGTGCAAGGAGCAAACTAAATAGAGCAACCTTTTACTTGTGCAGCATTAATGCTGCACAAGGTGTGGCTCTTGTACCTTGCAACGCCTGAGGGGGGTTAAAGGTTACCTTTGAAATTGGTTCAACTAGGCTTCGGCCTACACTCTGCTCCTCTCCTCCTCCTGCTGACCCTGGGCTCTAACACTGCTAGTTTTTGCCCGGAAATGCGAGAATCACAGAGAAAAACAACAGCCAATGTGTTAGTGGGGTTCAGCACCGCCAGCTGTTCCCCTGCTGTGTAGCCGGCATCGTGTCCAGCACAAGCCACGCTGGCACAACCGACCAAAAGCTGCCACCAGTGCAGGCTTCGGCCTACACTTTGCTCCTCTCCTCCTCCTGCTGACCCTGGGCTCTAACACCGCCAGTTTTTGCCCGGACATGCGAGCTGCACAGAGAAAAACACCAGTCAATGTGTCAGTGGGGTTCAGCAACGCCAGCTGTTCCCCTGCTGTGTAGCTGGCAACGTGTCCTGCAAACGCCACGCAGGCACATGAACTGAAATTGAAGGAAGCCTGTCCCCCACCCCCAGGTGTTTCTATGTATAACAGCCACCTTGTACAGCAGTACTGCTGCATTTGTACAAGGTGGCTGACTTTTTCTCCTTGCCCAAGTTTAATTAAACACGTACTAAATGTGTCTCATTGAGACCATTCCACTGTCCCTGAGGTGTGACTTTCCTTTCTAATGATACGCAGCACCACCCTTGTTAGCGCTGCCCGTCTTTTGACATCATTGGTTAGCTGACTGCGCCTGTGCGTCTGCCCTGCTCGAAACAACGCCCCTCGGTGTCTTATTTTTTTGGACAGCGAGGGTGTGATTGATGGGCATGTGCAGTGCATATGTTTGCCTGTGTTCACTCATCTCCTTCTGCCTTCTTCAGACTGGGTGGCCTCATGACCGCGGCATGCGATAAGGGATCAGATGAGGCCGCCCAGTCTGAAGCAGGTGTAAGGACATGTGTGAGCGGCAAACATATTTACTGCACAAGGCCGCGAATCCCAGCCACGCAGTGTGATTTTTAGAAAACACACTGTGGGTCTGGGATTCATGTCCATCGCTAACCGCAACGTCCGACATGAAATGAGGTTAGAAGACAGGAAGCGCTCACAGCGCATGGCCAAGGTATAACAAGAGCGCAGACTCCTGTACAGCAAATAACAACGCTCAGGAAGCTGCGCCCATGCACCAAGGTGTTATTTTCGACACCTGTGCTGCTTTTCTTTAAAAAGACAAGTCACGCCTCCACTACTGTTTTACAGTAGAATGGGCTAAATAGTGTACGTGTTTTATTCAGCGTGTGCAAGGAGCAAATTAAGAGAGCAACCTTTGACTTGTGCAGCATTAATGCTGTTCAAGGTGTTGATCTTGTACCTTGCAACACCTGAGGGGGGGTTAAAGGTTACCTTTGAAATTGGTTCAACTAGGCTTCGGCCTACACTCTGCTCCTCTCCTCCTCCTGCTGACCCTGGGCTATAACACCGCCAGTTGTAGCCTGGAAATGCTAGGTGCACAGAGAAAAACACCCGCCAATGTGATAGTGGGGTTCAGCACCGCCAGCTGTTCCCCTGCTGTGTAGCCGGCATCGTGTCCAGCACAAGCCACGCTGGCACAACTGACCAAAAGCTGCCACCAGTGTAGGCTTCGGCCTACACTCTGCTCCTCTCCTCCTCCTGCTGCCCCTGGGCTCAAACACCGCTAGTTTTTGCCCGGAAATGCGAGCTGCACAGAGAAAAAAAACAGCCAATGTGTTAGTGGGGTTCAGCACCGCCAGCTGTTCCCCTGCTGTGTAGCCTGCATCGTGTCCAGCACAAGCCACGCTGGCACAACTGACCAAAAGCTGCCACCAGTGCTGGCTTCGGCCTACACTCTGCTCCTCTCCTCCTCCTGCTGACCCTGGGCTCTAACAACGCTAGTTTTTGCCTGGAATTGCCAGCTGCACAGAGAAAAACACCAGAAAAAGTGTTAGTGGGGTTCAGCACCGCCAGCTGTTCCCCTGCTGTGTAGCCGGCAATGTGTCCTGCAAACGCCACGCAGGCACATGAACTTAAATTGAAGTGAGCCTGCCCCCCACCCCCAGGTGTTTCTATGTATAACAGCCACCTTGTACAGCAGTACTGCTGCATTTGTACAAGGTGGCTGACTTTTTCTCCTTGCCCACGTGGAACTCAACACGTACAAAATGTGTCCCTGAGGTGTGACTTTCCTTTTTAATGACACGCAGCACCCCCATTGTTAGCGCTGCCCGTCTTCAGACATCATTGGTTGGCTGGCTGTGCCTGTGCGTCCGCCCTGCCCGACACAACGCCCCTCATTGTCTCATATATTGTGACTGCGAGGGTGTGATTGATGGGCACGAGCAGTGCATATGTTCGCCTGTCTTCACTCCCCTCCTTCCGCCTTCTTCAGAATGTGCGGCCTCATGGCCGTGGCAGGCAATAAGGGATCAGCTGAGGCCGCCCAGTCTGAAGCACATGTAATGACATGTGTGAGCGGCGAACATATTTACTGCACAAGGCCACGAATCCCAGCACCGCAGTGTGACTTTATGGAAAGGCACTGTGGGTCTGTGATTTATGGCCATCGTTAACCGCATTGGCCAACATGAAATGAGGTCATAAGACAGCCTGCACTAACAGGGTATTGCCAAGGGATAACATAAGAGCGCACTCTCCTGTACTGCAAATAATAACGGTAAGGAGTCTGCACCCAGCACCTAGGTGTAAATTTTGACACCTGTGCTGCGTCTTCTTCAAAAGAAAAGTCACGCCTCCACTACTGTTTGACAGTTTAATGGGCTAAATAGTGTACGTGTTTTATTCAGCGTGTGCAAGGAGCAAAATGAAGAGAGCAACCTTTGACTTGTGCAGCATTAATGCTGTTCAAGGTGTTGCTCTTGTACCTTGCAACACCTGAGGGGGGGTTAAAGGTTACCTTTGAAATTGGTTCAACTAGGCTTCGGCCTACACTCTGCTCATCTCCTCCTCCTGCTGACCCTGGGCTCTATCACCGCTAGTTTTTGCCCGGAATTGCTAGCTGCACAGAGAAAAACACCAGCCAATGTGTTAGTGGGGTTCAGCACTGCCAGCTGTTCCCCTGATGTGTAGCTTGCAACGTGACCTGCAAACGCCACGCAGGCACATGAACTGAAATTGAAGGGAGCTTGCCCCCCACCCCCAGGTGCTTCTATGTATAATAGCCACCTTGTACAGCAGTACTGCTGCATTTGTACAAGGTGGCTGACTTTTTCTCCTTGCCCACGTGGAACTCAACACGTACAAAATGTGTCTCATTGAGACCATTTAACTGTCCCTGAGGTGTGACTTTCCTTTCTAATGATACGCAGCACCACCCTTGGTAGCGCTGCCCGTCTTCTGACATCATTGGTTGGCTGCCTGTGCCTGTGCGTCCGCCCTGCCCAACACAACGCCCCTCGTTGTCTCATATATTTTGGCTGCGAGGGTGTTATTGATGGGCATGTGCAGCGCATATTTTCACCTGTCTTAACTCATCTCCTTCCGCCCTCTTCAGACTGTGCGGCCTCATGGCCGCGGCATGCAATAAGGGATCAGATGAGGCCGCCCAGTCTGAAGCAGGTGTAAGGACATGTGTGAGCGGCAAACATATTAACTGCACAAGGGCACGAATCCCAGCCACGCAGTGTGATTTTTTCCAAACACACTGTGGGTCTGGGATTCATGTCCACCGCTAACCGCATCGGCCAACATGAAATGAGGTCAGAAGACAGGAAGCGCTCACAGCGCATGGCCAAGGGATAACAAGAGCGCAGACTCCTGTACAGCAAATAACAACGCTCAGGAAGCTGCGCCCATACACCAAGGTGTTATTTTCGACACCTGGGCTGCTTTTCTTTAAAAAGACAAGTCACGCCTCCACTACTGTTTTACAGTAGAATGGGCTAAATAGTGTACGTGTTTTATTCAGCGTGTGCAAGGAGCAAAATTAATAGAGCAACCTTTTACTTGTGCAGCATTAATGCTGCACGAGGTGTGGCTCTTGTACCTTGCAACACCTGAGGGGGGTTAAAGGTTACCTTAGAAATTGGTTCAACTAGGCTTCGGCCTACACTCTGCTCCTCTCCTCCTCCTGCTGACCCTGGGCTCTAACACCGCCAGTTTTTGCCCGGACGTGCTAGCTGCACAGAGAAAAACACCAGCCAATGTGTTAGTGGGTTTCAGCACCGCCAGCTGTTCCCCAGCTGTGTAGCCGGCAATGTGACCTGCAAACGCCACGCAGGCACAACAGAACAAAAGCTGCCACCAGTGCAGGCTTCGGCCTACACTCTGCTCCTCTCCTCCTCCTGCTGACCCTGGGCTCTAACACCGCTAGTTTTTGCCCGGAAGTGCTAGCTGCACAGAGAAAAACACCAGCCAATGTGTTAGTGGGGTTCAGCACCGCCAGCTGTTCCCCTGCTGTGTAGCCGGCACCGTGACCTGCAAACGCCACGCAGGCACATGAACTGAAATTAAAGGGACCCTGCCACCCACCCCAAGGTGTTTCTATGTATAACAGCCACCTTGTACAGCAGTACTGCTGCATTTGTACAAGGTGGCTGACTTTGTCTACTTGCCCACGTTTAATTAAACACGTAAAAAATGTGTCTCATTACAGACCATTACAATGTCCCTGAGGTGTGACTTTCCTTTTTAATGACAAGCAGCACCCCCTTTGTTAGCGCTGCCCGACTTCTGAGATCTTTGGTTGGCTGGCTGTGGCTGTGCGTCCGCCCTGCCTGAAACCACGCTCCTCGTTGTCTTACTTATTTTGACTGCGAGGGTGTGATTGATGGGCACGAGCAGTGGATATCTTCGCCTGTCTTTACTCATCTCCTTCCGCCTTCTTCAGAATGTGCGGCCTCATGGCCGCGGCATGCGAGAAGGGATCAGATGAGGCCGCCCAGTCTGATGCAGGTGTAAGGACATGAGGGACAGGCGACAAAATTTACTGCGCAAGGTCACGAATCCAAGCTCTGCAGTGTGACTTTATTAAAAGACACTGCGGGTCTGGGTTTCATGGCCATCGCTAACCGCACCGGCCAACATGAAATGAGGTGAGAAGACAGGCATCGCTCACAGCGCATGGCCAAGTGATAACAAGAGCGCAGACTCCTGTACAGCAAATAACAACGCTCAGGAATCTGCGCCCAGCACCTAGGTGTAAATTTTGACACCTGTGCTGTATCTCCTTAAAAAGACAAGTCACGCCTCCACTACTGTTTGACAGTAGAATGGGCTAAATAGTGTACGTGTTTTATTCAGCGTGTACAAGCAGC